>NC_064621.1:465343142-465664531 GCF_023898315.1 Schistocerca nitens | reverse complement strand
GCATTGCCCCTATTTGATTTTGTATTTATAACCCTGTATTCACCTGACCAGAAGTCTTGTTCCTCCTGTCACCAAACTTCACTAATTCCCACTATATCTAACTTTAACCTATCCATTTCCCTTTTAAAAGTTTCTAACCTACCTGCCCGATTACGGGATCTGACATTCCATGCTCCAATTCGTAGAACACCAGTTTTCTTTCTCCTGATAACAACATCCTCCTGAGTATTCCCTGCCTGGAGATCCGACTGGAGGACTATTTTACCTCCGGAATATTTTACCAAAGAGGATGCCATCATCATTTAACCATACAGTAAAGCTGAATGCCTTTGGGAAAAATTATAGCTGCAGTTTCCCCTTGCTTTCAGTTGTTCGCAGTACCAGCACAGCTAGGCCGTTTTGGTTAGTGTTACAAGGCCAGGTCAGTCAATCATCCAGATTGTTGCCCCTGCAACTACTGAAAAGGCTGCTGCCCCCCTTCAGGAACCACACATTTGTCTGGCCTCTCAACAGATACCCCACCATTGTGGTTGCACCTACAGTACGGCTATCTGTATCGCTGAGGCACGCAAGCCTCCCCACCAACGGCCAGGTCCATCATTCATGCGGAGGGAGGGGGGGGGGGGGGATGACCATTAACATACATGAATATAATCTTGTATTTTCGTCATAGAGAAAGGTTGACCCTCAGTTTTAAAGAGTATAACACCAGATCTAATTTTGTGCTTAGTTTTATGTATGTAATTGATTTTCTAATTTATTTCCACTATCCATATTTAGTATATATCACTATAGGGTGAAATCAGTAATTGTTTTGTAACTTAAAGTCTATTGTTGGCATATAGACAATTATAAATTATGTACTAATTATAAACATTTGGAAGATGAAAATACTAGTAATCTTAAAGCATCTATTTGGCTCTATTCAAAAACATGTTGGCAAAACCAGCCCTGAATTAATTCCAAAGTAATTAACAGTTTTGTCAAAAGTATTGTTTGCATAATGATATTTGTTAATTTCATGATTTAAACAAATAATTTGGCCTAACTCTTGCAGTAGAAGAAATTGTTAAAAAGACACAATTTTTCAATGGATTCAGTTAATTTTAAGAGTTAAGTTTTATATGTAATTTCTGTAAATTAAGCTTTGAACAACGTGTAGTTTTAGCACCTATCATTTTGATGGTATATAAGGGCCTGATTTTTGGTCACGAGTCAGTCAGTCCACGGCCGAGTTTCAGACAAGAAGCCTGTGTTGGTTAGAACAACAACAATGCTTCAATGTAACTGTGGAATAAGTGTTAAACAATTAGGCCTTGTGTACAAACAATGACAGTGTCTGCTCCATATGTACCTTTCTATTCTTCAATAACTGTGAAATTTGTGGCTAGGTTTTTACTGCTCATAGATGTTCAATAGTAAACTATTATAGCAATATGTGGAGGTTGCCTGCAAACTATTAATGAGGCTTATCGAAGGTTAAACAATAGTGCAATGGCCATATCACTGTGTATTACGAGGGGGGGGTTTGTGAACAGCAAAATTAAAAGACTGTGAAACGTAACTATGCATCTGTCGGCTACATTATTTATCATGGTCAGTGTCCAAATTACAAACCCCATTTTTCTGATAGTGTAGCAATGCTGTACGTCGACACCGAGGACAACAAATGAAATAAATAAAGCAGGTGATACAGCTACATGTGGTGCCCCGAGTGAGGAATATTGTATGTGAGCAAAATAAAGTAGTACTCACGAACACTGGCTTTGAAAAGTGAAATCAACAGTGGTTTACAGTGAAGAGGTGATACAGTCAATCAGTGCTGGGGTGTCATAACGAAGAGGATGCAGCAACCAATCAGCGCGTGGGTTATATGGAAGCAGCCATTAAGTACGGGAGCAACCAATAAGCATGAAGGTGGACACAGCTGACTGGAGATAAACAAGACGCCTCACCGAGAGAATTGCAACTTGCCGCAGCCTTGCAGATACAGATGACGAATCGGTTGGCAACTGCAGCAGCTGAGCAGCAGGAGAAGACTGAATGAGAATAAGGTAATTTCATGGCACAAGCTGCTTTGTATTAAGTGATAAATAATGAGTGGCCTTAATGAACAAGATAGTGTGATTGAAAACAAAGCTGTAGAAGTTAAGTTGTTAGATGAACAGAAAGACCTAAGAGCAACTGGTTCTGTAGCCGATTATAATACAGACATGAATGTAACTTTGAATGATGGGGCGTAAGTCCTATTGTAAATGAGATGATGTGTATGGTGATGTGAGCGAAATGGACGAAAACAGTACTGAAGTGGGTGAGATGATTAAGGTTAAGGAGGAGGAACCTAGCAGCAAAAGTCAGCAAGGGCAAAAGTTTATGGCAGACAAAAATTTGGGATCAATGTTAAGGCAAATTACGAGTTGTTTGATAGTATATGTACAAAACAAGACATTAGTAGGGTGGAAAAAGACATTAGTAGGGTGAAAAAAAATGATAAAATTAGAACTGGCATGGTTAGCTTAAGGGGTGAACTGAAGAAAGAAATTAAAAAGGGGATTCAAGACGTCAACTCTAATCTTTCAAACTTAAATAACAGGACTGAGGAAGTAGCTAATGATTGTGATGAAAAGGTTAAGAAAGTAGAGCAGAATACTGACGAGAAATTAACATTAGTGAGTAGTAAATGTGTAGAAGAGAGAAAGAAACTTTGTGATGAGTATAGTAGGAGGGTGGAGGCTTCCGAAAAACACTGTAAGGATGAAGTCAAAACTGCCAGGAAATTCTGTGCTGAAAACAGGGTTAAACTTGAGAACCAAATCAATCAGATTATAAATGATTTTGAAACAGAGGTAGAAACCATATGTGAAGTAGTGGTAGCAGAAAAACTGGAAAAAATAAATGAAAAAGTAGATTCAAAATTGGTTAAAACAGAGAAAAAAGTGGAAGAGGTAATAATCTAAGGCATAGTGTATGTAAGTGAAAGTATGCCTGATTCTGACTCTAGTTGTAATGGTGATAGTAATGATGAATTCAGTAGTGATGAGAATTGGGTATTTGAATCTATAATTAATAATGATGGCAATGTATTAAGTAAAGAAGGGATTGACGAGGATTTGTTGTATGAAGATCACCACATGGTAAGTAAAAAGAAAGTGTGCCAGCCTTTAATAACAGCAAGTGTAAAAGATGTGTACATGTTAAGTGTTTACTGGACAGTGGTAGTGATTTGAATGACATGTCACAAGCATTTTTGAATCTATTAAGAACACAGGGGGTATAGTAGTAATGCAAGTTTGCGGAACAAAAATTATTGGTGCTACTGGTAAGCTATTAAAGAGTGTGAAACAAGAGATACTATTAACTGTGGATTTGGCAGGACAGCTGTTGGAGTGCAATTTGTTGGTGATTCAAAATCTCAGTAATGATGTAATATTTGGAACTAATTTCTTGTGCAATTAGCAAGTAGGCAGTTCAACATTCCATGTTGAGTTCATTATGTGGCGATAATGCTTACCCCAGCTGTCTCATTTTTCATGTTTCCTGAGGAAGTCAAACTCTTCTACTATCCTATCTGTAGTTCATATGTAAATCAGAAACATTCTTTCTTGGACTGTCATGTGATTTTGTGCAGCAGCATACTTTAGTGTAGAAATATTGTAGAAAAGGTTTCTCCAGTATTATTTATGTTTGTGTATATATATTGTGGCGTTAGTTGTAAGTTACGAGTCACAAGAGGATGGAAGAAAATAAAGTGGTACCATGGTTGAAGAAAGAGGTAAGGTAAACAGAAAATGAAAGGTGTCAACATATGTTGAGGATGCTCGAACAGTCCACGGGTACACTGCTGGTTCATAGTGTCCAACGGGCACAATATTTCGGTGATCAGACATGTCACCATCATCAGGTGTGCTGACGAACTGAGCTCCTGAGGGCAAGTGGCCAATTTAAATCCCCTACCCTCGCGAGCCGCTCTCTTCGACGTACGTGCCCACGCGCCGGCAGTCGCAAAGACGTAGGCATCGGAATCTGTCTTAACGTCGATGTGCTCGCTACGTCCGCCCTGGTTGCCAGTTCGTACTTCTTGCTGAGAGTCTTCTTAATTACATTCAATGCCGGGTCCCAAGCCTTGCTGAGATTGTAGCTGCAATCTCGGTTGATAAGATCTTCCCTGGTGCGAATTTCGATAGCTTCCCTTATAACGCTGTCCCAATATTTAGAGGTCTGAGCGTCAGGATCTTGGTACGCTCATAATCCATCTCATGTTTCTTGGACAAGCAGTGCTCTGCCACCGCCGACTTATTTGGATATTTCAGTCGAGTGTGCCTTTGATGTTCTTGGTAAAAATCTTCGATGGTGCGTACTGTTTGTCTGATATAAGTCTTCCCACACTCACAGGGAATTTGGTATATGCTGGCCTTCCTCAAACCGAGGTCATCTTTCACACTTCCCAGTAATGCCCCTGTTTTATTGGGCGGGCAGAAGATGGTCTTAAAGTGGCCAATCAGTTTAATTCGTTGACCTGGGACTGGGTGGATGGTGTTACCTGGACGACAGCCGATTCTGCACATAAAAAGGCCACTGGACGTCAGATTTCAAAATTCTCACGTCTCTCGGATAAACCATCGCTGGAGACACTATGCAAGATGATCATCAATCTCACTGACAAGAAGCTGTCTCATGAGGCGGTTTCGGTTCTGGAGAAGGGACTCAACTTTGCTCCCACCCCTAGGTTCATGCCGATTATGGATATCATCAGTGCAGTGGAACAGGTTGAAGTGCGATTACCACCTGAAGCAGCAGAAGAAGTGCGTCGGGACACCTGCCGGGCTCTGACCAGAACTAAACCTACGAAGACTAACATTACCAGTAGAGAGAGGGTGGCCATTCGGGACATAAGAGAGTGCTCTGAGATTGTTATCTTACCTGCTGACAAAGGCAATGCCACTGTTGTTCTTTCCCGTAAAGACAACATTGAGAAGATGCAGCGCCTGCTAGATGACGACTCCTATAGGAAGATCAACACTGACCCCATGAAGAAGGTGGAGAACAAGACCAGGGCTCTACTCAAGGACGCGGATCTACCAGAGGGGGACGCCAAGAAATTGTCACCTCAAGGACCTGTACCACCAAGACTTTATGGACTCCCTAAGGTCCACAAAGAGGGGATATCTATGTGCCCGATTGTCAGCAACATTAGGGCACCTACTTACTTGCTGGCAAAATATCTGGCTGAATTACTTAGACCCTATGTAGGTAAATGCCCCCACCATATCTGTAATTCCATGGATTTCATGAAATGTCTCGACAACTTCAGACTGAAAGACACTGATATCCCAGTGAGCTTCGACGTGGTTTCACTATTCACCAGGGTGCCTCTACGAGAGTCAGTTGAGCTTATTGGGCAGAAATTTGACGAGAATACTGCCGAACTCTTTAGGCATGTCTTGACCTCAACGTATTTTCTGTTTAATGGGGAATACTATGAGCAAAAGGATGGAGTCGCAATGGGCAGCCCACTCTCGCCGGTGGTTGCGAATTTGTAGATGGAGTACTTCGAGGAGGAAGCCTTGGCGTCATCCAATAGGAAACCTACTTGTTTCTTCCTTTAAGTTGATGACACATTCAACATCTGGCCCTATGGTAGGGACAAGCTCCTGGATTTCCTTACACACCTAAACTCCATACATCAAATTCACTATGGAGACTGAAGCAGAAGGAAGATTACCATTCCTGGACGTCATGGTCAAGAGAAGAGCTGATGGTACCCTGAGCCACGGTGTGTACACGAAGAAAATGCACACTGACCTGCACCTGCACGCCGACAGCTGCCACCACCCTTCTCAGAGGAATGGAGTACTAAAAACACTAGTACACAGGGCCAGCAGTATCTCAGACGCAGAGAATCTGCCCCAGGAATTGGAACACATCAAAACCGTGTTCCGAAAAAATGGGTACTCGGAATGGCAGATTAGAAGTGCTCTCCATCCCACCACCACAGCACAACCTGTGGAGATGGATGAAGTCACGGAAGAAGATGTAGCCGCTGCCTTTATTCTGTACAATAGCACACTATCGGGGAAAATCGGCCGTATTAAAGAAACACCGAGTTAAAACCGTCTTCTGCCCGCCCAATAAAACACGGGCATTACTGGGAAGTGTGAAAGATGACCTCGGTTTGAGGAAGGCCAGCATATACCAAACTCCCTGTGAGTGTGGAAAGACTTATATCAGACAAACAGTATGCACCATTGAAGATTGTTACTGAGAACATCAAAGGCACACTCGACTGAAATATCCAAATAAGTTGGTGGTAGCAGAGCACTGTTTGTCTGAGAAACACGAGATGGATTATGAGCGTACCAAGATCCTGGCTCAGACCTCTAAATATTGGGACATCGTTATAAGGGAGGCTATCAAAATTCACACCAGGGAAGATCTTATCAACTGAGATTGCGGCTACAATCTCAGCAAGGCTTGGAACCCGGCACTGAATGTAATTAAGAAGACTCACAGCAAGAAGTATGAACTGGCGACCAGGCCAGACGTAGCAAGTACATCAATGCTACAACAGATTCCGACGCCCACGTCTTCGCGACTGCCAGCATGCCAGCACGCCGGCGCACAGGCGCGGACGGCGAAGAGGGTGGCCCGCAGGGGGAGGGGATTTAAATTGGCCACCCGCCCTCAGGAGCTCAGTTCATCAGCACACCTGATGATGGCGACATGTCTCATCGCCGAATTATTGTGCCTGTTGGACACTATGAACTGGCAATATACCAGTGGACTGTTCGAGCAACAAATACGCCAGGAGAAACTGAAGTATCACATCATATGTGGAGGATAATTAACATCTGAAGTAATCAGCTCTTTAGTGCAACAGCAGAGGCAATATGCAGGAAAAAACCACCTTAAATATGGGATCTTAATATTCTTGCTGTTGGTGGGGAGGCTTGCGTGCCTCAGCGATACAGATAGCCGTACCGTAGCTGCAACCACAATGGAGGGGTATCTGTTGAGAGGCCAGACAAACATGTGGTTCCTGAAGAGGGGCAACAGCTTCTTCAGTAGTTGCAGGGGCAACAGTCTGGACGATTGACTGACCTGGCCTTGTAGCACTAACCAAAACAGCCTTGCTGTGCTGGTACTGCGAACGGCTGAAAACAAAGGGAAACTACAGCCATAATTTTCCCGAGGGCATGCAACTTTACTGTATGGTTAAATGATGATGGTGTCCACTTGGGTAAAATAGTCCCCCATTCGGATCTCCGGGTGGGGACTACTCAGGAGGACGTTGTTACTAGGAGAAAGAAAACTGGCGTTCTACGGATCGGAGTGTGGAATGTCAGATCCCTTAATCGGGCAGGTAGGTTAGAAAATTTAAAAAGGGAAATGGATAGGTTAAAGTTAGATATAGTGGGAATTAGCGAAGTTCAGTGGCAGGAGGAACAAGACTTTTGGTCAGGTGAATACAGGGCTATAAATACAAAATCAAATAGGGGCAATGCAGAAGTAGGTTTAATAATGAATAGGAAAATAGGAATGGGGATAAGCTACTACAAACAGCATAGTGAACGCATTATTGTGGCCAAGATAGATACGAAGCCCATGCCTACCACAGTATTACAAGTTTATATGCCAACTAGCTCCGCAGATGATGAATAGATTGATGAAATGTATGATAAGATAAAATAAATTGTTTAAATAGTGAAGGGACACGAAAAGGGATGGCTAGAGGACAAATGTAAGGATGTAGAGACGTATATCACTAGGGTTAAGATAGATACTGCCTACAGGAAAATTAAAGAGACCTTTGGAGAAAAGAGAACTAATTGCATGAATATCTAGAGCTCAGATGGAAACCCAGTTCTAAGCAATGAAGGGAAGGCAGAAAGGTGGAAGGAGTATATAGAGGATCTATACAAGGGCAATGTTCTTGAGGACAATATTATGGAAATGGAAGAGAATGTAGATGAAGATAAAGTAAGAGATATGATAACTGCGTGAAGAGTTTCACAGAGCACTGAAAGACCTAAGTAAAAACAAGGCCCCGGGAGTAGACAACACTCCATTAGAACTACTGCCAGCCTTGAGAGAGTCAGGCCTAACAAAACTCTACCTTCTGGTGAGCAAGATGTATGAGACAGGTGAAATACCTTCACACCTCAAGAAGAATATAATTATTCCAATCCCAAAGAAAGCAAGTGTTGACAGGTGTGAAAATTACTGAACTATCAGTTTAATAAGCCACGGCTGCAAAATACTAACACGAATTCTTTGCAGACAAATGGAAAAACTGGTAGGAGCCAACTTCGGGGAAGATCAGTTTGGATTCCGTACAATTGTTGGAACATGTGAAGCAATACTGACCCTACGACTTATCTTAGAAAATAGATTAAGGAAAGGCAAAACCTACTTTTCTAGCATTTGTAGACATACAGAAAGCTTTAGACAATGTTGACTGGAATACTCTCTTTCAAATTCTGAAGGTGGCAGGGGTAAAATACAGGGAGCGAAAGGCTATTTACAATTTGTACAGAAACCAGATGGCAGTTATAAGAGTCGAGGGGCAGGAAAGGGAAGCAGTGGTTGGGAAGGGAGTGAGACAGGGTTGTAGCCTATCCCCGATGTTATTCGATCTGTATATTGAGCAACCAGTAAAGGAAAATTCGGAGTAGGTATTAAAATCCAGGGAGAAGAAATAAAAACTTTGAAGTTCGCCGATGACATTGTGATTCTGTCAGAGACAGCAAAGGACCTGGAAGAGCAGCTGAACGAAATGGACAGTGTCTTGAAAGGAGGGTATAAGATGAACATCAACAAAAGCAAAACGAGGATAATGGAATGTAGTCGAATTAAGTCGGGTGATGCTGAGGGAATTAGATTAGGAAATGAGACATTTAAAGTAGTAAAGGAGTTTTGCTATTTGGGGAGCAAAATAACTGATGATGGTCGAAGTAGAGAGGATACAAAATGTAGACTGGCAATGGAAAGGAAAGTGTTTCTGAAGAAGAGAAATTTGTTAACATCTAGTATAGATTTAAGTGTCAGGAAGTCTTTTCTAAAAGTATTTGTATGGAGTGTAGCCATGTATGGAAGTGAAACATGGACGATAAATAGTTTGGACAAGAAGAGAATAGAAGCTTTCGAAATGTGGTGATACAGAAGAATGCTGAAGATTAGATGGGTAGATCACATAACTAATGAGGAGTTATTGAACAGAATTGGAGAGAAGAGAAATTTGTGGCACAACTTGACTAGAAGAAGGGATCGGTTGGTAGGGCATATTCTGAGGCATCAAGGGATCACCAATTTGGTATTGGAGGGCAGTGTGGAGGGTAAAAATCGTAGAGGGAGACCAAGAGATGAATACACTAAACAGATTCAGAAGGATGTAGGTTGCAGTAGGTACTGGGAGATGAAGGAGCTTGCACAGGATAGAGTAGCATGGAGAGCTGCATCAAACCAGTCTCTGGACTGAAGGCCACAACAACAACAACAACAACAACAACAACAATATTAATTGTGGTATAATAGAAGTGTTTGTATTCAGTACCATCAGTATATGTGAGATAACTATCTGTGTCATGGTACAGCCATTTTCTAACATTAAGGAATTACAACTTTAAACACAGTTGCCTGGAGTAATGTGTGTGGAATGTATTAGCAAGATTTGTATGTATACTGCCCTCTAGGCTAGAATCTCATGCAGTTTGTTGGAATACAGTGAGATAAGATTTTGTAAGTGAGAATTTTGTCTGATCAGTAATGAGAGTTAAGTTTGCCATAGCATAAGGATCTGTTACTGTGGAGTGTTTTCCAGTAGAGTCAGTTTTCCATTGGATAAGCAGAGCGGTGTTTGTTTATTAGTTGATGAAGCAATAAGGAAATAATAAAATAATGAACAATGTAAGGGTCTTAATGGTTTGGGAACCTGTCTCTGTAGTAGGGATATTTTTTGAGAATGCACTCCACTAGCTAACAATGTAAGAAATGTAAGTAAAATAATGCAGTGACAGACATGATTAATGCAACAGATAAATGTATACAAAAATGTGTTGTAACTGTATTGATGATCTAATTATGAACTAGGCAACATTGACTACTGCTTATATTGTGCAATTCATGACACTGCAGTTGGAATTAGAGATTAACAGAAACAGCAATATTTTAGTGAGGTACAAGTCATATACTGCTGTATCATTGGATAAATAGGTTATCCGAAAACTTCTAATTGTGTTCTGAGGAATTATGAGCTTAAAGTGGTAATGCTGGAACAAAGAACAGTAATTTTGCTTATTAAATGATAAATGTGGTGCTAGACTGATGTGAATAATCTGACAGGTCAAATATTTGGTAACATTTAGTGATTTTGTGAGGATTTAATTTTCCGATTGAATGAGAGTAGTGCTTAGAGTTGAGTGGAGAAATAGAGCAAAGATTTGGTACAACTTCCATCCCCTTAATTTTTATTTGAGTAGTAATTAATTTATGTGATGGTGACTATTCGTTTTTCATAATGTAATGATTAGTAAATTTTTACTGCTGCACATCTTGAGTTTTTGCTATTTTGCCAATGGGAAAGAAACAAAAGTCCATGAGAAAATTCAAGAAGGCAACTAACCACCAAGCATATACTGGGCAATAAGCAAGCTGCAGACATTCTCACCAAACCCATGCTACGTATCTGACTTGAGTATGTAAAATAATTAATTGAAATATATTAAGTACTGTGTTTAGCAATATAAACTTTTAGGGAGAGTGACAGATGATATGTTTATATTAATCTCTATGCATTGTAGCAGACTGCTGTCTTTTGTTGCTGTCCTAAAATATATCCGTCTTGCTACAGTAACCATATTGTGCATGTGCCTTATATTGTGCCCTTCTTGAAGTTTCTGCAGGAGATGTTACACTAAAGTTCTGGGGCAATGTTATTAGAAAGGCAGTTGACTAGGTTGGGTGGAAGCCTTTGTGGCAGACATACCAGCTGTAAGTTTGGGATTTTAACTGATACTGATGGAAGAGCAAAAGCTAGCTCATATGAACCAATAAACAAGGGACTTTGATCCTGACAACTCAATTTGGCGGCAGCTGCCACTCATAGAATCAGACACACAGAACTCCATGGATGGACCAAAAGCACTTGAGAACAAACAGTGTAATGAAGGCTTGTTGCAAGATCACTGAAAGGAAAGGAAGGAAGGAAATAGACAGAACATTTAAAAAGAGAGGAGCAGTGCAAAGGGTGATTTAGTATGCCTGGGAGCACTTGAAGATTAAATTACTACTGCTATTACTATACGTCCAGTAACATTAATGTGAATACCTGTCAAAAAAGTCTGAATAACCATCTTTAGCAGTGTGGTCACTGTGAGACATGAAGGAAGTCAGTGAGGTTCTGGAAGGTATGTGGAGCCATGCCAACTCTGGTGCCATGGCCAGCTATGCTAGGTTTCTTGGTTGAGGATCCACAGTGTGTACAGCCCAATCGAAGCGTTCCCACGGACTCTTGACTGGTTTCAAATCTTGGGGGTTCGGTGGCCAGGGGAGTATTGTAAACTCACCCTAGTGCTCTTGAAACCATACATGTGTATTGCAAGTTTTGTGACATGTTGCATTGTCCTGCTGGTAGATGCCACCATGCCAAGGAAAAACGAACTGCACGAAGGGGTGGACATGGTTCCCAAGGATAGATATATACTTATGTTGCTCCATTGTCTCTTCCAGAATGGTAAGATCACCCAAGGAATGCCAAGAAAACATTCCCCAGACCATAACACTCCCTCCTCTGGCCTGGACCCTTCCGGCAATTGTTGCAGAACGTTAGCTTTCGGACATTTAACGCTTTACATGTCATGATCTCTTGTGAAATTCAAGAATTTGGTGTGAAATTCAAGATTTTGGCCAGTTTAATGGCACTTGCATTATCAACAAGATGAACAGAAACACTCTTCAGTGGTGAAATTTATTCATCAAACTTGGATAGCCACATTCCTTCTCTTGCTCCTTCACTGGCAGCCAGATAATGTGACTCAGTTATTGATAGTGTTGTGCACTGTTCCACTTGTTAGCACAGCTAACTGCTCCTCCACAAAATCCTGCAGTCACGCCACTAACAGAGTGATGAGTTGCTGGATCACTGGCATAATCAGCATCATTCTTCCATTTACATGGCTAGCATCAAACTTTACACCCAATGACCCTGAATCTTTTATATAGGTCGCAATCCTTTTTACCAAAAACATGTGATTTTTTTGAGTATTCTCTAAAATTTTTACACATAGCTCACTACAAATGCTATACTCGGCCTTGTACCAATAGCTGAATACATAAGACACTCAACTGCTTCTCAATATGGAACATTAATTGGTTCATCATTGGTCAGCTCATGTGGCTGAAGATGTTGCTCGATGGCAGTTTACACACAATTTTCCTCTGTCATGTTACACTGCCACAGAATGTCTTTGGCACAACTTTCTTGATTAATATCTATTGATCCATTCCTGTGACATGCAGTATTAATATTTAAGAAATACCCTACTGGCTCAACAATAATTTTAAACTCATCTTGAATTTCCATTAAGGCATGGACCTGCCTTACTTTCCACAAGTGCAAGATTCATTAGGAAATTCTTGAACCATTGGAGATTGTTTTAGTCCATATGAACTTATGAAGTTTGCTCACCCTATCAGTCCCATCACTAAAGCTGCTCCACATCCATCTCTTCTTTTAAGAAGCTATTCAAAAAAAATCAGATTTTACATAAAACTGGGCCAATTGAGATGCTCGCTAGTGGCAACACTCAAAATTGCTCTAATTGTATCATGTCTAACAATAGAACTAAATGTTTCATTATAGTCAATATCTTCTTGTTGACTAAATCCATGAACAACTAGCCTTGGTTCATAGCAATCAATTTTATCATCAGATTTAACCTTAATTTTGTAGATTCAACTGTTTGTAATGGGTTTACAATCTAGTGGCATGGGTTCCAATGTCCATCTAGCATTTTTCTCCAATGAAGCCATTTCTTTCTCATTGCTCTTCACCGTTGTTCATGGTCTACCCATTTAGTAACCTCCATATAAATTCTTAGGCTCATTTATTGAAGCCAGCATCAGTCCAGTAAGACATTCTGGATTCTTCAGTTGTTGCCTATTCTTCAATTCTCTTTCACTAGAACTTGCTTCTGCAAGTTCTCTAATCACACTTGCATCATCTTCATGGTGACTCATTGATTCTTCATCGTACATTTCACTTGGGGGGTAATGCCACTGTCAATCCAGTTTTCTCGGGTTAAAAAACAACCTCCTTAGTTCAAGTAATCCATTTGTCTGATTGAAACCACACTCAAAAGCCATCAATGCCATCAGGACAGCCAACAAAGATGCCTGGTTTTTCTTTTGGATTCCACTTCTTTCACTTTTTCTTCCAAATATGATCAAAAAATTTCCCTCTCCCCCGAATAGGAAGTTTATTTAGCTGTATCATCTTCCCACTGAATATCTTGTACGGTGTTCTGCCATTCACACAACTTGTACCAGTTCTATTTAACACGCAAACAGCCATGTTTACTACTTCTGCCCACCAAAAAGTAAGCAGACCCTGAGCTAACAACATGGTTGGAGCTAGTTTCACAGCAGTTCTGTTTTTATGCTCTGCACTCCATTCTGCTCTGGAGTGTAAGGATTTGTGATGATGAATTGTATACCATTTTATCTCATCAAACCTTAACTTCAATATTATCAGATTCTCATCTGCCATCACACTGAAATGCTTTTGGTAGCCGATGACAAAAACTACTCACAATGCTCACCATTTCTGCACTCTTCTCTGCAATCTCAGATTTTTGCTTGAGAAAAGATACTATGCATTATCTTGAAAAGTCAAAAGTAAAGCACAGAAAATGTTCTGCTCTCTAGAGATTTACAATCCACAGGTCAATAGACATCAGCAGGAATCACTTTTCCAGGTCGTGTGGTATGCTCCTGTCATGAGCGATGCTGCTTCCCTTTAACACATGCCTCACCAAATTCTCCATCAAAGTCTTCAACTTTAACACCACATTGCTTCAAGAACTGTTGGACATGGCATTTGTTCTGATGACCCAAGCATTCATGCCAAATTTGCAGAGATTCCTTTGACACAAGATTTACCTCAGGACTAAAAGGATGAATTTGTTTTGTCACTCGAATCCACATGTTCAGTTAAGTTGCCACTGCATATACCACATGCTTTTAGTGACATTGATTCAGAACTCACACTTGTCTTTCGATAAATGAAAGTATAATCCTTGCCCATAGCAGATGATAAAGAAAAGACATTTCTTCTCTCTTCTGGAGTATACGACACATTTATCCATATGGCCTAACTTTCATTCTCCATCAACAAAAGCTTCAGAACACATAGTCCCCTTCCCTAGTGCATTCATAGTTGAATCATTGCCCATGAATATCTACGATGGTTTTGTGTACTTACTACATGATGTATACCACTCAGTTTTCTAACATTTCAGCTTCTTCTGGTTTGTTAAGGTTTTGTATTTATTTGATAAAGTAACATTCCTTCCAGTGGTGCTGTTTGCATTTTTCACTTCTTTAATATTTGCTTTGGTAGTGAACAATGGCAACTACTCATCTCATTTCTCCCTCCAACAAGCATGACAACTTTCATCAGATGTTAACACATCCATTAAATGTTTTAGTGTCTGTTTATCTTCATATCTCATCTACCATGACTGTTGTAGACTTTAATAACTGTCAGGCAGTGTGTCAAAGTAGTTGTACCATAAATGATGATTCATAAAGTTTCACATCATGTTTCTGCATTCAAAGAAGCAAGTACTCAAAATGAGTGATTGTCATCATGCCAGCACCTGAGCTCATGTGCACTCTGAAGAGCTCCAACTGAAAACAATGCGCAGTGTGCTTTTTTTTTTTTTTTTTTTTTTTCAGCTTGTCCTACATATCTCACACATCTCATACGCATCCAACAATGTCATGAATTTTGCTTTGACAATTCTGATAGTGATCTGACTCTCAGCACGATCAGCTTTGTCCCACGTTTTTAGCACAACATTAAATGCTGATGTACTTTCCACTGTCAAAGCTGCCGGTTCTTCTTTGTCACCAGTACTCACTACATATACTCCATCAATAACTTTCCATTACTATATGAAATACTAATTTCTTTCAGAGCACTGAGTGTTAAATTATGCAAAGCATGATTATTATTCATCTTACTGCACTATTTGAAAACCTGAACAGACATGGAAACACCTTTGTGGTTTTACATGCACACCACAGTGCAAAAACATAGAATTTTCAATATTTAGGTTCTGCCAAAAAACCATCCATCCGTCAAACAAACAAATCAAATTTAATAGATGTGATTTGTTTACATAGGTACTCTGCATTTAACGAAACACACTTAAAGAATGGGTCTTGAGAATGAGATAACTTGTAACCCGTTTGTTATGATAGCAATAGTACTTGGCACCACAAAGCGACACACTTCACCATTTTCAAATCTGTGTATAATTATGCTTGAAGATAAATATAACAAGTTTCAAAAATATTAAAGGATGTATAGTATCTTTGTAATGTGCTTCATGATGGAAAATGTTCAGTTATAACTCAGGCATCTCATTTCAGGACGCAATAATACAATAGTCACAATACTTTAGGTTGTTTGAGCAAATATCATAAATGCTGGAAAAATTTGAGTATAAAATGACATAAGGTGTGTAAGTGAATTCCGATTCCAAGAATGTGTAACATAATCAGTGAGCAGTTAAAACTGCTCACTGGTGCATGGATTATTTATTGTAGCTAAATGACAAACTTATTTACAATCTGTAAGCAAAGAGAGACATTAAGCAACAGTGTGGAGACATCTGATGATAAATGGCACGTTAGCCAAATTAATTTCAGAGTTTTCCTCTGGACCTTTTGTTGCCAAGAATTGTGTTACGACTGGCTTTTACTCTTAGACATCAGCTGTAGCTGAACATGCTTTGAAGGATGGACATAAAGTTTAATTTGACGACATCTCTATCACGAAGGTTAATAGGTTCTGGGATTGTGAAATAAAAGAAGCTATAGTGATCAAAATATCTAATAAACCACTCAGTAAATATGGTGATTTGCAGCTCATTACAGTGTGGAACCCAGATATTGTGAATTTAAAGTGGGTGCAGCAGACGCAGGATGGAAACATTGCTTTACATGGTGAAGGACTGATCACCAGTGACCACACAGCTAGTGCCACGGCTACGTAAGGGTATGGCCAGCAACCACATGAATGTCAGTTACCACTTGACAATGTCAGCACTCTATGAAAACTTGTGGGTGTGTAACCACTTGATACAGCTAGCAGAACAAGAATATTTTTTGAAGGTCTCATTTTATCATTGTCCTACCTGTTCTATAACTGCACCATTCTCAGCATGAACAAGAGGAACTGCTCCTAAATTCTTACATTTATGAAGTGCTTCAAAAATTTCACCATCATCTAGCATGTAAAGATCACGATAGGCCATAAAAAATTTGAAGGAATTGACACCATGGGCTTTGCACAGCTCTTCCATTTCTTCTTTAACCTAGAAAAGCAAAATATTGCTACAGTTCAAATTGCACCATATCATACCATTATCATTAACAATCATCCAAATATATTGCAGTTACAACTACGATAACCATATGCTAAACAATTTGAAACTAAGTATACCTGTGTTTACATCAGAAAATGAGCACACACTGATTAGCCACTGGGACAGAAACAATAGGGCCAGGGCTGAAATAAATTATCAACAGGCTTTAACCTCAATTTATTTATTTTTTTAGTCATAAGCAATAGACATTTTTTAACTTTGCACATTTGTCAGTGCTCGAGCTGTAATTTCTAGTTACTGGTAAGTGATTAGATAGCTAGAAAGTGAATACTGCTCTTTCGATAAAACTGTTATTAGTATTAATTTTTACTTTCATTTGACCAATGGGATTTCTTATGTCAAATTCTACTGGTGTGTTTTCGCCGCTCTTAAATCCTCCAGTTAACAATTATATTAGAGGATCTGCTACGTAATATATGACTTCACAATCTGTTAAAGCACTACCTTGTGAAAGTAGATTCTTCCTGTTTCATGTCCCAACGATCCACATCCACCTCAGGTAGGTTTACCTTCACATGAACAGTATTATGTTTTTATCCAGAGTATTTGGAGCTGGGTAGGATATTGTCTATCAGTATAGGTGCTGGTAAGGTTATCAGTATATCTTGACAATTCCTGCTTTCCAGTGCAAATGCGGTGTCTACAGATAGTAAGGCTTTTTGACTCAAAATGGAAGACAGCTGTCAAAGTGAATATACTGTTGGAGGTTGGTAAGTTGGTATGGATGGACGTATTTTTGGAGTCATCTGAGAGGTGAAGTTTGACATCATATAATCACTTCTAACCTGGCCTCATCTTCCTTTCCTAACCCCCCCCCCCCACAATGTGCCCTTGAGTGGAACACACTGCTATCCATAACCTGAAAAATAATCCAGACCTCCCATAAGCCTAAGGAAAACAACACTCTTAAAGGTAGGAGGCCCCCAAGAGAAATCTCCCCAGCCCTCCAGCTTTGGAGTTTTGCATACAGGTTGGCGTCCCTTCCACATAAAAAGTGAGCCCAGGCTGATTTAATGGATACAACCTCCACAAGGATAAAGTCAAACAATATGGAGTAACAGACATAATTTAGCAACCTGCATTTTCAGAGATTTCTACCCAAAAGAAGCTGAGTTACAGAATGAATTAGAAAAGAAGACGGTAAATTTAGTCGTATTTAAAAAGAGTGTGAGAGAACAAGAGAGGGAGAGGGGGGGGGGGGGGAGAAGGGGGGAGAAACAGAAAGAGAGAGAGAGAGAGAGAGAGAGAGAGAGAGAGAGAGAGAGAGAGAGAGAGAGAGAGAGAGAGAGAGAGAGGGGGGGGGGGGGGGGGGCGCGAGTAGTTCTTCAAGATCATACATTACTATACAGTGGAGTGGAATGAAATATAAGAACTCAAGTAGGAATTACCATAATGCCACACCAGAAATGGAGAAAAAAGAATAACAGCATACACCTTTTATAATGAGAGACTTATGCCAGTTCATTTTAAAATATTCTGAAGACATATGACAATAGTAGGGGTTTGTAGTCCAGAAGAAGTTAGAAAAGAAGAGATGGAGGAACTCGATGAGAAATTACAATTTGCCATCAAACAGATTAATAAAACAGATATATCCTCTGTGGAGACTGGTAGGGCCAAGTTGGGAATATTCCTATCAAGGACAGTGTAGGAAATTTCAGTGAAGCCAGAATTAACACTAATAATACAAATATGGAGTTTTTGCACATTTAATGCCTTGAAGGTAACTAATACATTCTACAGGAAAAAAGAGATATCAATACGTACACCTGGAGTGATGGAGGTTCCATATTAATCACAAATTATTTGGTAGCTAATATAAATAATTTTACAGTATACAGAGGATGTGATATGTATACAGTGACCATTATCACTGATGGCCAAAATACTTCTGAGAACTAGATAGTCAAAAAATAAGAAGCAAATTAGTATGAGAAAATAAAATGAAGGAAAGTATAGAATTACACTGTTAAAAGAAAAATCAAAGTAGACATCAGCAGATATTTGGTTGAAAATGAAACGAAGAAGGATAGTGACGAAGAATGGCAGGGTACAAAGAACTGTGTGGAAAGAACAGCAGGTGCAGTATTTGGGGGCGGGGGGGGGGGGGGAGGTGGGAGAACCCTCTGAAAACAAATGAAAGGTTTAAGACCATGGAATGACAAAATAGCAAAGGTCATCAGGGATAAGCAAAAAGTGTTTGATACATACCTGCAGCCAAAAATAGATCAGCTAGGCAACATTATACAGCTGCTAGAAATACTGCAAAGTATCTAACAAGAAGAGCACCTAGAGACAGTTGGGAAAAATTCATAAGCAATGTTGAACACCATGTATATGGGAGACAAGACTCTGCTTATAAAGTATTAAAGAATCTAAACACTCCAGAAAGAGGCAGTGCATGAATGGATCTGATAATGCATGATGAATAGAGTGGTCATAGTAAAAGTATTTGGTGTAACCCTGAGGCATACATTTCTACTAACTCTGGAGATGAGACTTTCTTCCATATATAAGAAAGAGCAAATAAATATCATGCAAAGTACAGAGGTATAAGTATATTAAATTCAACCTATAAACTTTACACTGGTGTATTAAATAACCAATTAATGCCAATAGCAGCCATTGTTGCAAGAATAGCAGAATGGATTTCGAGAGAAAGAGTTCATATGGACAATGTATTTACCACAAAACAGCTAACAGAGAAAAAGGATACTATTTGTCCACTGATATGGCAACTGTAGTTCTAGAGAAAGCCTTTAATGAGGTACACAGGCATGAACTTTACAATATAATGGCTAAACAGAGCTACTCAACGCATAGCAGTATTATTAAAAGTTTGTAAAAAGGCATATGCTTCAGACCCAATTTATGTAATTTTAGTGGGGAAAATACAGCTATTAACTGGGGAGGAAGACAAGGGTATGTATTACCACCCATGCTTTTGAATATTTGTATGAGCAATATCTTATACATATGGGTGGCTCAGGCCCGAACTGGAATTAAGTTAGGAAGAACCACTTTAAATCTGCTCGTTGTATATGATGATGACTTGGTGACTGCACAAGACACTGAAGATAATCTTCAAACAGCCGTTTATTTACTACATATTACCTGTACAGAATGTAGTTTTAAAATTTCTACCTCAAAAGCAGTAACCATGACATTCAGGGTAAACACCTAATAAGAGAAAAGATTTTGGATGATAAAATTTTAGTTCCAGTTCAACATTTTAATTTTTTAGGCTGTGCTACCTCATATGACAATGATAGAGATGTAAATAATAAATTCGGAAGATACCAGGCAATATGTGGAAGTGAAACTTCCTGGCAGATTAAAACTGTGTGCCGGACTGAGATTCGAACTCGGGACCTTTGCCTTTCGTAGGCAAGTGCTCTACCATCTGAGCTACCCAAGCACGACTCACGCCCCATCCTCACAGCTTTACTTCCACCAGTACCTCATCTCCTACCTTCCCAACTTTACGGAAGCTCTCCTGGTATATTTGAAGAACACAAAGCAGCACGGACTGAAACAGTTGAAGCTGTACATGATGGCAGTGTCAGTTATTCCATATGGCAGTGAAACATGGACATTAAGACAGAAGGATGACAACCTTATAAAAGAAACAGAAATAAAATTGTTTCGGGCATACTGGGGGACACACATCTTGATAAAATAAGTGAATGATGATATGCACAATCAATTATAAACATTTGCAATAGGGGATAAAATGGATGAATACAGCGATAAAATGGATGAATACAGAAGTGGGAAGAGTATTTAGAAAGAATGGACAATAAAAGGATTCCAAAAGTGGTACTGTCAAAGATCTACTGGCCAAAGAGACTCAGGAAGACTGAGACAAAGATGGATTGAGCCCAGAACAGGTCAAAGGGTCTAATCCCTGGGAAGATGCCGATTAAAATAATAATAATAATAATTATTATTATTATTATTTCTATTTTTCTCAGACCTTAGGTCTGCTTAAAAATGGAAAGTGATGTGGACCTTCATCAAGCGTGACTTCCTTTTAACTGTATGGTATATGTTACATTGTATGTAGGAACTTTCGGGTTATTGAACACGTATCAATAATTACGGATTTCTGTAGTTGTATATACACGTTTGGATGTAGCTGTATTGCATTGATGTACTGGTGGATATTGTGTGGTATGACTCCTGTAGTTGATAGTATAATCGGTATAACGCCAACTTTATCCTGATGCCACATGTCCTTGACTTCCTCAGCCAGTTGGATGTATTTTTCAATTTTTTCTCCTGTGTATTTGTTGTATTGGGTATGGATATTTCGATTAGTTGTGTTAATTTCTTCTTTTTATTGGTGAGTATGATGTCAGGTTTGTTATGTGGCGTTGTTTTATCTGTTATAATGGTTCTGTTCCAGTATAATTTGTATTCATCATTCTCCAGTACATTTTGTGGTGCATACTTGTATGTAGGAACTTGTTGTTTTAAAAGTTTATGTTGTAAGGCAAGCTGTTGATGTATTATTTTTGCGACATTGTCATGTCTTCTGGGGTATTCTGTATTTGCTAGTATTGTACATCCGCTTGTGATGTGATCTACTGCTTCTATTTGTTGTTTACAAAGTCTGCATTTATCTGTTGTGGTATTGGGATCTTTAATAATATGCTTGCTGTAATACCTGGTGTTTATTGTTTGATCCTGTATTGCAATCATGAATCCTTCTGTCTCACTGTATATATTGCCTTTTCTTAGCCATGTGTTGGATGCGTCTTGATCGATGTGTGGCTGTGTTAGATGATACGGGTGCTTGCCATGAAGTGTTTTCTTTTTCCAATTTACTTTCTTCGTATCTGTTGATGTTATGTGATCTAAATGGTTGTAGAAGTGGTTATGAAATTGCAGTGGTGTAACCGATGTATTTATATGAGTGATTGCCTTGTGTATTTTGCTAGTTTCTGCTCATTCTAGAAAGAATTTTCTTAAATTGTCTACCTGTCCATAATGTAGGTTTTTTATGTCGATAAATCCCCTTCCTCCTTCCTTTCTGCTTAATGTGAATCTTTCTGTTGCTGAATGTATGTGATGTATTCTATATTTGTGGCATTGTGATCATGTAAGTGTATTGAGTGCTTCTAGGTCTGTGTTACTCCATTTCACTACTCCAAATGAGTAGGTCAATATTGGTATGGCATAAGTATTTATAGCTTTGGTCTTGTTTCTTGCTGTCAATTCTGTTTTCAGTATTTTTGTTAGTCTTTGTCTATATTTTTCTTTTAGTTCTTCTTTAATATTTGTATTATCTATTCCTATTTTTTGTCTGTATCCTAGATATTTATAGGCATCCGTTTTTTCCATCGCTTCTATGCAGTCGCTGTGGTTATCCAATTTGTAATCTTCTTGTTTAGTGTGTTTTCCCTTGACTATGCTATTTTTCTTACATTTGTCTGTTCCAAAAGCCATACTTATATCATTGCTGAATACTTCTGTTATCTTTAGTAATTGGTTGAGTTGTTGCTGCCAGTAGTTTTAGATCATCCATGTATAGCAAATGTGTGATTTTGTGTGGGTATGTTCCAGTAATATTGTATCCATAATTTGTATTATTTAGCATGTTGGATAGTGGGTTCAAAGCAAGGCAGAACCAGAAAGGACTTAATGAGTCTCCTTGGTATATTCCACACTTAATCTGTATTGGCTGTAATGTGATATTATTTGAATTTATTTGGATATTAAGTGTGGTTTTCCAATTTTTCATTACTATGTTTAGGAACTGTATCAATTTAGGATCTACTTTGTATATTTCCAATATTTGTAGTAAACATGAGTGGGGTACACTATCAAAAGCTTTTTGGTAATCAATGTACACGTAGTGTAGCGACCTTTGTTTAGTTTTAGCTTGATATGTCACCTCTGCATCTATTATCAGTTGCTCTTTACATCCTCATGCTCCTTTGCAACAGCCTTTTTGTTCTTCATTTATAATTTTGTTCTGTGTTGTATGTGTCATTAATTTATGTTTAATGACTGAGGTTAATATTTTGTATATTGTTGGCAGGCATGTTATGGGGCGATATTTAGCTGGGTTCGCTGTGTCTGCTTGATCTTTAGGTTTCAGATAAGTTATTCCATGTGTAAGTGTATCAGGGAATGTGTATGGGTCTGCAATGTAACTGTTAAATAATTTAGTTAGATGTGAATGTGTTGAGGTGAACTTCTTTAACCAGAAATTTGCTATTTTATCATTTCCAGGGGCTTTCCAATAGTGAGTAGAATTAATTGCTTGGGTGACTTCATGTTGCAAAATGATCACTTCAGGCATTTGTGGTATCATCTTGTATGTGTCTGTTTCTGCTTGTATCCACCGTGCATGCCTGTTATGTTGTACCGGGTTTGACCATATGTTGCTCCAGAAGTGTTCCATGTCTGTTATGTTTTGTGGATTGTTTATTTTAATGTGTGTGTTATCTATTGTCTGTTAAAATTTCTTTTGATTTGTGTTGAATGTTTGGTTTTGTTTCCTTCTATTTTCACTTTTTTTGTATCTTCTGAGTCGTTTGGCTAATGCTTGTAATTTCTGCTTCTTTTCGTCTAATTGCTCTGTCGCTTCTACTTGTGAGATTTTACCTAACCTTTTTCGTTTTTTTTCCGAGATTTCATTTCTTATAAATTGTGTTAGCTGTCCGATGTCTTTTCTCAGTTTTTCTATTCTGATCTGTAGCCTGTGTTGCCATGCTGGTTTTGTGGGTTTCTTCTGTGTGTTGGTTGGTTCTGATCTCTGCCTAGTGTGTATATTTAGTGTAGTGAGTGCTCCTATATAAACCAGTAGTTGTAACTCTTCCATAGTTGTGTTTTCATTTATTTTGTTGTGTATGATTGTGTTGATAGTTTTTATTGTTGTTTCGACTTTTGGGTTATTTGGTGGTCTATGCAAGAACGGTCTAATGTCTGTATTTGTGTCTTTGTATTCTATATATGTTAGCTGAAATTTTTCTTCTACATCTAACATCTGTGTCACTTCGTGTTCTATTTGTGCTTGTTCTGGTGGCTGTCTTAAGATTTCGTTTTCCTCTGATTGTTTAATTGGTGCGTGTTGTTCTTTGTTTGTTTGCTCTGGGATGTTTGAGTCCATTACTGTATTTTCTTCTTCTTCTGATTGCACATTATTTTGTTCCAGTATTTGTTGTACTTGTTGTTTGATGTTTTCTAATTCTAACTGGGGTATCCTGTTATTTTTGATTATTACACGGATCTGATCAGCTAGTCGTCGTTCTGTTAAAAATTTTAATTCTGGGTATCTGGTAATAAATGTTGTGTATACTTGTGATCTGTATCCAGTTGTGTTGGTTCCTAGGTTTGTTGCTTGGTAATAACAGAACATGAGGCGTCGATTAACTTCATCTGACCATCTCATCCTCTGTCTTTGTTTTCCTTCTAGGGTGGTTGCAGGAAGCATATCCTGCAAAACACCTCTATTTGGATTTAAATCATTTTCCAGTTGGCTAGCAGTGTCGTTACCATTGTGGGCGGGCATAGGGTTCAAGCGTCGTCCCCGACCATGACGGCACTTGTCCGAGGCTTCTTTAGTTCTGTCCTGAATTATTATTATTATTATTACCTTATCATCCTTCCAGCATGCCAAGGCTTCATCACTGTTGTCGTGAATTGTAGTGACTGGCTGAGGGTATCCGCCAATTTTCCGACACCTCTGCACACAAACCTTAAAACCATATTCCCATCCCAGAACATCAACATGACCTCAAGCCCTTAGATATATTCCTAACCCTGACACCTGATTCCAACTTCCTCCTCACAACAGCAATCCCCCCCCCCCCCCCCCAACCCCTCCACACTCCCACCTTTTGCCTACTCAACTCCACGAACACAACTTCACAGGTTGCCCTGCTGGTCGAACATTGTGGGTGAGATACCAACATCGCAGATTCCCATAACCTTACGGCCATGGAACGCTATCTTTCTCAATGCCCTCCTGATACCCAACCCACCTCTTCTTTTCTAGTTGTCATAGCCAACCCCATCCTGACCCACAATTATTTCACTTTTGAAGGCCAAAGCTACAAACAAATGATGATGTTTTGGTTTGTGGGGCACTCAATTGCGCGGTCATCAGCACCCGTACAAAGTCCCAATTGTTACAAAGTCCAGTTTTTTCACAGTCCACTCTAGCCACTGCCATAAATGATGATGCTGATCATGATCATGATGATGAAGAAGAAATGATGAAGACAACAAAAACACACAGTCCTCGGGCAGAGAATATCCCCAACCTGGCTGGGAATCGAACCGAGGATCCCGTGCTCCAGAGACAGCAACACTAGCCACTAGACCACGAGCTACAGACTCAACAAACAAATCCATGGTACTGTGGTACTCTCATGACATCATCATTTGCCAACTTATTTATGGGCCATCTGGAAGAATCCTTCCAATCCTTCCTATCCAGCCAAAACCTCAAACCTATTGTCTCGTTCAGACTCAGCGATGACTTTTCATGATAGGGACTCACGATTAAAACAACCTTTGCTCATTCCTCCACAACCTCAACACCTATTCCCAAATCAGATTCACGTGGTTCTTCTCAACTCATCGAGCCACCTTCCTTGATGTCTTTTTCTGCCTCTCAGATGGCTCCATAAATAAGTCCCTCTAACAGTATCTCCACTATGACAGCTGTCACCTGTTCTGTGCAAAAAAATCTCTTTCTTACACAGCCTCCCCATCTATAGATGCCACATTTGCAGTGGAAAGTAGGAGTCGTCAAAATATACCAATATCCTTATCAGAGCCTTTACAGGAAGACAATATCCTACCCAGCTCATCTATAAACAAGTATCCTGAACCATTTGCTCATGTGTTACCAGTAAACCTGTAGACTAGTCACCAACCAGCACTCCTGTGATCACACAGTATCACCCTGGCCTTGAAATGTTCAACCACATCCTCCACAGGGGCTTTGACTACCCCTGGTCATGTCCTGCGATGAGGTATTCCTAGCCAAAATCCTACCCACATCGCCAAAAGTAGTGTTCTGCTGTCCACCCAACTTACAGAATATCCTTTTCCATCCCTGTTCAAATCGTGCTCCCACTCCTGCACTCAAAGGATCATTTTCTTGTGGTCAGACCATATGCAAGATCTCATACCCCCACCCACTACCTCCTACGGCATTCCCATCAAAGGCATTTCCTACCCAATAGAAGTCAGGCCGTGTGTGAAAGCAGCCTTGTTACATATCAGGTAACCCGTAATTACTGTACAAGTCTATGTGGCCAAGGCAAGTAACAAACTGACTTCTCACATGAATGGCCACTGGCAAACTGCAAACTTGACCATCCAGTTGCCGAACATGCTGCATGCCACACCATAAGACAAATGACTTCAACGTCTGCTTAACCACACAGGCTATTTGGATATTCCCTTCCAGCAAAAGTTTCTCTCAAGTGTGAAGATGGGAATGTTTTTTCCATATATCCAGTGTCCTCGCAAACCCTCTGGTCTAAACATCTGCTAACCTGTTCCCGATGCCTCACCTCACCTTTTCCCTTCCTTTCTGTCCACACCACTCATTTTCTATCCAAATTGTGCACATCCTTCTCAACCCCCCCCCCCTCCCTCTCCCCCTTCTCTCCTTTACCACTTCCCCTTTTCTCCCTTTCCTCCTTTTACACATCTTTGCTGCACCCTCTGTACTCTTTTCGTCTCATTGTACACCCATGCATTCATCTGTCCAAAGAGCTGCTTCTTTCCTGTTACTCCCTCCTTGTGTCCTTTCCTATCCCTCACCCACCTCCTGCGATTCAGGCGGCTGCTTTCAGTAACTGAGTATCAGAAATCAGTCTTCCTATGGCCACAGGAGTGTGCATTTGGTTGCCTGTGTGGGGGAATATGGGTATTTTTACTAAAAAAAAGAGCTAGGGCTCAAAAGCTAGTGTGATATTACGTGTTTCCATGCTCCATGTATCGATACCATAGAGATGAGTGATTGCCTTTCCTTTATTTTATCTATTACATTCCAGAACATCCAGACTTAAGGCATAATAATAATAATAATAATAATAATAATAATAAGGCCCGGGAAAAGAATAGGCCTCCGGTATGTTCTGCCAGTCGTAAAAGGCGACGAAAAGAACAAACCACTAATAGGGCTAACCCCCCTTTTAGTGTGATTACTTGGTTCAGGACAGAACTAAAGAAGCCTCGGACAAGCGCCGTCATGGTCGGGGACGGCGCTTGAACCCTATGCCCGCCCACAATGGTAATGACACTGCTAGCCAACTGGAAAATGATTTAAATCCAAATAGAGGTGTTTTGCAGGATATGCTTCCTGCAACCACCCTAGAAGGAAAACAAAGACAGAGGATGAGATGGTCAGATGAAGTTAATCGACACCTCATGTTCTGTTATTACCAAGCAACAAACCTAGGAACCAACACAACTGGATACAGATCACAAGTATACACAACATTTATTACCAGATACCCAGAATTAAAATTTTTAACAGAACAACGTCTAGCTGATCAGATTCGTGTAATAATAAAAAATAACAGGATACCCCAGTCAGAATTAGAAAACATCAAACAACAAGTACAACAAATACTGGAACAAAATAATGTGCAATCAGAAGAAGAAGAAAATACAGTAATGGACTCAAACATCCCAGAGCAAACAAACAAAGAACAACACGCACCAATTAAACAATCAGAGGAAAACGAAATCTTAAGACAGCCACCAGCACAAGCACAAATAGAACACGAAGTGACACACATGTTAGATATAGAAGAAAAATTTCAGTTGACATATATAGAATACAAAGACACAAATACAGACATTAGACCATTCTTGCATAGACCACCAAATAGCCCACAAGTCGAAACAACAATAAAAACTATCAACACAATCATACACAACAAAATAAATGAATACACAACTATGGAAGAGTTACAACTACTGGTTTATGTAGGAGCACTCACTACACTAAATATACACACTAGGCAGATATCAGAACCAACCAACACACAGAAGAAACCCACAAAACCAGCATGGCAACACAGGCTACAGATCAGAATAGAAAAACTGAGAAAAGACATCGGACAGTTAACACAATTTATAAGAAATGAAATATCAGACAAAAAACGAAAAAGGTTAGGTAAAATCTCACAACAAGAAGCAATAGAGCAATTAGATGAAAAGAAGCAAAAATTACAAGCTTTGGCGAAACGACTTAGAAGATACAAAAAAAGTGAAAATAGAAGGAAACAAAACCAAACATTCAACACAAATCAAAAGAAATTTTACCAAACAATAGATAACACACACATAAAAATAGACAATCCACCAAACATAAGAGACATGGAACACTTCTGGAGCAACATATGGTCAAACCCGGTACAACATAACAGGCATGCACGGTGGATACAAGCAGAAACAGATACATACAAGATGATACCACAAATGCCTGAAGTGATCATTTTGCAACATGAAGTCACCCGAGCAATTAATTCTACGCACAATTGGAAAGCCCCTGGAAATGATAAAATAGCAAATTTTTGGCTAAAGAAGTTCACCTCAACACATTCACATCTAACTAAATTATTTAACAGTTACATTGCAGACCCATACATATTCCCTGATACACTTACACATGGAATAACTTATCTGAAACCTAAAGATCAAGCAGACACAGCAAACCCAGCTAAATATCGCCCCATAACATGCCTACCAACAATCTACAAAATATTAACTTCAGTCATTACACAGAAATTAATGACACATACAACACAGAACAAAATTATAAATGAAGAACAAAAAGGCTGCTGCAAAGGAGCGCGAGGATGTAAAGAGCAACTGATAATAGATGCAGAGGTGACATATCAAGCTAAAACTAAACAAAGGTCTCTACACTACGCATACATTGATTACCAAAAAGCTTTTGATAGTGTACCCCACTCATGGTTACTACAAATATTGGAAATATACAAAGTAGATCCTAAATTGATACAGTTCCTAAACATAGTAATGAAAAATTGGAAAACCACACTTAATATCCAAACAAATTCAAATAATATCACATCGCAGCCAATACAGATTAAGCGTGGAATATACCAAGGAGACTCATTAAGTCCTTTCTGGTTCTGCCTTGCTTTGAACCCACTATCCAACATGCTAAATAATACAAATTATGGATACAATATTACTGGAACATACCCACACAAAATCACACATTTGCTATACATGGATGATCTAAAACTACTGGCAGCAACAAATCAACAACTCAACCAATTACTAAAGATAACAGAAGTATTCAGCAATGAAATAAGTATGGCGTTTGGAACAGACAAATGTAAGAAAAATAGCATAGTCAAGGGAAAGCACACTAAACAAGAAGATTACATATTGGATAACCACAGCGACTGCATAGAAGCGATGGAAAAAACGGATGCCTATAAATATCTAGGATACAGACAAAAAATAGGAATAGATAATACAAATATTAAAGAAGAACTAAAAGAAAAATATAGACAAAGACTAACAAAAATACTGAAAACAGAATTGACAGCAAGAAACAAGACCAAAGCTATAAATACTTATGCCATACCAATATTGACCTACTCATTTGGAGTAGTGAAATGGAGTAACACAGACCTAGAAGCACTCAATACACTTACACGATCACAATGCCATAAATATAGAATACATCACATACATTCAGCAACAGAAAGATTCACATTAAGCAGAAAGGAAGGAGGAAGGGGATTTATCGATATAAAAAACCTACATTATGGACAGGTAGACAATTTAAGAAAATTCTTTATAGAACGAGCAGAAACTAGCAAAATACACAAAGCAATCACTCATATAAATACATCGGCTACACCACTACAATTTCATAACCACCTCTACAACCCGTTAGACCACATAACATCAACAGATACGAAGAAAGTAAATTGGAAAAAGAAAACACTTCATGGCAAGCACCCGTATCATCTAACACAGCCACACATCGATCAAGACGCATCCAACACATGGCTAAGAAAAGGCAATATATACAGTGAGACAGAAGGATTCATGATTGCAATACAGGATCAAACAATAAACACCAGATATTACAGCAAGCATATTATTAAAGATCCCAATACCACAACAGATAAATGCAGACTTTGTAAACAACAAATAGAAACAGTAGATCACATCACAAGCGGATGTACAATACTAGCAAGTACAGAATACCCCAGAAGACATGACAATGTCGCAAAAATAATACATCAACAGCTTGCCTTACAACATAAACTTTTAAAACAACAAGTTCCTACATACAAGTATGCACCACAAAATGTACTGGAGAATGATGAATACAAATTATACTGGAACAGAACCATTATAACAGATAAAACAACGCCACATAACAAACCTGACATCATACTCACCAATAAAAAGAAGAAATTAACACAACTAATCGAAATATCCATACCCAATACAACAAATATACAAAAGAAAACAGGAGAAAAAATTGAAAAATACATCCAACTGGCTGAGGAAGTCAAAGACATGTGGCATCAGGATAAAGTTGGCGTTATACCGATTATACTATCAACTACAGGAGTCATACCACACAATATCCACCAGTACATCAATGCAATAGAGCTACATCCAAACGTATATATACAGCTACAGAAATCAGTAATTATTGATACATGTTCAATTACCCGAAAGTTCCTAAATGCAATATAACACATACCATACAGTTAAAAGGAAGTGACGCCTGATCAAGGTCCGCGTCACTTTTCATTTTTAACCAGACTTAACGTCTGAGAAAGTAAAGAATAATAATAATAATCTGTGTGTCTAACATTTATTCAACTTTTAAACAATTCCTTTCTTTACTTTATTGTTGCATTTGACAGCTACAGAATGCAACTATAAATGAATTGTAGCAAATAATTTATACAGAAATCTGATGAACTAAAGAAGCCAATAAATTACCATACATAGACTTAACTGTCTGTAAAGAAGCAATTCAGAGTCAACGTACACCTTTCTCATGTTCTTAAAAGACATTAGATAAGTTTGCACTCAGATTCTGTCTTCTCACTGCTTTAACTTCTGATCAAGAGACTGATTACTTATTTCCCTCATAACTCTATACTACTGTTCACTTTATATTGGTCACCAATGTAAGTGGGTTGAAGGAGTGGAGGAAGCACACTTCCACCCTCACATACAACTATAAGAGTTCTATCTGTAGTTGAATAACTGTTGTTCCTGTTTTCATCATGGTACATGAGAGAAAGGACGAGCATTGATAATTGTAAAATCATACAAACATTATACACTGATCAGCCAAAACTTATGACCACCCAACTAATAGCCGATATGTCCATCTTTGGCGTGGACAACAGTGGCAACACATTGCGACATGGAAGCAACGAGGCCTTGGTAGGTCACTGGAGGGAGTTGGCACCACATCTGCACACACAATCACCTAATTCCTGTAAATTACAGGGAGAGGGGCAATGAGCTCTGACACCACATTCAGTCACATGGCAGATGTGTTCAAATATGGTGAATTGAGAGTGAGGGGGGGGGGGGGGGGCAGCACATCAATTTGAACTTGCCACTGTGTTCCTTGAACCACTCCATCACATTCCTGGCCTTGTGACATAGCGTCCTCTTGAAAAATGCCATTGCCGTTGGGAAACATAATCGTCATGGTGAGATGTACGTGGTCTGCAGCCAGTATACAATGCTCCTTCACCGACATGGTATATTTCATGAGCTCCACTGGATCCATGGATGCTCATGTGAATGTTTCCCAGAGCATATGTAGCTGCCACCAGCCTGTCTCTGTCCCACAGTACAGGTGTCAATTATCTGTACCCTTGGAAGATGACACATTCATGCCGCCCTATCAGCATGATGAAGACGGTATCTGGATTCATCAGACCATGCAATGCTCTGCCACTGTGCCAATGTCCAGTGCCAATGGTCACATGGCTATTTCAGTCGCAGTTGCCAATATTGTGGTGTTAAAATTGGCATGTGCATGGGCTGTTGGCTATGAAGGCCCATCATTAGGAGTGTTTGGTGTACAATGTTTTCTGACACACTTTTACTTTGCCGGCATCAGAGTCTGCTGTTAGTTCTGCCACAGTTCGCCGCCTGTCCTGTTTTGCCAGTCTGTCCAGCCTACGACTTCCGACATCTGTAATGAGGGTGGCCACCCAACCCCATCCCGCCTGGACATGGTTTCACCTTGGTTTCGCCACATGTTGAAGACAATCACCGCAACACTCCTCGCACATCTGACAAGTTGTGCAGTTTCTGAAATGCTCGTGCTGAACCTCCGGGTCATAATCTGACCTTGGCCAAACTCTGGTAGGTCAGATGCCTTCCCCATTCTATACATGGACAGCATGCTCACTTATAGTACATGCACTGTGCATGTGTCTAGTGTCTGATGCTGTCATTCCTTGCAAGGTGACACTGCTATCACCTAGACGGGTTAATATAGACAGTAGGTCAATGGTCACATTGTTCTGGCTGATCACAACATATGGTGAAAACACTAAAAACGGAAACATACATTGGAAGGTAAGCAAATCTATATACAGAGATTTAAAAAATACCAATTATAATAGTTTGGCAGTTTTGTTGACCTTGAAGGAACGAGAACACACACTTTAAGTAGTCTGGATGCTAAACAGAACTCTGTAATACACTTTGCACTTTCAATGTCATTGTTCAAAACACAAAACAAATCCGCACACAACGTATGGGCTGCACATGAATACGGGTACTAAATGTCCTCTTACAAAATTTAGTGACAGCACAACATACATAATTGACAAGGGGAAAGACTATGTTACTGCACATAGTATTGTCTGATCAGAAATGATGAAAATGATACCACATATCCCAGAAATATTGATTAGAGGATAAATGCTACTGGCTGGAGCTTGGGGTACTGGCTGTGGATGAAATTACATGTATTAAAGTAGATATTTTCCAAGTTAATAATAACAAAATATTACCTTATCTGACCAGCTTGTCACTCCAATATGCAAACCGTAATCACAACACACTTTCTCGTCTGCTAGTTTTCTGTACTTCTCATAAATTTCAATAAGTGATTCATCTTTTTGTGGAATAGCAAAGTTAACTGCAAGATAAGCAAAACAACACAGTCAATACATTAGTACAACTTATACTTCATCCACAAGGTATAAATACTTCTCATTTGACTAACATTATAGTACCTCTGTAATTACTTTATCAGTGCTAAACTTAGTATTATAGAAAGAATAGTACTTACTGACAGTAGTTGTTCCTCCTGCTACTGCTGCATTAGTGCCAGTGTAGAAATCATCTACGGATTTATGGCCCTGGATCTCAAATTCAAAACATGTGTGTGGGTCAACTCCACCTTAAAAAGATTATTAGTTTCATAATGAGAAATATGTAAAATAGTGACACAAAATTGAAAGAAATGAATACAATCTATACTTTCAAACACAAGCAATCAAAAAGAATGGTAGAAAATTCTGCCTATATTTCAACTGAAAGGAATTATGGAAAGATCTTGGCCTACCACATAACACTGAATTTCTATTTACTGATTTTTTTTAGTTACAACTTTAATTTTTAAGAAAATGTCAGGAAATGTAAGGGAATAATCATGCAGAAGCATGCAAAAAGCTCTCAAGGAAAACTTCCATTTGTGGGTCTTTCCTAATTACTGAATGCTTAATGATAGCAGATTGTGAGGCACACATACATTGCCTATGCGACATTAAGTACGGTACAGTAGAATTAGTTATCACTACAAGTGGAGTGTGCAAGGGTTGATTCTGTGTACATGGTAAATAGAGGAGGAGATGAATGTAACAACCCACCATACAGCTGAAATGTTGATAAGCACACAAACAAGACTGAGAAAACTGCTAACTTTCAGACAAATCTTTCTTCAGAGCTAATAGAATACACATACAAATTCACAGATGAAACAACTGTCCTCATTCCTCCACAGTCTCAACCCTTTCTCTCCCATATGCTTGAAATGGTTCTCGTCAGTCCAGTGTACCACCCTTCTGGACATTTATCCCCACCTCTCTGATGGCTCCTGACAACTCTCGGTCCATATCTAGCCCACTAACCAGCGACAACACCTGCATCTTGTTTTGTATTATCACAAAATAAGGGATAGAGTTTCATGGGCAGGATACATAAGCTGGGATGGCAGTGAGATCTTTTCATGAAATTTCGATCACGGACCTTCTCGTCCAAATGTCAACATATTTTTTTATGTCCGTGTGCACAGGGGCAACTGATAATCACAAAATACTAAAAACCAGACAAAAATATTTAAGTGTGTGGTTTTTGTCACACGCTGTTTGAGAGTTGAACAGTTGAGAGAAATTCTGATGGTGGTTTCATGAACTCTGTCAGGCTTGTAACTGTGGACTGCACAATACTCACGCAAATATACAATGAACTGAGTGTGAGAATTCGAAAATGTTCGCAACTTGCATAGTTTTCTACATTATAAAATATGCTTAGTGCATTATTTTGCTTGATAAATACTTTAATAGCTTAAACTTTTGATTTCCTTCCCCACTCTCACCTCATCCAGTCGTATTTTGTACATCTTGTATATATGTGTCAATATATTTGAAATGTCAAACAATGGAAAATCCAGGATGGAATGTAACAATACGGGAGAAGGAAAGTTGCTACTCACCATATAGCACAGCTGCTGAGCCACGATAGGCACAGTAAAAAGATTCACACAATCATAGCTTTCGGCCATTAAGGCCTTTGTCAACAGTAGACACACATGCGTGCACGCCCACACACACACACACACACACACACACACACACACACACACACACACACCTGCAGTCTCAGAGAGGCAGTGTAGTTTCAGCTCTCTGAGACTGCAGATGTATGTGTAAGTTGCACTTGTGTGTGTGTGTGTGTGTGTGTGTGTGTGTGTGTGTGTGTGTGTGTGTGTGTGTGTGTGTGTGTGTACTGCTGACAAAGGCCTTAATGGACGAAAGCTATGATTGGGTGAATCTTTTTATTGTGCCTATCGCGGCTCAGAATCTGCACTATATGGTGAGTAGCAACTTCCCTTCTCTCATATTGTTATATTTCAAATGTATCTGACATGGCCTATATCATTATTATTAATCATCAAAGGACAAAAAAATAAATAAAAATAATACTTCACCATCCTCAAAAAAATTACAGCAGACAATAGATAGTATCAAACGTCATCTTGTTAAGGAAGTAGTTGATTTCATTAGCAACTGTCTTGTCAGTTTATCAGTGGATGCAAATGTCCTGGTCGACAAGGATTTCACCCAGAATAATGACTGAAAGACTTCCATGATGAACTGAGACTGCCAAAGTGTATCACAGTTTATGGCTGAAGGTAATTTCACTGTCAAGCAGAGAGAGATGCAGATCATCAGTGCTAATTCTTTGTGATTTTCAAGCACTCAAGGAGCGCTTATACTGCCTGGGCAATGGATGCAGAGTTTTATGCAAGAGACCCTTGATCATTTCTACATGTTTATCACAAGCTTTAGGGAGCTTTCACTCCCAAACGACAACAGGCAAGAGATGGAACAAGCTGAGGAAGGCTCTGTGCAGTTCAAAATGGTGTTTAAATTACAACAAAATTTATTCTTTTATGACGTAATAGACAATTTCAAGGTTGTACAATACTGCTGGAACACCTGGTTTTGCAGTTCTCTTATAATACTAAAAGAGGCTGAGATGAAAATAGCCACTGAACTAGGATGTTAATGTCTATATGGTTTGAGACAGATTTACAAGCAAAATGCTGAATTTGGACCCTACTAAAATATCTGATATCACTAGGAACAAAATGTCTAACATCAGTGATGGAATTCACACTATCACTTTGAGCTGCATTAGTCACTGTCCCAAGAATGGCTAAACACTCAAGTCTCCTGTTCCTCGAGCTTTGTCCAGTATAAAACACAATGAATTGCAGTTGTTGACAAAGTTTACAGAGGTCTTACACACTGTTAAGACGATCATCTTGCACTAGTGAGCTTATTTTTAAAAGTCCAACTTTGACAAATACACTAGGATAGTAGCACTTACCAGGCATCACATATTTGCCCTGAGCATCAATCTCTCTTGTTCCAGCAGGTATTGTCAAATCACTGCCAACTTGCCTGGAGATTAAAGAACAAAAAGCTTCATAATCTGATGAAACAATGTTACAGTGAAGTGTAAAAATATTTCTAAGAGTTGATTAGGGCAACTTACTTTATCACTCCATCTTCAATATACACATCACCATCAAACATTGTATCTGCATTTACAATTTTCCCATTTCTGATTAGGATCCTGTCCTCTGAAAACTGAAAGACAACAGAAAACACTATAATTATCTCATCTGTGTGAAACACATTCAAAAGCAAGATTGCGTATGACACCACTATCTATCAAGACTGAAAAGAAGTGCTTACAAATGGCAACAGGGGAATTTACACACACACACACACACACACACACACACACACACACACAACACACACACACACATGCTGGGATTGCAGTTATGAGGGTAGACTGCGATGAATGGTGGTGTTGAGTATGGTGGGGGGGGGGGGGGAGGGAGGGAGGTGGGAGGGGTTGAGGAAGAGCAGCTAATGGTCTGGAGGGAGGCAGCAGATGTGTGGGGTAGGAATGTGGGAGGGAGAGCCAGCAGGTACACAGGATAGGAATGCAGAAAGGGGGCACTGGAGATGGTGAGTTCATAATTTGTGCCACCTGGATCCTTTCCCCCTGCACCAGCTTTTCTAAACTATGCAGATGGGAGTTATCCTTGCAACACATCATCTATCTTGCAATCCTCCTTGCTCAATCTTCACTAACTCACTGCACCCCCACCCCCCACCCAACAGTATCGCCTACCTCTGTCCTGTAACCCTCTCCCAATCCACTCCATCACATCATAATGCTATGCACAAACTTACTTGCCACAGTGCACATCTGTTGCATTCCTAGTCCCTCCCACATTCCTATCCCTCACACCAGCTGCCTCCCTCTGAGCCATTCACTACCCTTCCCCATAGCCTCTACTGGCTACTTCTGTAAAGCATACTAGCAACAGATTATGACAAGGGCTAATCCATTCAAATTGATAATCTAATTACATCTACAGCTATACCCCACACACCATCTTTCAGTGTCCGGTGGAGGGTACTTTGCGTACCACTGTTACTTCCCTGTTTTTCCTCTTCCAGTTGCAAATGGTTTGTGGGAAGACTGACTGCTGGTAACCCTTCATTTGGGTTAAAATATCTCTGATTTCATCTTCATGGTCTTTCTGTAAGATGGATGTAGGAGGAAGTAATATATTTATTCTCTCTTCCAGGAATGTATGCTTTCGGAACATTAACAGTAAACTACACCATAATGCAGAACATCTCTCCTGCAGCGTCTACCACTGGAGTTGGCTAAGTATCTCTGTGATACTTTCATGTTTACTGAATGAACCTTTAATGAAACATGCTGTTCTTCTTTGCATCTTCTCTGTTCCCTCTGGTACAGACTGCAGGCTTAAGAGTAATACTCAAGTACTGGTTGAATGAGTGTTTTGTAACCTACTTTCTTTGTAGATGAACTACATTTCCCGAGAATACTTGCAATGAATCTGAGTCTGGCAACTGCCTTACACACAATCAATTTCATGTGATTGTTTATCTTCAAATAGCTTTGTACCTATTCTCCTAGATTATTTATGGAAATAACTGTTGCCAGTGATAGTTTAGCAATTGTGTAATCATACAATAATGGGTCTCTCTTTCTATGTATATGCAATATTTTACATCCGTTTATGTTAAGGGTCAGCTGCCACTTTCATACCAATACTATGCAGATCTTCCTGCATTTCACTACCATTATCCACCATTGTGACTTCTCTGCACACAACAGTATTATCCTTGAAAAGCCTCATGAAACTTCAGATGTTATCCATTAGGCCACTTATATATATATATTTCGTGAAAATTAATGGTCCTATAACACTCCCTTGAGGCATATTACAGTTTATTTTTATGGCTGAAGGCTCTTCTCTGTTGAGAATGACATACTGTGTTCATTGCAGTCACACAATTGGTTTGATATTCAATACACTCTTATTTTTTTTTTGTTGCACTGTGGAACTGTGTTGAATGCCTTCCGCAAGTCAAAGAACGAGGCATGTATCTACCGTTTTTTGGCTCTCATGGACCAACACAGAGAGCTGGGTTTAACACAATTGTTTTTGGAATCCACACTCATTCCTACAGAGGAGATTTTCAGACTCCTGAAATATCATAATTTGTGAACATAAAATATGTTGAAAAATTCTACATCTGACTGATGTCACAGATATTAGCCCATAGTTTTGTGCATATGACACCCCTTGGCAAAAACAGAACTAACCTGTGCTTTTCTTCTATCATCACGAGCACTTCACTCCTTCAAAGAACTATGTACATTGCTACTAGAAGAAGGCAAGTTCTTTGGTAACTCTATGTAGAATTGTGTTGATATTCAATCAGATCCAGTGATCTTCCCCATATTGAGTGATTTCAGTTGCCTTTCTACACCACAGTCACTTTCGAATTCAATGAATGCTTCATGCATGGCTCTCCTTACACAAATTTTGACTTCATTAAATGTTTGTTTGGCTTGCAATGGAGCTCTCTTTGCTTTTATAGTAGTTTCTAACATGGCTGTTGAATCACAGTGGGTCTTTTGCAAATCTCACTACTTTGCTCAGCAAATACCTGTCTATTACGTACTGTGCAATGCTCTTGAACTTTGTCCATTGATACGCAACATTTATTTCTGGAGATGGCATTTTTATGCTGAAGACTCAGGTAATCTGAAATCTGTTTCTTATCACTCTTGCTAAGCAGAAAGATCTTCGTGCCTTTCTGCCTTCCCATTTACAGTCGTATTCAGTGATGCTGTAAAAGCTTATAAAGACTGATTCCCTGTTCTACACCGAGTCAAAAAGTCTGGTTCTCTTTGCCACCAGCAGGTCTGAGATGTGATCTTCATGAGTCAGTACTCTGATTAGCTGTTCCAGTTAATTTTTAGATAAAACACATTTCACACAATTCTCTGTCCCTACTAACCATCCTACTCACTTGAGCCTCCGAAGTCTATAGCTGGTAAGTCAAAATCTCCACCTAAGCCTACAATATAACCAGGAAATCTACATAAAAGATTCTCCACGTTTCCCTTCGATTGTTCTGCTACTACTGCTGCTGCTGAGGCAGGATAGTTTACAAAAGCATCCGATGACAATGTTTGATCCACATTGTCTTCGTCTAAATTATTTCGCATTCTGAATCCGTAAGAATCTCACTAGATATTATTGTATTCTTTTATGTCTATAAACATGCCTCCATCACCAAGATTTAACCTATCTTTGAGATATGCATTACAATTGGTATTTACAATTTCAGTGTTACTAACACTGTTTTCAGCCAGCTTTCTGTCTCTAGCATTATATGGCCATTGTTACTGTTTATAAGTGAGATTAATTCTGGGATTTTTCCATAGATACTCCTGCAGTTAACTAAAACTGTTTAAACATTTTCATTCTCTGATCTGCTTTGACAAATGGTTCTCTGTGTGAACTCTGAAGGCATCTTATGGGGCTTCAGTAACTTATTTACACTGGGTTTGTTACATGTTACATCAAAGCTTGAATTAAACAAGCAGTAGAAATAAGACTGACAGACAACCTCTTCAGCCTTCGCCAGATTTTCGATGTAGACGTTCATAGAATTTTCTCATATTAAGGCCTCGCCCTCAAATGGATTTCTGTTCAGGGTCTGTTCCAGCCTGTGATGCATGTATGTTTCACTCTCCATTATGGTTTTGAGTCACATTGTTTTATTATCTCAAAGAATAAAGTTAAGGCAGCACAACTTCCATCATGTAAATTCAGAACCAACAAGACTACAAGCGTGCTTGGATAATGCTTTTGTCAACTGTGCTCGTGATATGTACTCCACCAAGGTAAAGGAATTTGTTTTCTCAGACCACTCCATGTTAACGGTAGAGTTAAGACATTTTATGAAAGGGGATGAGAGCAAGGCTGCACAAAAGTTAACAAAATCTAATACCTTAATATTAACAAAACACAATCTCATAAAACTAACACACCAGCTGAGCATAACAAACTGGGACAAATTATTTCAAAACTGTGATTCCAGTGCCCAAACAGTTTATGAAACATTCCACAATTACTTAACAGATATTTTAAAAGCCCATCTTGTTCACAAGAAATACCATAAAACAAGAAAGGGTAAATTTTGGTACACCAAAGAACTGGAGAATCTAAAAAATAAGCTACTGCTGTTGAAGCGCCTTGCCAAAGTAAACAATTCTAATGAAATTAAGGATCTCGAAAAAATCACTAAGAAACAGTATAAGAAAGAGTTGCAATTGGCGAAACTAAGATACAACACAAATTTCATAAAAAATAGTAAAAACCAATGCAAAACAGCCTGGTCAGTAATCAATACTGTTAAAGGTGAAGTCAGAAACTTCGACAAGACAGTCCCAATACCAGCAGATACATTCAATAAATATTTTGTAAGCTGTGCTGATGATATCAAAAAGCTGATCAGTAAACCCAATGTAACATGTATAGATTATCTGAAGAGAGCAAACCTAAATCATAATAGGGCCAGATCATCATTGAAACACTTCAAAGAGGTATGCCAACATGAAGTTCTTAAAATAGTCAAAGAAATGAAAAATTCATACAGTACAGATATTTTTAATATGTCAAACAATCTATTGAAAGAAATCATACATTACATTGCAGCACCATTAACATATTCTATAAACCTGTGTCTCATAGAAGGGTTTTTTCCTGATCCTCTCAAACTATCCAAGGTAACTCCAGTCTTTAAGAAGGGAGTCAAATCAGATCCTGCAAACTACAGACCAATTTCACTAATTCCAGTACTAGGAAAAGTGTTTGAAGGCATAATATATAAGCAGATGTATGAGTACCTAGAACTAAATGGTATGTTAAATGCATCATAGTTTGGTTACAGAAAAGGAAGGTCAGCTATACATGCCATAGAGCTCTTAGTCAGAGACATTCTAGCAGCATTTGAGGACCATGCGCATGCACAGGTAACCTTATGTGATCTGAGCAAAGCTTTTGACTGTGTTGACCACTCACTTCTGCTCTCTAAACTTGAGTACTGTGGAATATGTGATAAAAGTTTAAAACTCATCAAATCATACCTCAATAAAAGGAACCAGGTGGTGAGTTCAGGAAGTCATCTGTCAAACATACTCGAGGTTCAACATGGAGTGCCACAGGGATCTAAATTAGGACCACTTCTTTTCCTTGTACACATAAATGACTTACCAGGAAATATAGATGTAAAGACATATATGTATGCAGATGACACAACTTTTCTATCTGTAAACCATGTACTTGATAACCTTGTAAGTGATATGAAATTGGCAAAAGAAAATGCAACATCATGGTTTAATGCCAATGGTCTGCTATTAAATGAGGAAAAGACCCAGAATATGTGGTTCAGTCTATCAAAGACTAAAAAAATAGAAAAACAAAAGGCAAAGTTTTTAGGTATTGTACTTGACAACAGTCTAACATGGAACTCTCATGTTGATCACATAGTGGTTAGGTTGTCAAGAGTTATATATTTGTTGAAGAGACTGATGTGTTGTGTGACATTTGAGTACGTAAGGACAGCGTACTTCGCCTTTTTTCAATCTGTTTTAAGGTATGGGTTAATACTCTGGGGAAACAGCAGAAAAATAAATGAAATTATGGTGATCCAGAAGAAAGCAATCAGAGTAATGGCTAAGGTAGATAATAGAACACATTGTAAACCATTGTTCATTAAATATAGAATTTTAACAGTAATTAATTTATATATTCTTGACAGTGTTAAGTACATACTTTCTGAACTACCTAATTTAAGTGTAACAAATGAAAGGCATGGCTACTATACAAGAACGTGTACTTCTCTGCTGTTGCCACAAAATAGATTAGCTAAAACTAACAATAATCATAAGTATATGGCAATTAAAATATATAACAAATTGTCTAAAAATGGGTCAATCAAGCCTGACAAATTATTTAAAGATAATGTTCATAACTTCTTGTTAACTAATCCATTCTATTCATTAGAAGAATTTTTAGAAATGCCCAATATCAACTTAAATATGTAAAAATTTATTTTGTAAAATTAATAGGTTAAGTGAACTGACGAAGTCTATTGCATGTAACAATGCTGAATGACTAATAAAGAATCTGAATCTGAATCTGAACCACAGAGAGCTTCCAAAGTTGTGGTGTCCTCCAATTTAGTTTCTTCTCTCTCAGGATTTTCCATTCAGAATCTTCACTGCCTTCATTCTGCCACCTGCTACAAATTCAATGAAGGACCACCCAAGTAATAATTATTGTGGCTATGCAAATTCTTGAGTAGCTTTGTCTTAGTTTTGCCTCGTCACTAGCAACATTTTCCCTCGGACACATGGGCCTTATATCTAACTACACTGTTGTGCCAACTGCCATCTGTGACACACTGACTGAGCTATCAGTATAGATGTAAATTAAGAAGTAAGGGTATCAGTTCACCGAATGGTAGAAGTGTTAAGTAGCTGAAAGCGTTTGCAGTCTCTTTATGTTCCCTTTGACAACTTAACACCTCTACTATCCTGTGAGTTGTTACCTTTACTCCTCAATTATTTACATTCCACCAGGACTTCCCACAGCATATTAATAAACAGCCATGCTTTCATTCTACAATGTCAGTCACCACCTTACCTTGACAAACCTTGAAAGTTCTCAGCTGGGATATCACAACAGTAAACAACGATATACTTGATGCCCGTGCAAAAAATTCTAGAATGTCTGACTTTATTTTTCAGAGATTAAATATAATTTTCAGATATCTGACACAGTGAGATATGGAAATGGTTATATCACAATACAAGTTTAACACTTGAGCATGCACAAGATAGACACAGAAAACCACAGTACTTTCCACCTAGCAGGCCAGTCAGCCTACATTTAGCTGTCTGCACAAAACAGTTTCCGTTCCTATAAAAGGGATTCTTTTTTTTTTTTTTTTTTGCTTCTTGTTACACGAGTATATGACAGCAACATCTTTAACTAATGAGAAAGCAATATGCAATTAACTTACCTGTGGCATGAAAAATTTTTGTCTGTCATGTAAGCTGTATTCCACTGAGCCCACAGAGAGTGTTATATCTCAACTGTTCTCTATAGTATATAGTGTGAATTATTACAAACAAAATGTAGGTGAGGAACTGTGTACACACTAAATGACAATCCACAAACATATTGTTGTTACATTTCTAAACAGTACTGGTACCTGAGTTTCTTGTTCAGAGATACTGTTACTGTCTGGCTAATCAAGAGACAAAAGCAATACAGCCAATATATGATAGTCCATTCCAGTTGACAAACAGTGGTTAAAATAAGTGTCACTGGCATCAGTCTGAACCAGGTAACAATATACTGTACCTGTATGTTGAAACCTTTTACATCTATCCACGCAAAGTAAGAACTATATATAATTATGTGGTAACCTTTAGGTTCCAAAATCCATAGACTGGGAACAATTGTTGCTGAATCTCACATATCAGCATGTGATCTGCTATACATAGTGGGACACCCCCCTCCTCCCATTTTTAATTAGTTCATGTGTGACATACGTAAATACCGTGTCTAAAATACTTGCTGAAGATTGACCACAATCTCATATTGGTTTTTTGAATTTACGTTGGCAGTTTTCTTTTACGATGAAAAGGTGGTTGAAATACGGCGCGAGCGAAAAACATTAGACTACGACACAAGTAAGTTTGTTACTACAAGCGTTATCTGACATTCACGTTCCTTAGCTTAACCGACTTTCAAACAAATTATCACATTCCAATTTAACCTAGACCTTACGCCAGATTACAGATAACTCTTGTCATCACAACCAAAATATGGAAGACAATTGAGATCATGAGTTTGTGGCAAAAGAAACATTTCTTTGCAATAAAATTTAATTGAAAATTTTGACCTGACACGATTCCACGGTAATGACATGTGAGTTGTGATAAAATCTCTTCTTCAAAATATCACAAAACAATTGTGAAATTGACGATAATATTTTAAACACTGTTGTTATTTTACGACATTAGTAATTTAATCATTACGCCAACTTCTGAGTGCTGTTACTGACTACGAATCTGCTAATATGCACGAAACGATCAATAACGTAAAATAAATTGCATGCGAAATTGTTTTCTGAGATTTCAATATTATATGACATATAAACTGTATAGTGACACACTGTTTGTGTCATAACGAATATCATATGGATAAGATTAAGTGAGGGAAAAAAATATTGTTTAAATAGTGCGCCATCGAGTAGCAGAAGCCTCAAAGTACCCATAACTCCAAAGACCAGTAACTCAGTGAGCAGTAAGGTCAGTTGAACTGTACACAAATGCTGAATTTCTCAGTTCATTAACATATTTATTTGCAAGCGTGTACGTCTAATTCTGTCATACAGACCCATGTTTAACTATGTTAATGCATAAAAATGGCAAGCTACTGACATTTGTTACTGAATTATTGTCAAATGTATGTTTTACCTTTTGATCACTGCAGTCCAGGTGGTTCAAATGAACTTCTGTACTAGACGTTACATTCTTATTTACATCTTCTTGTGTTTCATTCATCATGCTTGATACACTTTGTAGCAACTGCCACTACTGTCAGTTGCGATTTCTTAACTCGAATACTGGATAACGTATCACACGTTTACGCGACTGTTAGCAGTACTGAACTACTCCTAATGCAATCACACAGCACTCTAAGCAACACGCGTGATCTTGAGCCCTTACCTGCCTGCTGAACTGCCACGTCATGGGATTTCCATCCATTTTATTGAACGACTGGTACCTCGCTAGAAAGACCCTAGGGGAGGAAGGATAAGAGAATTTTCCTCTAGTCTGCAACGCAAAAATCTCCCATAGTTTAAGTGTATCGGTGAGATGCGAAGCAACCAGAGTTATTTTATATTCTCGTCCAATTCTGTAATTGATAAATATCGAAACGAATTGTGGAAGTAAATGTTTACAATAAGATTGGCATGCGGTCTTATATACAGAGGTCTAGAGAGAAGGGAGATACTAAAAACTTGACTTACACAAGAAACTGCTTTTTTTTTTTTTTTTTTTTCCTTTATTGTATTTCAATTCCCCATCGGGGCGGGCTGGCAGCAGCATAGGCGCTGCTCTTCAGCCGAAAGACATAGAACAAAACAACAGAAGACAGTTAAAAACAGCAAAGGAGAGAATAAGGTGAACATAGATATAAAAAAAGGGGAACATCATGGAAGGCAAAAAAAAAAAAAAAAAAAAAAAAAAAACGGGGAGACTAAAATGGAGATAAAAAACTGTTTAAAAGTAGCACACACAAAAAGCCACACACTGCGATGGTTAAAAGAACACGAGGCACAGTATGACTGGAGCATAAAGGTAGCGACGTAAGGCATAGCACATAATGTAACACTGACGGCGAACCTCAAGGCAGGACACAATTAAAATCACACCTCTTGACGCACACGAGAAACAGCACTAAACAACACTGATGTGGCACACTGATGAAGAGCAACACATAGGACCTGCCAGGCGCTAGGAGATGAGGGAGACCCGAAGAAGGGAGGGAGGGGAAGAGATGGGGGAGGCGACCGGGGGGCGCGTGGAAGAGGGCCAGGGAGGAAGGGATGTGGGAAGGAGAGAGGCAAGTATGGGGTGCAGGGTCTCAGGGGAGGGGTGGACAGAGGAAAATCCGCTCTGGGAGAAGGAGGAAAGAGGGAAAGGGGCCCTGGGGAGGGGGGGGGGGGACAAGGCCAGGTTATAGTTGGAAGGAAGGGTAGATGTCACGGCGAAGTTCGTCATCCGGGAGGGGGAGGCGTTGGAAATTGCCCTGATGAAGGAGATGGAGGGTATGGAGGTGGAGAGAGGGAGGGATACAGCGATAGAGGCGCGGCAACGGGCGGGGTGTGGAGAGGAAGGAGGAAACCAGAGGGTGGGGGGGATCAAGCCTGCGAACAATGTAAAGGATGCGGAGATGTTGGAGGAACAGGAGGAGGTGGGGGAAGGGGATCAGTTCATACAGGAGCCTTGTGGGGGAAGGAAGGCGGATACGGAAGGCAAGGCGGAGCGCATGGCGTTCAAGGATTTGGAGGGCCTTGTAAAAGCGGGTGGGGGCGGAGATCCAGGCAACGCTGGCATAACAGAGGATAGGACGGATGAGGGATTTGTAGGTGTGGAGGATGGTAGAAGGATGCAAGCCCCATGTCCGGCCAGACAGGAGTTTCAGAAGGCGGAGGCGGGAATGGGCTTTCTGCTGGATGGTCAGGAGATGAGGGGTCCAGGTGAGGTGGCGGTCAAGGGTGAGGCCAAGGTATTTCAGGGTGGGGGTGAGTTGGATAGGACGACCATAAAGGGTGAGGTAGAAATCATGGAGGCGGAAGGAGCGAGTGGTGCGGCCTATGATGATTGCCTGGGTTTTGGAGGGGTTGAGACGGAGGAACCACTGGTTACACCAAGTGGTGAACTGGTTAAGGTGGGTTTGGAGGGTACGTTGAGACCGTTGAAGGGTAGGATAGAGAGCCAGGAAGGCGGAGTCATCAGCATACTGGAGAAGGTGGACTGGTGGGGGTGGCTTGGGCATATCAGCTGTATACAAGAGATAAAGGAGAGGGGAGAGGACAGAACCCTGGGGGACGCCAGCCGTGGGATAAAAGATACGGGAGTTGGTGTTGTGGAGGGTGACATAGGAAGGACGGTGCGAGAGGAAGGAAGCGACCAGACGGACAAAATTGATAGGCAGGGCGTAGGTTTGGAGTTTAAAGAGGAGACCGGGATGCCATACACGGTCATAGGCATTTTGGAGGTCAAGGGAAACAAAAATGGCGGAGCGACGGGAGTTGAGCTGGAGGGACAGAAGGTGAACAAGGTTGAGGAGTTGGTCGTCAGCAGAGAAGGAGGGTCGGAAGCCACACTGGGTAAGGGGGAGGAGGTGGTGTTGAGCAAGGTGCTGATGGATACGGCGGGAGAGGATGGATTCAAAGACCTTACTGAAGACGGAGGTGAGGCAGATGGGACGATAGGAAGAGGCGGCAGAAGGGGGTTTGTTGGGTTTGAGGAATAAGAGGACGCGGGAGGTCTTCCACAGGTCAGGGTAGAAGCCAGTAGAGAGGACGACATTATAGAGATGGGCGAGGACAGTCAGGAAGGAATAGGGGCTTTCGCGAAGGTGACGGTAGGTGACACAGTCGTGACCAGGGGCCGTGTTACGTTTGGACCGGAGGATAAGTTTAATGTCTTGTGCTGTGATGGGAGTGTTTATGTCGGAGGGGGGCAACTGCCCCAAGTACTGGAGACTAGGAGCAAGAGGAGCGACCGAGGTATCAGCACGTTCCATGACCGTGGGGAAAAGAGAATAATCAAAGTGGGGATCATCGGGGATGGAGAAGACCTCGGAAAGGTGGGAAGCGAAGTGGTTGGCCTTACTGAGGTTGTCAGGAAGGGGGCGATCGTTATGGAGAAGGGGGTAGTGGGGAGCGGAAAGGGAACCAGTAAGACGATGGAAGGCGGACCAGTACTTGGAGGAGTTGATAGGGAGGGTGGCGTTGAGTCGTGTGCAGGTCTGGCGCCAGTCTCGGCGTTTCGTTGCTGTAATAAGGTTCCGTACGTGTCGCTGTATTTGCCGGTGGCGTTGGAGTGTATCCCTGTCACGAGTGCGCAGGAAGGAGCGATAGAGGCGGCGGGATTCACGGAGGAGGAGGACAGCCCGCGGAGGGAGAGTGGGACGGTGTGGGTGGATGGTTTTAGTAGGAACATGGGCCTCCACGGCGTCAGTAATTACCTGCTGAAGGAAGGACGAGGCGTGGTTGATGTCGTCAGGATGGTGATAGGTAAGAGGGTGGCTTTCGACCTGGGCGGAGATGGAGTCCCGGTAGGCATCCCAGTTGGCACGGCGATAGTCATGGACGACCTTGGGAGGGGGTGCAGGGTGCGGAGCCGGAGGGGGGCGGTTTGTAGATGCGATGGTGAGAAGGACAGGGAGGTGATCGCTACCTGTGGGGTCAAGGACGGCGACAGTGATACGCCCAAGGAGGTTGGCGGAGGCAATGACAACATCGGGGGTGGTGTTACTTTCAGGTCGGGTGTGCTGGGGAAGAGGAACTAGGTCACCTTGAAGTGTGGAGAGGAACTGATGCCACCGCCGAAGGGCAGCAGGAGTGCGGCTATGGACGTTGAGGTCGGCGGCAATCACATAGGTGGAGAAGGTGTGGTCAATGTGTGAGATGAAGTCATAAGGAAGAGGAGCAGTGGGGCGGACATAGATGGTGGCACAGGTAATGGTGAGGGAGGGGAAGAAGACGCTAAGGATAAGGTGTTCAGTGGGGTCATTGAGGAGAGGTTGTGGCCGGACAGGGATATGCTTAAGGTGACCAATCGCGACTCCACCCTGCGCACGAGGACCAGGAGCGTCAGTGCGGTGGAGGATATAGGGGGAGGTGCGGATAGAATGGTGGGGCTGGAGAAAGGTTTCGTTCAAGAGGAAGGTGTCGACCTGGTGGTGGGAGAGGGTGTGCATGAGGAGGTATTTGTTGGAGCGGAAGGAGCGAATGTTCTGGAAGAGGATGCGAGACTCGTGCCGCGCCATGACGGGAAGGAGGGGGGGGAAGAGAGGGAAGGGAAGAGACTTAAACTAGGGTGTCGAGGCGGGTGAAGGTGAAGTGGGCTTGGTTGTGGGAGTAAGTGGCGAAGGCGTTCAGGTGGAAAACAGAGCGAGCAGCAAGGGATATTTGTTGGAAGGTGTGGGGGCGCTGAAAAGGGTGAATGTTTTGGAGGACAACGGTAATGAACCGGATGATGTCCTCGGCCGTGGGGGGTGGACGGAGGGAATTGTTGGGATGGACAGGGGGATCGACGGGACGAACTGGGACCGTAAGTTCAGGGGTGGCTGGAGGGGGTTTAGCTTTACATTTGTGGGAGTATGTGGGATGGGGGCCATTGCAGGTATTACAGGAAGGAGGAGCAGCGAGGTTGGGGCAGTTTTTAAGAAAGTGGGAGGCCTTGCAATGGGGACAGGTGGGGGGGTTTTTGCAGTTGGGAGTCAGGTGGTCATTGTACATCAGGCACCGCTGGCAACGGTAGGATTGGGGAGGGGATTTGGAGGATTCAACAGGGTGGCGACGGTGGTATATCAGGGCACCCTGGGTGAGGAGATGGTCTATGGATGGGGCGGATTCAGAGAATACCCGCATGAGGTAGGTGGGACCAGAGGCATTGTGGATACGGCGGGCAGAGCGGATGTCCAAGTCCGGGTGGGAGTTCAGTTCTACCAACACTTCATCCTCTGTGATCACCGGGCTGAGCTTGGTGATCACAGCGGTGTAGGTGGGGGGGCGTCGGGGAGGCTGGGGCTGACGAGGAGTGGAAGCGGAAAGGAAGGGTGTCAGAGAGGCGTGGGGGCCAAACATAACTCGTGGGAGTTTTCGCAGGAGGTCTGTGTGAAAGGATGGGGACGGGGACTTGATAAGGACTGAGTCCCTGCGGGGAATGAGTTGGGAAATGGGAGCACCAGGTAAGTACTTTCGTATTTCCTTGGTGAGGGTACGAGCGTCGAGGAACTTAGGATCGGGAGTTGACAGGACGAAGGTGTGGAGGGTGGGGGCCAAGGTATGGGTGGCAGGAGGAGGGGTGGTGTCCATGGTGACGGCAGGGGGAGGGGGAGGGGGAGGTGGTGTTGATTTTTTGTGGGAAGTCTCGGGAGCAGAGTCGGTAAGGACGCGCTTTTGGGGTTTTTTGGAGACTGGAGGCTGGGAGGAGGGGAGAGGGACAGGGAGGAGAGGGAGGTGGCGGGTGGCAGATCCCTGTGGCGTAGCGGAGGCACCGGGAGAAGCAGCTGGTTCAGTGGTGGCGATGGTGGCTCGGCGCGACGTGATGCGTGCGGGAGATGCAGAAGACGAAGCGACGGGGTCGGTGAGAGAGGGGAAGCCAACGACCTGAGGGGCGGCAGCAGAGGCGGCAACAGAGGCGTACGTGAGGGCGGGGGTAGGAGTGGGAGCTGTTGAGGGTGTGGAAGCTGGAGGAAGGGTGTAGAGGTGTGGGTATACAGCAGGGGAGGAGATAGGGGGATGTGTGAGCGGGGGAAGGGAAGGGGAGGCGGAAGGAGGGAGGCCAGGGGCGGCACTCCAGGAAGTGACTGTGGGAGAAGGGGAGGGGGAGGTGTAGATGACGGTGGAGGTGGGAGTACTCATTGCAGACGAACGGCGACGGACAGGCGGACGTGCAGCGGGCAGCGGCGGCGTCAGCGTCGGCGTCGGCGATGGTCGGCGGCGAACAGCAGGCGGCGGCGGCGGCGGCGGCGGCGGCGGCGGCGGCGGCAGCGGTTACGACGACGGCGATGGACAGCGAGCAGGCAGGCAGTTACGACGACGGCGATGGACAGCGAGCAGGCAGGCAGGCAGGCAGGCAGGCAGGCAGGCGGACGGACGGACGAACGAACGAACAGCGACAGCAACAAGCGGCGGGCACACAGACAAACACACACAATCTTCGAAGACGGAGATTCCACCCTGAGAGTAGCCCAGGCTTTGCAATCTGACGCTTTCGAAGGAGGGGATCCAACCCTCTAGATCAGGCAAGAAACTGCAATTTTTCCACTGTTATCAATTAAGAACATCCTTCTCCGTGTTCGAGTACGAATTCGAATCGTGAAATGTTTTGCAAGATATTATCCAAGCTCTTCACTAGCTGGTAAATTGTCCAAGTCTTCTGGAACTGCTATACAAGGGATTCCAGAAGGAATATTACATGCGGTATTTCTACAGGCGATTGACTGTATGGACAACGCGGAGTGAATAGTTCATCTGTGACAAAAAATGCCCAATTTTCATACTGAGTAGATTTCCAGCTCTGAATTTTGTCCACAAAATAAATCTCACAAAATTATTACGAGCATACTGAGAAGTTTTTGAACTAATGTATTGATACAAAACTAACGAATAATTGATCCAGTTTTAATCAAATTCTCATAAATCACACCGTCGACTACAGGTACTTTTAATGTCTTCACAATGTTTTACGTACCTTGCAACTCTTCTGAATAACTTCAAAATGTTTTACGTACCTTGCAACTCTCCTGAACAACTTTGGTGGACTTCTATCAGCCCAGCACTGTTCGGAATGCGAGTGACTAGAATACAATATTGCAACGCCTGTGTTGAATAACAATGCAAGGTTCCTTCAGACCTGCATGTACCTATGTCCAGAGGAGCATAATATCGTTCTGAACAACATAGGCACTGTAATATCGTATTTATCCGCCGAAACCGGGCAGCGACTTTCAATTAAAATGTCCTACCCTGTCCGGGAATTGCGTAATGTGTGTACGAATGACGCAGGAATGACAACGTATAAGAGATTTGGAGCTGGCCGAGAGTCGTATACGGATAACCAAAGCCGTTAAGGCGACCACTTGCTTCATGTGGGGAGTCTGGGTTCGAGTCCCGGTCCAGCCCAAATTTTCATTGTCGTCATTCCCTGGTTGTTCATATTTGCAATTCCGCATACATTTCATGACTATAATACGATAAATAATTTGTCTCGTGTCTATACTCTTTCTCTGAAAACTTCGTTTTTGTGTCTGCACTAATACAAGCAATCTGATGAAATAATCTTGGTGACCGAAATTGGATGCTGTTCCAGCTCTAGTTAATTTCTACCTGCTAAAACATTATCACTATTATTATTATTGTTATTAGTAGTTGTTGTAGTAGTGTTATTATAATAGGGGTGAGGATGGTATCATGGGTCGATGCTGGAAATATAGGCCCCCTCAAAATCTAATAAACAGCCACGCATTCTTGTGGTACGAGTATCGTTTATGAGTGATGGTCGTAGTTACGTTGTGGTACAGCACTCCGCCATTGCAGAGACTTCTACTGGTCACCAGTGAGGTTTTCTTCTTTTCAACATCGACCAAAAGCTTTTAGCAATATTTCTACATCTACGACTGTGCAAATAGGCCCAAGCGTTTTGCTCCAGTAGCATTATTGTATTGGCAACTTGAATAAATTCTCGCCGTTGGCGTACAGTGGTCAGCACTTGAACTACTGTAGCATAGCGGACAGCAAAACGAGACCTGTTGGACAGTAGAAACATTAGACTTTCAGTTCAGCATGTGGCTTTCGAATAGTACGGAAACAACACACCTATTTACATCTACAAGATAGGATTTGCGGGAAGTTTCAGCCCTACCCTTCTGTTTTCATCTAAAAAAATCTGCTGCGGGAAGTCGCACGGAGAACATGATCTGTCGGAAACAACATGCAGAGATTGGTTGTGACGATTCGAAGACAACGATTCTGAGGTGAGTGACGAAATCTGTCCTGGTCGGTGTGGTGGATTATGAGCTGCTGCAATTGCGAAAAACAGTGAATGCTGCACGCTACGAAGCACTATATTACTCAATTTGAACTGCACATTTAAAGGCAAGGCCCACAGTATGCTCAGAGGCATGGCAAAGTGTTTCTGTCACACGTCAATGCCAAACCACATGTTGCAAACGGAATGAAGGAAACTTTGAAGGGACTTCTATGGGACGTCTTCCCCCATCAGCCACCATCATTAGACATCGTCCATTCCGATTACCATTTGACCATTTGTTTCGCTTCAAGAAGCAAAATGACTATTTTGAACACCACGTTTTTTAACGATCTCACAAACTGATTCAATGAGAGTATTACCGGAAAAGACACTTTTTTTTAAAAAAAAAAATCCCGAAATCCACTTGTTATCTGAAAATACGGAAACTGCCAAAGCACATCACTTTCAGTAAATTATCTTCCTCGGCGGGGTCAGAGATTTTCTCTGCCTTGTGATGACTGGGTGTTGTGTGACGTCCTTAGGTTAGTTAGGTTTAAGTAGTTCTAAGTTCGAGGGGACTGATGACCATAGAGATGTTAAGTCCCATAGTGCTCAGAGCCATTTTTTTTGGAATTATCTTCTACCGTCCACCCGTTTTAGAAATTTGGGATATGTATTAATTTACCTGAAAAGAAAAATGCTAAGGCTGGATCTAGATATAATGGGGGTCAGTGAAGTCAAATGGAAAGAAGACAAGGGTTCCTGGTCAGGCGATTGTAGGGTAATATCAATGGCAGCAGAAAATGGAATGACGGGAGTATGATTCGTTATGAATAGGAAAGTAGGGCAGAGAGTGAGTTACTCTGACGAGTTCAGTGGTAGGGTTGTTCTCATAAGAATGAACAGCAAACCAACACCTACATCAGTAGTTGAGGTATACATGCTGACATCGCAAGCAGATGACGAAGAGATAGAGAAAGTATGTGAGGATATCGAAAGTGTAATTCAGTACGTAAAGAGAGATCAAAATATAATAGTAGTGGGAGGATTGGAATGCAGTTGCAGGGGAAGGAGTAGAAGAAAAGGTTACGGGTGAAAAGGGCCTGGTAGTAGGTATGAGAGAGGAAAAGGACTAATTGAGTTCTGCGACAAATTTCAGCTAGTCATAGAGAATAATCTGTTCGAGAATCATAAGACGAGGAGGTACACTTGGAAAAGGTTGAGAGGTATACTTGGAAAAGGCCAGGAGACAGGGAGATTCCAGTTAGATTACATCATGGTCAGGCAGAGATTCCGAAATCAGATAATGGGATCATAAGGTGTACCCAGGAGCATATACAGACTTAGATTAAAATTTAGTGATGATGATCAGTAGGCTGAAGTTTAAGAGACTAAACAGGAAGAGTCAAGCCGGCCGAAGTGGCCGTGCGGTTAAAGGCGCTGCAGTCTGGAACCGCAAGACCGCTACGGTCGCAGGTTCGAATCCTGCCTCGGGCATGGATGTTTGTGATGTCCTTCGGTTAGTTAGGTTTAACTAGTTCTAAGTTCTAGGGGACTAATGACCTCAGCAGTTGAGTCCCATAGTGCTCAGAGCCATTTTTGAGGAAGAGTCAATGCATAAAGAAATGGGATACGTATGTACTGAGGAACGAAGAGATACGCCTGGAGTTTTCTGAGGCTGCGGTAATAAATAGCTCAAAATGCACTTCACTTGAGGGGAAATGGACATCTCTAAAAATGCAATCACGGAAGTTGGAAAGGAAAACATAGGTACAAAAAGGTAACTGCGAAGAAACCATGGCTAATGGAAGAAATACTTCAGCTGACTGACGAATGAAGGAAATACGAGGTGTGGCTAGAAAAAAACCGGACTAGTACGGGTGAAACAATAAAACGAATGCAATAAGGCTGAAAGTCGCGTGGCCTGTCACGTGACTCTCGCTCCGCCTACTGCTCGAGTTTCATCTGCCTCCTGCACTCAGTCTGCCCGTGGCGTCTGTTTTAAGTAGTTGACGTTTTGTCTGTGCGTCGGAAAATGTTGAGTGTACAGAAAGAACATCGTGTTAACATCAAATTTTGTTTCAAACTAGGAAAATCTGCAAGTGAAACGTTTGTAATGTTACAACAAGTGTACAGCGATGATTGTTTATCGCGAACACAAGTGTTTGAGTGGTTTAAACGATTTAAAGATGGCCGCGAAGACACCAGTGATGACACTCGCACTGGCAGACCATTGTCAGCAAAAACTGATGCAAACATTGAAAAAATCGGTAAACTTGTTCGACAAGATCGCCGTTTAACAATCAGAGCAGTGTCTGAGTTAACAGGAGTTTCCAGGATGTGAGAACAAATCATTCTTCGGCGTTCCTTCTGTTCAATTGTGAGACACTTTGGAACCATTTTTGAACACACTTTGTTCATGTTGAAACTTTCATGAAGAATCTGCCTAACACTTTCCTTGTCAACTCCTGTTAATTCAGACACTGCTCTGATTGTTAAACGGCGATCTTGTCGAACAAGTTTACCGATTTTTTCAATTAATTTCTATCGATTCTCTTATAACACTGTCCCAAAATCTGGGTGTTTGTGCTAGAATCCTGGTATCCTCATACTTCATGGCATGATCTAGTTCTAGACAGTGTCCAGCAATGGCTGACTTAGTCACCTGTCTTAATCTAGTGTGCCTCTGATGTTCTTTGCACCTGATCTCCACAGTTCTTGTCGTCTGGCCAATGTAGGACCTGCCACATTGACAAGGTATATTGTAAATCCCTGGTTTTCGTAACCCCAGGTCGTCTTTGACACTCCCCAGCAGTCCCCCAATCTTGTTGGATGGACAGAAAACACACTTGATATTGTGTTTACGGAGGATCCTACTGATTCTGGCAGAAATAGAGCCAGCATAGGGCAGATATGCCACCTTCTTTGTTTCATCTTGGTCTTCTTCAGGAACCTGTGGTATGGTGGCTGGTTGGAGTGCCCTCTCAATTTGTCTGTCCGTGTATCCATTCTTGGAGAAAACTGTTTTGAGACGTTCTATCTCTATAGGTAGATTCTCTTGGTCTGACAGGGCATGTGATCTGTGGACTAAAGTCTTCAGAACCCCTTTCTTCTGTGCAGGGTGGTGACAGCTGCTGGCCTGCAGATATAAATCAGTGTGTGTTGGTTTTCGGTACACACTGTGGCCAATTGATCCATCTGCTTTCCTCTGGACTAGTACATCCAGAAATGGCAGCTGGCCATTCTTCTCCAGTTCCATGGTGAACTTGATATTAGAGTGGCATGAGTTAAGATGTTCAAGAAACTCATTGAGCCTGTCCATCCCATGTGGCCAGATCACGAAGGTGTCATCCACATACCTAAAGAAGCATGTGGGTTTAAATGTGGCTGTCTCCAATGCCCTCTCCTCAAAACTCTCCATAAACATGTTGGCAACCACAGGGGACAGTGGGCTGCCCATAGCTACACCTTCAGTTTGCTCGTAATATTGGTTTCTGTACAGGAAATACGTGGATGTCAGTGTATGACTGAACAGGTCCAACAGAGCACCGTCAAATTTCTCTGCAATCAGTTGTAGTGAGTCCTTCAGTGGGACCCTGGTGAACAGCGATACCACATCAAAACTGACCATGATGTCCGAATCTGTGATGTGCAGTTGCTTGAGGCGTTGCAGGAAATCTTCTGAGTTGCGGATGTGGTGAATACATTTGCCCACATATGGAGACAGGAGACCTTTCAAGTACTTGGCTGTTGTGTTCGTAGGTGCCCCAATATTACTGACAATTGGACGTAGGGGCACGCCCTCCTTGTGTATTTTAGGCAGACCATACAGTCTAGGTGGCACTGGCGCTTTTTCCCGTAGTTGTCTGATGATCTTATCAGGCATCCCTGTTTCCTTCAAGAGAGCACTAGTCTTCTTGGCCACCTTGTCCGTGGGGTCACACTCCAGAATTCTGTATGCAGGGTCCTCCAGAAGTTGGCGTACTTTCTCATCATAATATGATGAGGACATAATATGATGAGAAAGTATCAGAGGCACACTAGATTAAGACAGGTGACTAAGTCAGCCATTGCTGAACACTGTCTAGAACTAGATCATGTCATGAAGTATGAGGATACCAGGATTCTAGCACAAACACCCAGATTTTGGGACAGTGTTATAAGAGAATCGATAGAAATTAAAATGGCTGACGATCTTATGAACCGTGACACAGGGTACCAGCTAAGCAGAGCCTGGGATCCGGCTCTGGAATTGTTAAAGGAGCAATGGGACCAGCTGCAACACTGCACAAACAGAAGAACCAGAGACATGGAGATGGAAAACGAGCCCCTGACGGACTGCCAGGAGCACCAGACCGAAGATGGAACACCCAGAAGTGGGACTGGTGGGCGCGGACCGCAGAGGGAACATCCAGAGCCGCAGTGGACGAAAAACGGAGCGGCAACGCTCCAACAGGTCGTGGTGAGCGGGCGCGGACCGCAGGGGGAACGCTTGGTACCCCAGGCCGTAGACCTTCACCTTCACTTGTCCATACGGGTCTGCCCTGACCCGTGTTGGGAGCAGGCTAAGCATACACTGCTATTCCTGCATAACCCTGTATCTGTGGAGTGGCTTCCTCACGGTACGAATTGGCCTGAGGGGTTTGCTGGGGTGGAGTTGTCCTCTCTGTGCCACGAGATATTAATCTCGTAGTAGGTCAGGCCAACGCGTGGTTGGCCTGTGGTGAATAGGATGGCCCAAGTCCCTAATGAGCCTATTGTCGGACTGTACAGTCCGCTCGTAGAAGAGCCGCGCCGATTGTTTAAATCGGTCGCGGAGGAAGGGGATGCCGGTTTTTCGGTGGAGCCGAGCGGTCGAATGAGCCTCGGTAGGCGCAGAGCGAGCTTGAGCGCCCTGTTCTGCACCCTCTGCAGCTTGTTGATGTGTGTGTCGGCTGCGTTACCCCACACCACGGCCGCATATTCCAGCACTGGACGAACCAGCGCCAGGTACAGCGTGATGCCGTGGTGGGGAGGCAAGGCAGACGACGGGTTGAGCAGAGGGTACAGAACGCGTAGGCGCCCTATTGCTCTGCTCCTGACGTCCTCGATGTGGGCTTTCCACGTTAGCTTCTGGTCAAGAAGGACTCCCAGGTAACGGCCAGTTCTGCTCCATGGGACGGGCTTCCCATGACGGTGACTGGCGGAAGATCTGATGGCAGTGGTCTTCGTGTGAACACCACTGCCTGGCTCTTCGCCGCATTCATTTTCAGGCACCACTTCGTCGACCACGCACCAAGGGCCTCACATCCACGCTGGAGCAGGCGGCGCATCTGGACTGCCTTCATACTCCGCACGAATAGCGCCGTGTCGTCGGCGTAGAGTGCCAACTTCACCGGCGCCACGCGCGGAGCGTCGGCCGTGAATAAGGAGTAGAGCAGGGGGCCGAGAACGGACCCCTGTGGCACTCCAGCACGGATGGGTCGGTGCGTGGAGGTCCCCTCGTCCAGGCGGACGTGGAAAGTCCTGTCAGCCAGATACGACCGGAGGAGGACCCCGTGCGACGTCGGGACCCCGTGCACAAAAAGTTTGTACACGAGGCCGTCGTGCCACACGGAGTCGAATGCCCTGGAGACGTCGAGGAACACCGCCCCAAGGTATTCCCGCGTCTCCAGGGCGCGCATGGCCTCTTCCACCAGCCGCATCAGCTGATGGACCGTGGAGTGACCCCTCCGAAAGCCGAACTGCTCATCCGGTATCACTCCTTCTGCTGTCACGTGGCGAAGCAGGCGCCTGGCGTAGAGGCGCTCGAACACTTTGGTGAGGGCCGGGAGCAAACTGATGGGTCTGTAATTGGCAGCGTCACGCGGGTCCTTGTTCGCTTTCGGGATGGCCACCACCTCTGCATGTTTCCACACAGAGGGGTAGACACCCGAGCGAAGGACCTGGTTGAAGATACCCGCCAGCAGAGGATGGACCCCTGCTGGAAGGTTCCTCAGCAGGTGGTTGGTGACCCCATAAGCGCCTCCAACCTTCCTAGGATTGAGCGCCTGCAGCTGTGCGGCCACCTCCGCCTCGGAGATGGCTTCAATGACGTCCCCGTCGTCCCTTGCCTCCAGGAACACCGGGAGGTGCTCTGCTACCCGCTGGATGTGGTCTTCATCCAGATTGTCGTCCACCGGGGTGAATGACGATTGGAATTGGTCCGTCAGGACACCTGCTTTGCCGTCTGGGCTGCAGACGACGTCTTGCCCAACAAGTAGTGGTGGTATGCGTTGTCGTCGGCGCAGGAACGACTTCACCGTGCGCCAGATGCTGCCGTCCTCCGGGTTGAGGGAGGCAACGAAGGCAGACCACACGCTGTTCCTGTGCTCCTCAGCCGCTGCTTTGATGTCTCTCCGCATGCGGTTGAGGCGTCGCTTCGTCGCGGGTTGGCGGGTGAGCTGCCACTCCCGGAACAGCCTGTTCTTCTCCCTGATTGCTTCCCGTATCGGAGGCGGTAGGTTGCGGGAGAAGTCCCTGGGCCCCTGTGGCTGGGGTGGGGTGGCTGCGTCGGCAGCGTGCAGTAGCTGGCGGGAGAGGACACGCAGAGCGGCGTCTGCGCCCACTGCGTCGGGATCGGGTGTGTCCGCGATCGATTCCAGGACTATCTCCTGGAAGCGCTCGCAGTCCATGCGCCGGTACGTCTGTCGGCTTGGTGGCAGCGTGGCTCCGGCGACATCTATGTCGAAGACCACCGGCAGGTGGTCCGACGACAGGGCACACCGTGTGGAGGCGGTCGTGTGGTGCCCGATGCCTTTTATGACTGCGACATCGAGCACGTCCGGCCCAGACCGTAGATGAAACCCCCAGGAGCGGGGTTGGTGGGCGCGGACCGCAGAGGGAACACCTAGAACCGCAGCGGACGGAAAACGGAGCAGCAACGCTCCAGCAGGTCGCAGGGAATGGGCGCGGACCACAGAGGCGCCTGCAGCCGTTGGTGGAGGGGGAAGGCCATAGGCATAAATACTGGACCAGGTCCACTCGAGGAGCAGTCTCAGGTCGCACCTGATGAAGGTTACGAGCTACGTGACCGAAATATCGTGCAAGTACGACGCTGATATCCGGCAGAACACCCGACAACCCAAGATGTCATTAGATCGCCGGGAAAGCCTGAAGAGTTACAACTACTTATGTGTTTGGAGTAAACCTTTTTATTTTTCGACATAGTCTCCTTTTAGACTTATACACTTCTTCAAACACTGTTATAATTTGTTGATCCCTTCTGAATAATAGAAATTGTTCAAGTCTGCAAAATAGCTACTTGTATTAGTTGCTGCAATCACCTCCTCGTTTGAATGAAATCTTTGTCCTGCCAGCCATTTCTTCAAATGTCCGAGGGAGCCAAGTCTGGAGAATAGGGGGGACGTGAAACGAATTGGCATCCTATTTCCATTAATTTTGCCACCACAACTGCTGAGGAGTGTGCTGGTGCATTGTTGTGATGGAAAAGGACTTTTTGCAGTCCAATCGCCGGCGTTTTTGTTGCAACTCGGTTTTCAAACAGTCCTCATTAGCTGTTTGGCCCATCTGATCTTCAGTATTCTGCTATAGCATCACATTTTAAAAGCTTCTATTCTCTTCTTGTATGAATTGCTTATCGTCCACATTGACTTCCATACAGGCTACCCTCCGGACAAATACGTTCAGAAAAGAGTTTCAAACACTTTAATTGATATCTAGTGTTAACAGACTGCTCTACTTCAGAAATGCTTTACCAGTCTGAATTTTATATCCTATTTACTTCAGCCTTCTTCATCAATTTTGCAGCACTAATAGCAGAACTCAACTACTACCTTCAGCGTCTCATTTCCTAATCTAATTCCCTCATTATCACCTGATTTAATTCAAGTATATTTCATGATACTTCTTTTATTTTTGTTGTGATTCAGTTTATAACATCTTTTCAAGACACTGTAAACTCTGTTCGACTGCTCTTCTAAGCCCTTTGCTGTCTCTGAGATAATGACAATGTGCTGATACAGCTGAGTGCACACGTTTAAGTGCAAATTTTGGAATTGTCGAAGATGTAAAAGTTTGTTCCTATCATAACCCTAAAATCAACTGCATGACATGAAATCTTCTCAAATGTTTGGGGGAATGCTTTTCAAATTATATAATGAAATGATAAGAACCAGTTGCATAAAAGAAATTTAATTTCTTTACCAGTTTCGGGCACTTAGTGCCCTTTTTCAAAAGTGTATGCCTATCGTATTATTTGCGAGTGTGAATAATAAAGCGCATACAGCAGACTGCCATTATCATTTACTTTACAGTGTCCGGCCCCAGTCACTAAGTGGCCGCGCGCACGGTACCTAAGCGTGTTCGGTCAGGGAACTGGTTGGCCTCTGTAATAAAAAAAACTGAGTGGAAGGATCAAACAACGAACTTTAACGGATGTCAAGTGAAGTACGCAACGACCAAACCCAACGATCAACAACGGACAAAAATAAAAAAAATTAAAAAAGCGGTCAGCGCGACAGAATGTCAATCCTAAGAGCTCGGGTTCGATTCCCGACTGGGTCGGAGATTTTCTCTGCTCAGGGACTTGGTGTTGTGGTGTCCTAATCATCATCATTTCATCCCCATCGACACGCAAATCGTCTAAGTGGCGTCAAATCGAAAGACTTGCATCCGGCGAACGGTCTACCCGACGGGAGGCCCTAGTCACACGAAGCTTTCACAATGTCTGCATAAAACTAGTACAAAGAAGATTCTTTGTGATAGTTTTATGTCCGTGAACCTGTGAGTTCGTAAAATCCTTTGGTTGGTCTATTCATCCACGAACTGCTCCAGAACTATTTCTAAGCATTATACACTCCTGGAAATGGAAAAAAGAACACATTGACACCGGTGTGTCAGACCCACCATACTTGCTCCTGACACTGCGAGAAGGCTGTACAAGCAATGATCACACGCACGGCACAGCGGACACACCAGGAACCGCGGTGTTGGCCGTCGAATGGCGCTAGCTGCGCAGCATTTGTGCACCGCCGCCGCCAGTGTCAGCCAGTTTGCCGTGGCATACGGAGCTCCATCGCAGTCTTTAACACTGGTAGCATGCCGCGACAGCGTGGACGTGAACCGTATGTGCAGTTGACGGACTTTGAGCGAGGGCGTATAGTGGGCATGCGGGAGGCCGGATGGACGTACCGCCGAATTGCTCAACACGTGGGGCGTGAGGTCTCCACAGTACATCGATGTTGTTGCCAGTGGTCGGCGGGAGGTGCACGTGCCCGTCGACCTGGGACCGGACCGCAGCGACGCACGGATGCACGCCAAGACCATAGGATCCTACGCAGTGCCGTAGGGGACCGCACCGCCACTTCCCAGCAAATTAGGGACACTGTTGCTCCTGGGGTATCGGCGAGGACCATTCGCAACCGTCTCCATGAAGCTGGGCTACGGTCCCGCACACCGTTAGGCCGTCTTCCGCTCACGCCCCAACATCGTGCAGCCCGCCTCCAGTGGTGTCGCGACAGGCGTGAATGGAGGGACGAATGGAGACGTGTCGTCTTCAGCGATGAAAGTCGCTTCTGCCTTGGTGCCAATGATGGTCGTATGCGTGTTTGGCGCCGTGCAGGTGAGCGCCACAATCAGGACTGCATACGACCGAGGCACACAGGGCCAACACCCGGCATCATGGTGTGGGGAGCGATCTCCTACACTGGCCGTACACCACTGGTGATCGTCGAGGGGACACTGAATAGTGCACGGTACATCCAAACCGTCATCGAACCCATCGTTCTACCATTCCTAGACCGGCAGGGAACTTGCTGTTCCAACAGGACAATGCACGTCCGCATGTATCCCGTGCCACCCGACGTGCTCTAGAAGGTGTAAGTCAACTACCCTGGCCAGCAAGATCTCCGGATCTGTCCCCCATTGAGCATGTTTGGGACTGGATGAAGCGTCGTCTCACGCGGTCTGCACGTCCAGCACGAACGCTGGTCCAACTGAGGCGCCAGGTGGAAATGGCATGGCAAGCCGTTCCACAGGACTACATCCAGCATCTCTACGATCGTCTCCATGGGAGAATAGCAGCCTGCATTGCTGCGAAAGGTGGATATACACTGTACTAGTGCCGACATTGTGCATGCTCTGTTGCCTGTGTCTATGTGCCTGTGGTTCTGTCAGTGTGATCATGTGATGTATCTGACCCCAGGAATGTGTCAATAAAGTTTCCCCTTCCTGGGACAATGAATTCACGGTGTTCTTATTTCAATTTCCAGGAGTGTACGTTCTATTTTTTCTATCTCTGTGACGCCTGATGCCCCGCTTGAAGTTATTTCCGATGCGTAGAGTGCATCTGGCTGTACAACTATATTTTAGCGCCTGATTTTGGCCTGCCTTGAAGTGTTTCTTGTATTGCAGTGTGTCCATATCAGTTTGTAAGCTTCCTGAAGTTTTTCTGGTTGTTCTACACTACTGGCCATTAAAATTGCTACACCACGAAGATGACACGAAATTTAACCGACAGGAGGAAGATGCTGTGATACGCAACTGATTAGCTTTTCAGAGCATTCACACAAGGTTGGCGCCGGTGGCGACACCTAAAACGTGCTGACATGAGGAAAGTTTCCAACCGATTTCTCATACACAAACAGCAGTTGACCGGCGTTGCCTGGTGAAACGTTGTTGTGATGCCTCCTGTAAGGAGGAGAAATTGTACCATCATGTTTCAGACTTTGATAGAGGTCGGCTTGTAGCCTATCGCGATTTCGGTTTATCGTATCGCGACATTGCTGCTCGCGTTGGTCGGGATACAATGACTGTTAACAGAGTATGGAGTCGGTGGGTTCAGTAGGGTAATACGGAACGCCGTGCTGGATCACAACGGCCTCGTATCACTAGCAGTCCAGATGACAGGCATCTTATCCGCATGGCTGTAACGGATCGTGCAGCCATGTCTCGATCCCTGAGTCAATAGATGGGGACGTTTGCAAGACAACCATCTGCACGAATAGTTCGACGACGTTTCCAGCAGCATGGACTATCAGCTCGGAGACCATGGCTGCGGTTACCCTTGACGCTGCATCCCAGACAGGAGCGGCTGCGATGGTGTACTCGACGACAAACCTGGGTGCACGAATGGCAAAATGTCATTTTTTCTTATGAATCCAGGTTCTGTTTACAGCATCATGATGGTCGCAACCGTGTTTGGCGACATCGAGGTGTACGCACATTGGAAGCGTGTATTCGTCATCGCCATTGTGGCGTATCATCCGGCGTGATGGTATGGGGTGCCATTGGTTACACGTCTCTTGTTCGCATTGACGGCACTTTGAACAGTGGACATTACATTTCAGATGCGTTACGACCCGTGGCTCTACCCTTCATTCGATCCCTGCGAAACCCTACATTTCAGCAGGATAATGCACGACCGCATGTTGCAAGTCCTGTAGGGGCCTTTCTGGATACAGAAAATGTTCGACTGCTGCTCTGGCCATCACATTCTCCAGATCTCTCACCAATTGAAAACGTCTGGTCAATGGTGGCCGAGCAACTGGCTCGTCCTAATACGCCAGTCACTACTCTTGATGAACTGTGTATCGTGTTGAAGCTGCATGGACAGCTGTACCTGTAGACGCCGTCCAAGCTCTGTTTGACTCAATGCCCAGGCGTATGAAGGTCGTTATTACGGCCAAAGGTGGTTGTTCTGGGTACTGATTTTTCAGAATCTATGCGCCCAAATTGCGTGAAAATGTAATCACATGTCAGTTCTAGTATAGTATATTTGTCCAATGAGTACGGGTTTATCATCTGCATTTCGTCTTGGTGTAGCAATTTTAATGGCGAATAGTGTACGTTGGTTGCCTTATTTGTTTGATGCTCCTATTTGTATGTATCCCAAGATATTCAAATTTTTCCACTCTGTTAGCCTTTTAGTATTATGAGTCCATGGCTTGTCTACTGTTGTTCTTTCTGTCCATGTGTTGGGTTTTGTAGACTGATCACTGATTGTTATATTGAAACAATTTATATATTTTAATATTATTATTATTAAAACCTGAGGGAGAGTAAATAATATTTCGGAAGGGGTAGGGGGGTGGTCGAGAGAGAGAGAGACAGAGAGAGAGAGAGAGAGAGAGAGAGAGAGAGTAGCAAAATGTGACGCACACCCCTCCTCTAGAACCAAATCCTCGATCAGCGCCTGGCGTAAGTGGGCGCTTGGGTGCTAGAAGCAACAGGCTACGAGGCATGTTGAAGAGTATTCTGAGGGAGCACGAGTGGTTGTGGAGGGAAGCGCAGGTTCTGAGGAGCAGCGGAAGTGTGTTTGGAGCGCCGCAGGCACTTCCTGACACGTGCTATGTCGGCAAACGCGCACGTGTTCCGGACGCGCCGCACGAACACAGCTGCCATCTCGTGGCGGAGGCCCAAGTTTGCACAACGGGCTCCGCCGTCGAGAGGATCGCCTGAAAAAAAGTAGATGGGCTTGCAGGCCGAAAGAGGGGAATTGTCTGCAACGCACAAAAACACTTAGCGACAGGCGATGAGGCCAATTGCTGGCGGAGTGCCAGCAGAGTCGCCGCTGCAGAAGCTAAATGCGCCTGGCCAGATGTTACATCTAACTGAAACAGCCGCTCTTGCCGTCTTGTGCTAGTCACTACGTACCTATTACACTACCAACATCTCTCCACCCCCGTTTTGTCTGCCGCTACAGTTTTCCCCGACTAATGCTCCTTCCTAGGCATAGTCAACTATTCCTACACTTTGTAACACCTAGAACAGAAAAAAAGTTACCATACACATCTCTCATTTTACTTCAAGAAAGACAACCAGCCGATTTTTATTCATACCAATAAGCGTTCCAAGCTTTCGCCCATCTTCAGTTGGTATACTAAGTAATTTAATCTTCAGTTAGCACATCGTTAAAAACGGCGATTGAAGTTTGGATGTTGGAGCTGCGTTTCTATTCTGCTTGTTATTGCTCCAATGCAACATGTGGATACTGCATAATTTTGGTGCATCATACGAAAGAACCGTGTCTGTGCCACACTTATAAAAATGGAAAATAAGAGCAACAGAATAGAAAGGCAGCGGCAGCATCCTAATTATAGTCGATGTTTACAACGATATGCGAATTGAAGATTTAATTATGTATTATGCCGAATGCAAATGGGCGCAAGCCCAAAACCTGTATACTACATAAAAATGTGGGTGGTCGCTGTGTTTCTCAATGTAATATGATCCAAAGCTACAGAGCTCAAGAAATGTATAAATTAATATTAACTGCAATTTTGTCATATGATGACATGATGGAGACCGTGGCTGTTGTTTGAAGACAAATGTTGATGGTGTTAGGAGAGCTACCAGCCACAAATATACTTTTAGTACCTTTATTCAAAGGGTACCGTTACCGGTTTCGAATCGTTGTTCAGCGAGAACAATTTACGTGTGCAACAATAAGAATGCAGTGGGAATACATTTACATCTGTTGGACGAATGTTATGGAAACAAACACTCCAAACCGACGTTTCACGTAAGTCACATGCAACGAAGATCTGTAACGCAACCATCTGTGTGTGACGTGTTTATAATTATGTATTATTTATATTTTAGGACAATTAATCTGTAAAAAACACACCACATATCATAAAGCAAGCGTGTAAACCGTCTGAGGATTAATTACAATGATTCGAAACCGGTACCGGTACCCTTTGGATAAAGGTACTAAAAGTAAATGTGTGGCTGGTTGCTGTCCTTACACCATCAATATTAACTGCTTTCATTGCCTACTCTCTTAATACGAGGGGCGTTCAGAAAGTAAGCTCCGATCGGTCGCGAAATGGAAACGACTATGAAAATCCGATAAAGCTTTGCACAGATGTGTTGGGTAGTGTCTCTAGTATAACCCCAGTTAGCATCACGTCGCTCTTCTCATTTCTGAGCTCGCAGTGAGTGCGTAAAGATGTCTAGAAAATAGTGTCTGCCGCCAAGTACGAGGGCCTGGTGAGAAATTTCGCCTGAAGCTATGCAGCTAACATTACATAACTGTCGTGCTGTTCCTTCTTCAAGACAATTCTCAGCCGCATTCTGCAGGGGCAATGAAGATGCTCCTGCATCGTTTTCAAATGGAAATGTGAGATTACCCACAATACAGTCCGCAATTGTCTCCCCCTGGGTTTCATCTCTGGTCACATGAACCGCTGTCTTTGAAGACAACATTTTGACACAGACAACGAGGTGTAGGCCGGCGTGGAGAATTGGCGGAAAGCACTGGCGGCTGCCTTCTATGATGAGGCTATTGAAAAGTTGGTACAACGCTATGACAAAAGTATAAGTCAGAACGGCGACTACGTAGAGAAGTAGCTGAAAGGTGTAGCTAATTGTTACAAGTAAAACATTTCTGATGTTCACTGTGGTTTCAATTTGGCAATCAATCGGAGCTTACTTTCTGAACAGGCCTCGTATTTAACGTTCTTCGTTACACTACTGCTTCCTCTGCTGCGGTTTCTGTAGTTCACACTTCCCTTCCACATGTGTTATGTTTCAGATATGCAGTCCCAGAAACATCGTCTTCAGTAGCCTCTTAGAATATTTTTGATGAAGGGATCTTTCTTCACTTGCACCAATCCGCTTCTAATGCCTAGTAAAGTTCTGCATTTCTCAAACAGATATAAGGATAATTATTCGTGTACTTCATTAAAATTTCTAGAGCCATTTCCTTCACTATATTTATTGCATCAGTGATGGTTGAGTCACATGGCACATCAATGCTTTTCAAATTTTCCCTTTGCAACTAGAGTGTGGAAGTCACACTATGAGTACCCGATACAATTACATATTTCAGTATACTAAGTTGTATACATACAACTATATTCACACATACGTATATGTGCCCACATTTTGTAAATTTTGTCTAAGAAAATGGACAACACTATTCCAGAAACTAATTAAAAATGGTCCAATTCATAAGTTTCGTATTAGACATTATGGATTTGAGGTAATGGTTGTTATGTTTTTACAGTAATAACTGATAGTATTTTACTGTTTTTCTGTTCTCCAAACAACTCAATAACGTGTTTAGAGAGACAATGCTTTCATCATCAGGCTGTAACACTTACTCTTGAAGTGAAAACGCTAAAAATTCTGTCAACAGTAACAATTGTGACGTTCATTAGATAAAACAGAATAAAAGACACATTGGAATAAGGGTCCTCGACTTATAATAAAATCGCTGATATATGTCAGTGGTCGTTCCATCTCAGATCACACACTACACCAGGCGGCGTCCTATTGCTCTGCTGTGAAATCCAAAAGTGCCAAGCTGATGATTCTGCATAGGTATGTGGGTTGTCGCGAACTGATATGTCAGCAGTAGGACTGTCTAACTGCAGCTATTGGGTCAATCATAATGTGATGGTCACTGACAGATGCCGACGGTTTTAATGAAAGACGTGGACCCAGAGTCCAAGGTGTTTTTATTCTCTTTTATATCCTAAACATCGCAGTTATTATTGGTAGATTTTTTTAGTGTTGTACTTCATGAGCTAAGTTTTACAACGTGATGATGACAGAACTGTCTCTTGAAACGCTATGTGTAGGACAGAAATACGGTTCAATTCTGCCATTTATTACTGCCACTTCTCTAATTTTTGGAATGTTTTCCTTGCACATCAGGTGAACGACAGGACTGAAAATTCCCTCCCAAATATTCCCAACTGGAAATCCCTCTGCGTCATCCCTAGCACAATGCGATGTTTGGCTGAAAATAACGTAGGTCTACAACAGCCCGCACTGCTCCATATGTAGGATATTAAAGATTAAAAAAAAAATACAAAGTAACTGCCCACCACTCTTGACCCACGAAATGTGCGAAAGGAACTGTAGACGATAATGCACTGATGAGTCAAAACATTATGACCATATCTGCATCCACATCTACATGGTTACTCTCCAATTCACACTTAAGCGCCTGGCAGAGGGTTCATCGAACCATTTTCATACTACTTTTCTACCATTCCACTCTCGATGGCGCGTGGGAAAAAGGAACACCTAAATCTTTTGTTCGAGCTCTGATTTCTCTTATTTTATTATGATGATCATTTCTCCCTACGTAGGTGGGTGTCAACAAAATATTTTCGCATTCGGAAGAGAAAGTTGGTGATTGAAATTTAGTAAATAGATCTCGCCGCAAAGAAACCCGCCTTTGTTTCAGTGACTGCCACCCCAACTCGCGTATCATATCAGTGACACTCTCACCCCTATTGCGCGATAACACGAAACGGACTGCCCTTCTTTGCACTTTTTCGATGTCCTCCGTCAATCCTACCTGGTAAGGATCCAACACCGCGCAGCAATATTCCAGCCGAGGACAGACAAGTGCAATGTAGGCTGTCTCTTTAGTGGGTTTGTCGCATCTTCGAAATGTTCTGCCAACAAATCGGAGTCTTTGTTTCGCATTCCCCACAAAATTATGTATGTGGTCTTTCCAATTTAAGCTGCTCCTAATTGTATTTCCTAGGTATTTAGTAGAATTGACAGCCCTTAGATTTGTGCGATTTATCGTATACCCAAAATTTGTCGGATTTCTTTTAGTACCCATGTGGATGATCTCGCACTTTTGTTTAGTGCCAATTGCCACTTTTCGCACCATACAGAAATTCACTTTAGATCATTTTGTAATTGGAATTGATCGTCTGATGATTTTACTAGTCGGTAAATTACAGCATCATCTGTAAACAATCTAAGGGGGCTGCTCAGGTTATCACCTAGATCATTTACGTAAATCAGGAACAGCAGAGGGACTATGACACTACCTTGCGGTACGCCAGATATCACTTCTGTTCTATACATTCTTAATAGTTTGTTTGTCCGTCTCTGGAACGAAGTACATCACTGATTCGGCGTATCTGGAATCCGACAGTATGTTGCTAGTTTTGTGGAGGTCTATTCACAGGTCACGTAATTCGCATAAATAACGGGTCGCTGATTTGCTTACGCGGTGATGGCGCCCGATAGCGACTCAGATGTGTTCCACAGGATTTACACCAGGCGAATTTGGTTACCGAGACATCAAAGTGAGTTCACTATAATGTTCCTAAAACCACTGCAGCGCGGTTCTGGCTCCGAGACACAGACAGTTATCAATGCTGAAAGATGGCATCGCCGTCGGGGAAGACATCAATCATAAAGGGATGCAGGTGGTTCGCAGCCGTCAGCATGTCTTCCATTACTACCGCAGGTCCCATGCAAACGCAGAAGAATGTCTCTCATACAGGGTGTTTCAAAAATGACCGGTATATTTGAAACGGCAATAAAAACTAAACGAGCAGCGATAGAAATACACCGTTTGTTGCAATATGCTTGGGACAACAGTACATTTTCAGGCGGACAAACTTTCGAAATTACAGTAATTACAATTTTCAACAACAGATGGCGCTGCAAGTGATGTGAAAGATATAGAAGACAACGCAGTCTGTGGGTGCGCCATCCTGTACGTCGTCTTTCTGCTGTAAGCGTGTGCTGTTCACAACGTGCAAGTGTGCTGTGGACAACATGGTTTATTCCTTAGAACAGAGGATTTTTCTGGTGTTGGAATTCCACCGCCTAGAACACAGTGTTGTTGCAACAAGACGAAGTTTTCAACGGAGGTTTAATGTAACCAAAGGACCGAAAAGCGATACAATAAAGGATCTGTTTGAAAAATTTCAACGGACTGGGAACGTGACGGATGAACGTGCTGGAAAGGTAGGGCGACCGCGTACGGCAACCACAGAGGGCAACGCGCAGCTAGTGCAGCAGGTGATCCAACAGCGGCCTCGGGTTTCCATTCGCCGTGTTGCAGCTGCGGTCCAAATGACGCCAACGTCCACGTATCGTCTCATGCGCCAGAGTTTACACCTCTATCCATACAAAATTCAAACGCGGCAACCCCTCAGCGCCGCTACCATTGCTGCACGAGAGACATTCGCTAACGATATAGTGCACAGGATTGATGACGGCGATATGCATGTGGGCAGCATTTGGTTTACTGACGAAGCTTATTTTTACCTGGACGGCTTCGTCAATAAACAGAACTGGCGCATATGGGGAACCGAAAAGCCCCATGTTGCAGTCCCATCGTCCCTGCATCCTCAAAAAGTACTGGTCTGGGCCGCCATTTCTTCCAAAGGAATCATTGGCCCATTTTTCAGATCCGAAACGATTACTGCATCACGCTATCTGGACATTCTTCGTGAATTTGTGGCGGTACAAACTGCCTTAGACGACACTGCGAACACCTCGTGGTTTATGCAAGATGGTGCCCGGCCACATCGCACGGCCGACGTCTTTAATTTCCTGAATGAATATTTCGATGATCGTGTGATTCCTTTGGGCTATCCGAAACATACAGGAGGCGGCGTGGATTGGCCTCCCTATTCGCCACACATGAACCCCTGTGACTTCTTTCTGTGGGGACACTCGAAAGACCAGGTGTACCGCCAGAATCCAGAAACAATTGAACAGCTGAAGCAGTACATCTCATCTGCATGTGAAGCCATTCCGCCACACACGTTGTCAAAGGTTTCGGGTAATTTCATTCAGAGACTACGCCATATTATTGCTACGCATGGTGGATATGTGGAAAATATCGTACTATAGAGTTTCCCAGACCGCAGCGCCATCTGTTGTTGACAATTGTAACTACTGTAATTTCGAAAGTTTGTCTGCCTGAAAATGTACTGTTGTCCCAAGCATATTGCAACAAACGGCGTATTTCTATCGCTGCTCGTTTAGTTTGTATTGCCGTTTCAAACACCCTGTAGCATAATACTGCTCCCACCTCCCTTCGTCCATGGCGGGCTGCACGTTTCGAGCCGCCGTTCACCTCGATCATGGCGTCTGTGGAGACGACTATCGGCATAATGTAGCAAAAATGTTATTCACTCGAAGAGCCGACACGTTTCCATTGATCGACCGTCGAATCCCGATGGTCCCGTGTCGACTGCAGTCGTAATTGACGATGTCGTTCTGTCTGCATGTGAACACGTAGAGACGATCTGCTGCGAATGTTCAACAATGTACGACGAACGGTGTGCTTTGAAACACTTGTGCATGCACCAGCATTGTCCTCTTTTGGCAGGGATGCCACAGGTCACCATTTCTCCTACCTTACAGAGCAGACAAGCCTCCGAACCCCACGTTCTGTGAAGATCGAGGACGTCCAACCATTTAGCGCCTAGTGGTAGTTTCACTGTCCTCCAGCCGGCCGCTGTGGCGGAGCGGTTCTAGGCGCTTCAGTCCAGAACCGCGCTGCTGCTACGGTCGCATATTCGAATCCTGCCTCGGGCACGGATGTGTGTGATGTCCTTACGTTAGTCAGGTTTAAGTACTGTAGTTCTAAGTCTAGGGCACTGATGACCTCAGATGTTAAGTCCCATAGTACTTAGAGCCATTTGAACCATTTTCACTGTCCTCCTACCTCTTTCCGTGGATGCTCACGACACTAGCACGTGAACATTCGACCGGCTTCGCCGTGTTCCAGATTCTCGTCCACAGGCTTCGTGTAATAATAATCTGCCCTTTATCAAAGTCGTTTATCTCAATGGATTTCCCCATTTGCAGCCCATATATTCGTTGGGTTGATACCCCGACCGTGTCTGCTCCGCTTACATACTTTTGCTATCGCGTCATATGCCCGCAAAGCCATCAGACGGCATCCAACGTCGCGGTGGTCATAATGTTTTGGCTTATCAATGTATATTGATGCGACTCTGCTACAATGGCTGCGCTGACATATGTTCTCACTGAATTGTAAGAGTGACACGATGAAGCATCAATCTGATATTATTATCAAATTTTGTGGAGATGTTCATCACATAACGGATATCAAATGTGGTTCAAATGGCTCTGAGCACTATGGGACTTAACATCTATGGTCATCAGTCCCCTAGAACTTAGAACTACTTAAACCTAACTAACCTAAGGACATCACACAACACCCAGCCATCACGAGGCAGAGAAAATCCCTGACCCCGCCGGGAATCGAACCCGGGAATCTGATATCAAATGTGTTATTATCAAACTTCATGGAGATGTTCATCACATAAAGGATATTAAATGATTAAAGTGTCATTCCATTCGAAATTCACCCCCATCATCAATATCAGTATGAAGTGTGATTACCACTGGCACAATGCACTCTTGTAACCGCTGCGGCATGGAAACTAACGGCCTCGTCATTTCGTGTAATTTCTTGTCATGCCTGAAACACATGCTGAGTCAGTTCAAGAGGATTTCTGGCTGCAGGTTGTCTGAAAGTATATGGCGTCCCGCTGTAACCCCGACAAGCTCTGTAGGTGAAAAGCAGGGGACTCATCAAGCCAGTCAAGGATCTGCATATCATTCAAGGCGTTTGCAGTGTGAACTGCTGCGTGGGGTCTTGCATCATTCTGCCCGAACACGCCACTTTTTATCCTGGTAAAGAAGGATACAAGAACAAGATTTACCATTTTTGCCACACACTGGCGAGCATTCAGCCTGTTTTCAACGATTGCCAAATAAGTACTGTTGTCATATCTGACAGCCATAGAATACCACCAAACATTCCAGTTGACTATGGCTCTGGACTATGCATGTCTCTGCTGCTTGTTGTTAGAGCTAAGCGATTCATTACGAGATCTGAACCCAGCTTCCAGTAGTCTGATCCAGCCGGTTCGTGGTGATACTGCATGAAACATCTGCCGAAATTTCAACTGTTGTCATCCGCCTGTTTGTCAGAACCAGTGGAACAATCGTAACGATCTTCTACCGATTAGTCCTTCTGGAAGGGCCTGTGCCAACGTTTCTTGCTACTGTTGTCTTGAGTCCGTCTAGTGATCCCTCCTGCTGTAGTCATTCCACCACAGTCAACTAGCTGGGCGATCAGTCAGTATGGTAAACCCGCGTCCCTCGTGACAATGAGCAGGCCTTTCTCAAAGGCCAAAAGAGAGAGGTAATCTGCATTTGCGCGTCCTCTGGTCAAGCCGTGTTATGATCTCCACCTGAAAAGGCCCAGTGACGTCAGACAGAATAGCCATCTTGCTCTTACACCATTTTGCATATGTGCGATTTACTTTCTTCTGCATCGAAAATAAGCTCAGATAAGGAGGAAATTTTAATCAACATACCCCACAGGAACGGACATTACTGGAGTGTCCGTTTGATAGCGTTCGGTCAAGTTGTTCATAATCTAACACTTTTCCGATCGGATTCATTAGAAATGGTTTCCGAAAGCACAGGACTGTGAAAACAATCTTTTTTTTTTTTATAAATAACTTCTGTACTATCAGTCACGATTTTCTTTAATTTAAAGTTTACACGACGCGTTTCCGGGAATGATTCCCTATTTCAAGTGCGTTCTCTCTGTGTACTATACTATTTTTCCTCGTAATGTTTTTAATGTGTGAGGTTCTACACTGTTCTGCTGCCTGTGCTACAATATATAAAAACGGGAAATTTTTAGTTGATTGTCGATCTCTGTATATACACTACTGGCCATTAAAATTGCTCACCACGAAGATGACGTGCTGCAGACGCAAAATTTAACTGACAGGAAGATGATGCTGTGATATGCAAATGATTAGCTGTTCAGAGCATTCACACAAGGTTGGCGCCGGTGGCGACACCTACAACGTGCTGACATGAGGAAAGTTTCCAACCGATTTCTCATATACAAACAGCAGTTGATCGGCGTTGCCTGGTGAAACGTTGTTGTGATGCCTCGTGTAAGGAGGAGAAATGCGTACCATCACGTTTCCGACTTTGATAAAGTTCGGGTTGTAGCCTATCGCGATTGCGGTTTATCGTATCGCGACATTGCTGCTCGCGTTGGTCGAGATCCAATGACTGTTAGCAGAATATGGAATCGGTGGGTTCAGGAGGGCAATATGGAACGCCGTGCTCGATCCCAACGGCATCGTATCTCTAGCAGTCAAGATGACAGGCATCTTATCCGCATGGCTGTAACAGATCGTGCAGCCACGTCTTGATCCCTGAGTCAACAGATGGGGACGTCTGCAAGACAACCACCATCTGCACGAACAGTTCGACGACGTTTGCAGCAGCATGGACTATCAGCTCGGAGACCATGGCTGCGGGTTACCCTTGACGCTGCATCACAGACAGGAGCGCCTGCGATGGTGTACTCAACGACGAACCTGGGTGCACGAATGGCAAAACGTCATTTTTTCGGATGAATCCAGGTTCTGTTTACAGCATCATGATGGTCGCAACCGTGTTTGGCGACATCGCGGTGAACGCACTTTGGAAGCGTGTATTCGTCATCGCCATACTGGCGTATCATCCGGCGTGATGGTATGGGGTGCCATTGGTTACACGTCTCGGTCTCCTCTTGTTCGCATTGACGGCACTTTGAACAGTGGACGTTACATTTCAGGTGCGTTTCGACCCGTGGCTCTACCCTTCATTCGATCCCTGCGAAACCCTACATTTCAGCAGGATAATGCACGACCGCATGTTGCAGGTCCTGCACGGGCCTTTCTGGATACAGAAAATGTTCGTCTGCTGCCCTGGCCAGCACATTCTCCAGATCTCTCACCAACTGAAAACGTCTGGTCAATGGTGGCCGAGCAAGTGGCTCGTCACAATACGCCAGTCACTACTCTGGATGAACTGTGTATCGTGTTGAAGCTGCATGGGCAGCTGTACCTGTAGACGCCATCCAAGCTCTGTTTGACTCAATGCCCCGGCGTATGAAGGTCGTTATTACGGCCAAAGGTGGTTGTTCTGGGTACTGATTTCTCAGGATCTATGCACCCAAATTGCGTGAAAAAGTAATCACATGTCAGTTCTAGTATAATATATTTGTCCAATGATTACCCATTTATCATCTGCATTTCTTCTTGGTGTAGCAATTTTAATGGCCAGTAGTGTAGTTAGCGGCGAAGTTTGGAACAACTTGCACTTACAATTTTCTTGTGGCCCATTTGTACAGAGTCTCACACATATTAAACATCACACACAATTTTCTGGGTGTAGTGTACATTGTGAATAGTGAACTTGCATAAACAAACAGTTACGAAGGTGATTTTAGTTGGAGTCAACAGAGATAGTGCTATAGACCTTCCACAGAGTGTGATATACGAGGACTATTCAGAAAATAAGATTCGATCGGTCGCGAAATGGGAACCACAGTAAAGTAAAAAATGTTTTATTTCTAACAGTTTGTTACACCTTCCAGTTACTTCTCTACATACTCGTGGCTCTGACTTGGACATCTGTCGTAGCGTTGTACCAACTTTCCAATATCCTCGTCATAGAGGACAGCCGCCTATACTTTCCATCGCTTCTCTATGCTTGTCTGCAGTTCGTTATTCTATGCCAAAATGTCTTCATAGCCAGTAGTCCGTGTGAGCAGAGATGAACATTAGAGGGATCAAACACTTCCCATCGAAAACGCTGCAGAGGCATCCTCATTGCACCGGCCACTAATACTTGGCTAGACTACAGGCATTTTTATGTGCTCACTGTGTGCGCGGAACCGAAAAGAGCGATGGTTAAAAAACCTTTCACCAGCCAATGTAGCATGAAATATTTTTTTAAGACAGCCAGTTTCAATAGACTATCCTGTCGTCTTCATGTTTTAAAATGTTTTGTTGTGAAACATGTTCATTTTACGCTTTCGCCCATCTTCGTTTGGCGTAAAAAGTGATTAAATATTTAGTTAGCACATCGATGTCGGAGCTGTCTTTCTATTCTGCTTGGTGATGCTACTATGCAACATGCGGATACTGCAGAGTTTTGATGCATCATACGAAACAAAACGCGTTTGCGCCACGCTTATATATGCGGAAAATAAGAGCAACATAATAGAAAGGCAGCGGCAGCATCCAAATTGCAGTCGATGTTTATAAAGATATGCTAATTGAAGATTTAATTATGTATTACGCCGAGTGAAACTGGGCGAAAGCCCAATACTTATATTAGGATAAATAACAATACATAAAAAATGTTGGTGGTCGCTGCGTTTTCAAAGTACAATAGAGCGTCGATTATCCGAAGTAGTTGGGGGACATGGGTGTTCGGAAAACTGGTTTGCTCGGATAATCGAACTGTACATGTTTATTTGCCAAAAAGAAATTTATTGATAAAAACAGGCATCTCTTTTAGTATTACAAAGTAACATACAAACGCCACTTCAGTCGGAACATATAGTAATAATCTCGTACTTGTTCCTCATAGAAAGGACAACACGTTTACGTTTAATCATCTTGTATCGTCAAGTTCACTTCTTCACGCAGCAGCACACAAGTGGTCGTAACAGAGAACAGAAGATGACTGTTTGCACCGTGAGAAGCTCTTCTTGGGGGCGCGCAATCCCTGCGCGGAGCGGCACGCCTCAACTCTAAGCTGGCGCAGCTGTTGCTGTGAACAGCTTTGATACTGCCGCTACTTCTACTGCCAGTGCCAAGCCGACAGAAGTGTGCTGATTGTTGAACACAGCTACTGGCGGCTCGGCCGGTCAGCAGCGCCTTGTGAAGGCCCCATTAGAAGCTATGTTCTGCCAGCAGTGGCCCAGTGCGGCGACTACTGTGGGAAACTTGGTTTGGGGGTGAGGGGGATGATGGAGAGTAACAGGTGCGAGCGAGTACACAGTTCGGTTAAGCGGTCGTTCGGTTGACCGACGGACGGATAATCGACGCTCTACTGTAATATGATCCAAAGCCACAGACCTGAAGATGACAGCATAGCCTGTTGAAACCGGTTGTCTTACAGAAAAAAAAATATTTTGTGCGATCTGGGCTGTTGAATGGTTTTTAACACTTAAGCAGATCGCCCTTCAGTTCTCTCAAACTGAGAAAATTCAATGAAAAGAGTGACGTGACGCGTTTGACAGGCATACTGGAGACACTGCCCCACACAACTGTGCAGAACAACATCGGATTTTCACTGTCTTTTCCATTTCGCGACCTATCGGACCTTACTTACTGAATAGCCCTCGAACTTTTGTACAGAGGGTATTTATCTTAACGATCTAGATCATAATTTGCTTATACCTGTTTAAATGGTGCATATTTCCATTTGTTACTTTTTTAAGTATAGTGTCGAAGCATTTGTAGAAATTCACTGATTCATTTTCAAGGTTTTATTATTTTATCTTCATATTTTTTGTAATGTGAACGTATCTCCAGTTCTTCTAACATTTCCATTTTATGGAATATTTAGTCGGTGGAGTACTTTAATATTGTTCTCTACTTTTCCAAAATGGTGTCCTGTATTGTGTATGTATGTGACTATTGCTGATGTGTGCCTGTCGTTTGTGAAGGCTTTAATATGATCCGTATACTTGGTGTTCAAATTTCGGTCTGTTTGTCCTAGGTAGAACACGGAGTATTTCTGGCACGATACTTTATATGTTCTTGGAATGTACAATTATTATCCAGATTGTTAATGTAAATATCCTCTCTATAGAAGTATATCAGACTCTGTGGAAGACCTATATAATTATCTTTGTTGACAACATCTAAAAACATCAGTGTAACCGTTTGTTTATGTAAGTTTGTTATTCCTGTCGTAGACTGTGCACAGAAAATTGTGTGTGACGTTTAATGTGAGTGAGACTGCGCAAACAGACCACAAGAAAAGTGTCTGTACAAGTTGTTCCAAATTTCGCCACTAATTACATATGACGATCGATAAGCAACTAAAAATTGCGCGTTTTTATATATTGCTGTAAAGGCAACATAAAAATGCAGAACCTCACACATCAAAAACATTACGAAAATGTGGCTTGGTACACATAGCAAAACGCACTTGAAAATGGGCATCACTTTCCGAAAAGCGTCGTGTAAAATAGGAATAAAAGAAAATCGTGACTGGAAGCAGAAAAGATTTTTATAAACATATCCAGTGCAACAGTTTCCATTTTCGCAAGTGTATTAATTAAGCACATGTCTATCTAGAGCGCTAGTTTAGTTTATGATACGTAAGGCCAGATGCACTTAAAAGCCAATTGATAATATTTAGACACTGACATCCAAGCGGAAAAAGTCATTAAGCCCAGAAAGCGTATAAGTTAAGCTCTGGAGACAAGCTCTAATGTCTTACAACAACGCACACCTAGGAATTACAAGTGAAGCATTTCTATAACGAGAACCACACACAGACTATATCATCAGCAAAACGAGAAACAGACTGGGATTAATACGACTAACCATAGGCAAAGTAACTGGGACATGAGGAAATCGCTAGTCCATACATACTAGAGCACGCAGCGCCAGTATGTATGACGACAGCCTCTTGTATGTCACACATATTAACCCATATACGCCGATAACATTTTTTGTCACGTAATTGCACGATTTTTCACACATATATCTTTTATTAATGACCACAGACATCAACTGCAATAATAATTTGTAGTTGCCAGCTCTGAAAGGCGATTTTTTTCGGTGGGGCAACAATGACCCCCACGGGCACATGAGATCGTACATTACTATGGAGCTAGAATAATCAAAATTAAAAAAAAGTTTCACACAGGTCAATGTTTATTAATTATAGTTTCATAGACTTTATTTTTTCAAGTTATGAACTATTATTAATCATTAAACATAATGTAACTGTGCTTTCAAGTTTGCAAATCATTTGTCGCGCAAATGTATGTTGCATTTACAACACAATTTGACACTTTATTTTTACAAAGCTCACACCTTCTTCTGAGCTGATTAGTGAGAATAACTTGTTGAGCTAAATGTTTTCTTACACTAACAGATGCAGTCGTCCTCATTTGCTGCTGTGGCCCACGCAGAATTTTAGCCGTACCACATTTCTGGAGGCCTGCCGAATGCTCTGTACTACCCGACTGGTACATGCTTTTTCGATTCACCACGTTGTCAGGTCGCAGCAAGGTTGCTTTCGAACCATTGGGCATATACAGGGTTATTACAAATGATTGAAGCGATTTCACAGCTCTACAATAACTTTATTATTTGAGATATTTTCACAATGCTTTGCACACACATACAAAAACTCAAAAAGTTTTTGTAGGCATTCACAAATGTTCGATATGTGCCCCTTTAGTGATTCGGCAGACATCAAGCCGATAATCAAGTTCCTCCCACACTCGGCGCAGCATGTCCCCATCTACATCTACATCTACATTTATACTCCGCAAGCCACCCAACGGTGTGTGGCGGAGGGCACTTTACGTGCCACTGTCATTACCTCCCTTTCCTGTTCCAGTCGCGTATGGTTCGCGGGAAGAACGACTGTCTGAAAACTTCCGTGCGCGCTCTAATCTCTCTAATTTTACATTCGTGATCTCCTCGGGAGGTATCAATGAGTTCGAAAGCATCGTTGATGCGAGCTCGCAGTTCTGGCACGTTTCTTGGTAGAGGAGGTTTAAACACTGAATCTTTCACATAACCCCACAGATAGAAATCGCATGGGGTTAAGTCGGGAGAGCGTGGAGGCCATGATATGAATTGCTGATCATGATCTCCACCACGACCGATCCATCGGTTTTCCAATCTCCTGTTTAAGAAATGCCGAACATCATGATGGAAGTGCGGTGGAACACCATCCTGTTGAAAGATGAAGTCGGCGCTGTCGGTCTCCAGTTGTGGCATGAGCTAATTTTCCAGCATGTCCAGATACACGTGTCCTGTAACGTGTTTTTCGCAGAAGAAAAAGGGGCCGTAAACTTTAAACCGTGAGATTGCACAAAACACGTTAACTTTTGGTGAATTGCGAATTTGCTGCACGAATGCGTGAGGATTCTCTACCGCCCAGATTCGCACATTGTGTCCGTTTACTTCACCATTAAGAAAAATTGTTGCTTCATCACTGAAAACAAGTTTCACACTGAACGCATCCTCTTCCATGAGCTGTTGCAACCGCGCCGAAAATTCAAAGTGTTTGACTTTGTCATTGGGTGTCAGGGCTTGTAGCAATTGTAAACGGTAAGGCTTCTGCTTTAGCCTTTTCCGTAAGATTTTCCAAACCGTCGGCTGTGGTACGTTTAGCTCCCTGCTTGCTTTATTCGTCGAATACGCGTGAAACTTGCCCGCACGCGTTCAACCGTTTCTTCGCTCACTGCAGGCCGACCCGTTGATTTCCCCTTACAGAGGCATCCAGAAGGTTTAAACTGCGCATACCATCGACGAATGGAGTTAGCAGTTGGGGGATCTTTGTTGAACTTCGTCCTGAAGCGTCGTTGCACTGTTATGACTGACTGATGTGAGTGCATTTCAAGCACGACATACGCTTTCTCGGCTGCTGTCGCCATTTTGTCTCACTGCGCTCTCGAGCGCTCTGGCGGCAGAAACCTGAAGTGCGGCTTCAGCCGAACAAAACTTTATGAGTTTTTCTACGTATCTGTAGTGTGTCGTAACCATATGTCAATGAATGGAGCTACAGTGAATTTATGAAATCGCTTCAATCATTTGTAATAGCCCTGTAGTCTTATGGGTTAAGAACAGAAAGGCAGATACCCAGAATCGCGGTGAACAGCTACTACTCAGCACTCAAGAACGCCGTACGACATTGCTAAACACAAGCCTCCTAGAATTACCGGCAAAAGTATAAGGGGCGTTCAAAAAGAAACGAGTCGGAGGCATAATTACAGAAACCAGCATCTGTATGTTAGGAGTATTGACCCTGGCTGTTGAGACACTTGTCCCACTGTGACACAAGGCGGTGAATGGCCGTCTCATAAAATTCCCGGGGCTGTGATGTTAACCAGTTCCGCACGTACAGCTGGACGTCGTCGTCCGAGGTGAAGGTTATGCTGACGTTCTTCTTTGGCCCCCTTCTGATTCACTTCCTGCAGCACGGGACAACAGTGAATGCCCAGCGTTACTCGCAAACCTTGACCACCCTTCGCCGAGCGATCAAATCAAAACAACCAGGCAATCTCACCCGTAGGATCATACTGCCCCACGACACTGCAAAGTCTCACCGCCAACACAGTCGCGGCACTCCCGCAAAAATTCAAATGGGAGGTTCTCGGCCACCCTCAATACAGTCCGGACCTCTCTCCCTGTGATCACGCCATTTCTGGTCCCTTTAAAAAAGTTCTGAAGGGCAAACGGTTCACCTCGGACGATGACGTCCAGCTGTGCATGCGGAACTGGTTAACATCGCAGCCCCGGGAATTTTATGAGACAGCCATTCACCGCCTTGTGTCACAGTGGGACAAGTGTCTCAACAGCCACGGTCAGTACTTCCAACATACAGGTACTGGTTTCTGTAATTATGCCTTCGGCTCGTTTCTTTTTGAACGTCTCTTATATGAGACAACAAACGCAGACAGTGAAATCTGACGTTTCGCCAGCACGAGTGGCTGGAAAAAAAAAAAAAATCATTAGATGAACGTCGGCCGAAGAACCCGAGACAGAAGCCAATAGGCAGTTTGTCAGTGAAATATTAACTCAGAATTTACTAAATGAAACCCTAACCGCATGCAACTGCCCACATTACGAACATCATTACCCACGACGTACCATCACACAGGGTATCAATAACAGGACTAGTGACAGCAAAATATACACCAACTTACTAAGACTGAAAAACCATTACATCACTTACTGGAAGAAGAAGTCGACGAATCACACAAGACACAGTAACTTTTCAATGCCTACAACTTCAAATACCGAAGCCAACAGGATCAACAATCGCGATGACATGAAGGAATTAAAGTCATTATCTTCCAGTGGGCGTTGACTTGTATCGATGAGCGAAGTTAAAAAAAATTGTGCCTGGATAAGTTCGAACCTGGATCTCCTGATTACTACTCAGATGCGCTGACCACTACACCATCTAGACACATATGTCAGTATATCCGCACGGACTACTCGTGCACGCCTCCGGTCGAATCCAAATTCTCAACTTGCACCACAAATTACTACTCATTAGCCTCATTGCTGGCGGCATCTAAACGCTTACCGTAGGATTCCGAAGTGTGCATCTGCACTGAATGGGTAATTGGCCACCATTGCCTTAATTATACGCGTGGTGAGGAGTTTAGAGGGGTTCCGCTCACTTGTCTCTTAAATGCCAAGATTGTGAAACACTGCCCTCCTAAATCACGCAAAATAATTGGGTAATTACAAAAACCTAATAGTTCGTTGTGTAATCAAATAAGCAGTATCCCAACACCACTAACCATATATAATGCCGCATGATTTTGACATGCGTGTCGACACAAGTCTTGCACAAATTTCATTAGTGTGTCCACTGGGAAATGGGAATGGCATTTTCCTTTACTGAAGTACGTAAAATGACTAGCGCATCCATAAAGCGTGCTGTTAGTTGTTAGAATGCTGAAGCAAACTGATGTGTGGTACTTACGCCCACAGAACTGTCCTGGACATCCGAGACGCTCGCCACGTCCGACTGCTGAGCGATGGATTCAGTTTCTTGAACGGACTGACCGTCATCTCTGTGAATCACCTGTAACGCCGAAATCCAAGTGAAGAGCGATTTAGTCTCCAGCTCTTTACCAGAGAACAAACAAAAGATGAAATAGCCTTTCAGTTGCGAGATAGTATTTACACATGGGACTGTTCAACAGTACTGCTACTTGATGATATACAAGGCGACTATAACTATTTATAGTTAACTGCCTGTAGGTTGCAAATTACAGATCGAATGAAAGAGAAACTATAGGTGAAAGATTTTAAGGATATAATGGAGAGAACGTCCAGTAACGAAAATTCTTAATGCTACTGGCATGTTACGTAGCGTAATGGTAAGCATGATATCTATTGTCTGTTAAACTGCATCATTCATATAGGTCTGTTCAGAGTAGGCTTCCATGCCTGCTGCCTTCCTTTGCTCCTTTCCAAAATCACCTAAACATTGTCCACACCTCGCCTACCGTAGCCAGCCTATCAAACCCTCCATTACAGCATTACCCTACTCGCTCTTCTCCCACATGGGCAAAATGTAAACTAAGAAAGAAATATTCTTGAAAAATCTGATTTATTTTAGTTATTTAGTAAAATGAAATATCATCCCAACAATATTTTCTGACATATAACAATACTCGAAACAGTTATCATTCTCATGTCACTGGACGAAACAAATAGTGCATACTATTCAAGGTGAATTATCATATTAAAATTCAATAAAAATAGTTTTTATGAAAATTTGTATTTAACTGGTAAGACAACCTTATTATATTAAGAAAACATAAAAATTAATTAACAGAATAATAATACAACAGAAAAATAATAATTTGCACAGGACCTGTAAGACAAATCAGAAATAAAAAACTAATTTGAAAGAAGTGCATAAGTGTAATGCTGAAATGTAAACTGCTAATGTAAAGCATATACTTAGTAACGTAGATTTTGTTTCGTAAATGATTTGTTCCTCGTTTCTGTATCTGTAGAATAGTCATTTCCATTAGAAAAATCAATATTTCATTCTCAATCAGTTTTTTATTGATAGTGTTATCAAGCCAGATAACCGTTCTTAACTCATTGCAGAACGTAATAACTATCAATTCTGGATGTTAATTGGAAAAAGGATTTTATTCACTTCGAGTCTAACCTGATAGAAAACGTTCTCGTGGGTACGTTCAGTAGGGGAGACTTACAATGCAAGCAAAATGCTGCTGTCGGATCCTACTAGACCCTTTTAAGGGCTAGTGAGTTTTCCATGACGTAGATTTTTCTGGTGCCATTTTAATTTTGAAAAACTTCGGAAACCCCGTAACGGGCGCAGGACTTACCAAAGGAGTTTTCAGACAACATGATATATTCAATTCCTGGCCTACGGAATAATTTTGCTCATATAGTGCTCTAAAGCAGTCGTTTTTCAAACGTTTCGTTCCAGGGGATAAACTGCATCCCGTGCACATTTAATGATTCCTTGTTTTGGACGGTTTATCGACAATGCATATTCACTCGAAGTTGGTGAAATTTTATAACGAGCTTGCTTCTTCAGCCACGATTGAGCGGCTGGGTTCAAATTTCTCCCTGCTTCTCTCTACGCACGGTCCTCATTAAAAATGTTCAAAAACGTTAATTATAGAGAGAAACATCTAGAAAGCTGTTTTGTCCGGCATGCTTCTCTCCTCCGACATAGAGCATCCGCAATTATCCTCATCAATTTCATTAAATGACGAAGTCAGTTGCACTGAAAACGGCCCTTAGGTCATTAGCAAGTTTTTAATTATTTCCGTACTAAAAAATTAATAATATCGAGAAATTACTAGATTTGATGTTGGACGATCGGCAACTGAAGATATCTGAAATAGCTGACAATATAGGATGTCAAAATAAGAGGGAATAGGATACATTTTACATTTCAGATGCCGACCGGGGTGGCCAAGCGGTTCTAGGCGCTACAGACTGGAACCGCGCCTCCGCTACGGTCGCAGGTTCGAATCCTGCCTCGGGCATGGATGTGTGTGATGTCCTTAGGTTAGTTAGGTTGAAGTAGTTCTAAGTTCTAGAGGACTGATGACCTCAGAAGTTAAGTCCCATAGTGCTCAGAGCCATTTGAACATTTCAGATGAAAAATTATCTGTGAGAAGTCATCATAAGAGGTGAGTGCTGCATCTGTTGGACAACAGAAAAATGAAAAGCGAGAGCGAATTTCTCAGCAATTTTGGGACATCTGTAGAAAGAATATATTGCATTTTCTGTACCAACTTTTTATTGTGGATGAGGATGTCCAGCATTTCACGCAAGAAGCATACGCCACACAAAGTTAATGGTTGTGAGTTCGAAAGCCTTTGGTTGGGGAAGTGATCTATTAATTATCCTGAAAAGGATAAAACTGTTGCGTTACATTAGTCAATTCCTTAGGTACTGTGAAGAGGGATCATTGGCATGTGGAAAGCCGTGAAATTTGTAGATTTTTTTTTAATGTGCAGCACAACGAAATGACAAAGTCACATTAGTTGCCTCCATAAAAGAGCACACAGTTGGCATGGAGCGTTGAAGATGCTGTAGAACGGTTACCTGGCGATTATGTGATCCTCCAGGGCTGACGGAAGTCATGACAGTGAAGAGGTGTGTGTGTGTGTGTCTGTGTGTGTGTGCTAGTTGGTTACATGAAGTTAGCTCAGTAATGTGAATTGACGATGAACCGTCACGGAGAGCCGTAAAGGAGCTATCGTGTTTGGATGTGCCCTTGGCTACACAATGAATGAAGCTGCCCGATTTGTTGCTGTATCGACGCGAATTGCCCGGCCTGTCTACAAGGGATGGCGTACCACTCGCTGCCAAGCAAAACAGCGTAAAAACAGCGGTCGTAAAAGATCCTACAGGGCAGTGCAGTGATCGTAAATGGATTCCGCGCCATGTCTATGACAATCGGCTTCAGACCCTACAGGAATTGCTGCCGTCAACGAATGCTCTGGTCACCGAAGTCATGGGATAGCTCCAATATAGTGTCGAACATCCTTTTGTCCAGTGTAGTGCAACAACTCGCCGTCGCATGGATTCAACAGCTCGTTAGAAGATCTTGCAGGAATATTGAGCCATGCTTCCTCTACAGCCGTCCATAATTACGAAAGGTGTTGGCGGTGCAGGGTTTTGTGCACGAACTGACCTCTCGATTATGTCCCATAAATGCTCCACGCGATTCACGTCGGGCGGTCTGCGTGGCCAAATCATTCGTCCGAATTGTCCAGAATGTTCTTCAAGCCAGTCGCGAACAATTGTGGGCCGGTTACATGGCGCATTGTCATCTAATTCAATCGTTGTTTGGGAACATGAAGTCCACGAATCGTTGCAAAAGGTCTCCAAGTAGCCGAACATAACCATTTCCCACCAATGATCGGTTCTTTGGACCAGAGGACACAGCGTATTCCACGTAAACATAGCCCACATCATTATGGAGCCACCACCAGCTTGCACAGTGCCTTGTTGACAGTTTGGGTCCACGGCTTCGTGTGGTCTGCGCCATACTCGAACCTTACCATCAGCTCTTAAAGAGTTGAAATCGGGACTCATCTGACCAGGCCAAGATTTTCCAGTCGTCTAGGGTGTAACAAGGAGAGCCACTACAAGCGATGTCGTGCTGTTACGAAAGGCACTCGCATCTGTCGTTTTCTGCCATAGCCCCTTGACGCCGCCGGCCGCGGTGGTCTAGCGGTTCTAGGCGCTCAGTCCGGAACCGCGCGACTGCTACGGTCGCAGGTTCGAATCCTGCCTCGGGCATGGATGTGTGTGATGTCCTTAGGTTAGTTAGGTTTAAGTAGTTCTAAGTTATAGGGGACTGATGACCACAGATGATAAGTCCCATAGTGCTCAGAGCCATTCAACCCCTTGACGCCAAATTTCACCGCACTGTCCTAAAGGTTATGTTCGCCGTACTTACCACCATCCCTTGATTTGTGAGGTTATTTCATGCATTGTTGCTTGTCTGTTAGCACTGACAACTCTGCTTAAGGGGCTCCGGAACGCCCTATACTTGCAATGTTAAAATAACGCTTATAAATTACATCTTTGCTCACAAAGTATTTGAGGTAGGAAGTTGAACTTTTTACAGATTATTTATTGGAATATGGGCTACAACTTAACACAGGGATTTTACAAAATTTTAGTTCAGTTATTAAAGATGATTTTTTTCAATTGTAATGAAAATTCACAACATTTTTTTGCAATTTTTTATTTATATATTCAAAAATATACAGGTTTTTGGAAAAAGGCTGTGTTAAATTATGCAGAAGGTACTGTGTAACATTTACTGAAAGTTTGAAACAAATATGTTTGGAAGATCCTCAGAAAACATGTAATTAATATGAGAAAATAAAAGTTTTGGGAATCGAGCGACAAAGATTGGATTAACTTTTTAGTGCATTCCAGGTCCATAGGATGGATTATCTTCATCCTCTGCAAACTCCTCCTCCAGCTTCCTCTTGTTCCTCCTCCTGTTTACTCTTGCTTGTATTTCTAGACTCTTTACAGCCCTGTCTGCAGCCCGAAGGCGTTCCTTGTCTAAAGCAAGCATCGCTCGTACCATGTTAGAACCTATCTTCATTCCCATATTTCTAAATACCTTGCACCTTACAATGTTGCCATCATTGAAAGTCGCAACAGCATCATACACACCAAAGTGAAGTGTTTCTATTCCAACAAATACAGTTTTGAGGATTCTCGACCATATAACACTATTTACACACTCATTGGGGTTTTGAGTTTTTCCGTGAATACACTTTTTCAACAGTTCAGGTGCTGCTAAGTCTCTGAAAATAGGTTTTATCACCTCCATTATTGCATGAGGCAGACTATGCTTATGAGTGTACACTTCACCAGTTAGCAATCCTTTGTTATATTTACTCCAACTGTCTTCTTCTTTGGGACACAAGCTATGTTGGGGATTTTCATCGTCTTTATTGTTTACAGTAATAACACATACCTTTGGCTTTCCAACATTTCTCCTTTTCTTAAAAGCCTTCAGAGGATTTCTAATAACTTTACTTTTACTCATTATTATACTTCAACAAAACAGAGACTCAAGAAACAGAATTAATTACGAATATTTTCGAGATAACGACAGAGTAAATAAACATGAAACAATCGACAATCACACCAGCGATATATATTGAAGCATCACAGGTTAGCCACAACACATACTTTATCTCACGTCACTAAAATGTACCTGATGAACACGGACGTTAATAATAACACCATTTGACAGCAGTTTAACAGCGCCACATTGGGTCACGCCCATGTAGAACACATTTCAAAAAATTTTTTAAAATAGTCGTAGTCTTCGGAATTGAATAAATTATATATCTATTAAAAGGTAATAGTCTGCAAATTCAGAAAACGCAAAAAAGTAAAAATTGAGCTTTTCATGATTTTGAGCCTTTCCGGAGCCCCTTAAACGCCGCTGCTCTCGATCGTTAAAAGAAGGCCGTCGGCCACTGCGTTGTCCGTGGTGAGAGGTAACGCCTAAGGCTAAATTTACACTGCCCGCGATGCGATGCGATGCGATGCCGAGCCGAGCGGAGCGATGAAGCGCTGAAATCGCGTGACAATGGGCAGGCTTGGTTTAACAGTGGCAACAGAGCGGTGCCCGTTTAGACAGCAGGCTGGGCCGAGCGATGTGATGCGGTGCGATGCGATGACTCCTCTGTAGTCGCAACAGAGTTTGCGTTTCGCGCGAGTGTTTGGAGCGATTGCTTGTTTGCGCTTGCGTCTGAAGTAATTGCTTGCTTGCAATGGACATCGAAAGACTAATTAACAGTGTGCGTGAACGCTCCGTGTTGTGGGAGTAGAAAAATAAATATTACCACAATAGGGATTTTGTTCGTCAAGCATGGAATGAAATAGCTGAAGATTGTGGAACAGACAGTAAGTACAAAAAAGTAAAATAAATAGCTACAAGACTCCAAGAAATAAGTAACACAAACAACTTCGTTTAATTTCTAATTTTAATTGTGTATAGATACTATTACAGTATTTTGATAATGAAATGACGTTCACAATAGTTACAGTATTTGATAATTTCGACATGAAATATATTTGCGTTAATAACTGTTGACATAGTTTTTGAAGGCCTCTCTGACACTCCTCTCTCTTCTTGAAGCACTACTGTTTGCTCTGTCATTTTGGAATTTCACGTCTATATTTTCAGGCGAGGTACTGAAGAATAAATGGAAGAACCTACGTGACAATTTCCGCTCTGAACTCAAAAAAACTCGTGGTGAACGTTCAGGAGACGAAGGTGGCATGCCGCATTTCCAATCCAATTGGCCGTGGTACGAGCTAATGACCTTCCTGACTGACATAATGACGCCACGGAAGACCAAGACTAATGTTCATCACAGTAAAAGAACAGCATCGCAACACGACGACGCACACGACGACGTACCATTTTCACCAGCTCTTACAGAGAAAGAGAGTGTTTCACCTGATGAAACCAACCAAGCCAGGTCTTCAAGACTGTCTGTAAGTTCAGAGGGTAGCGTTTCGATGCCTCCTCCCTCACCCACCCTACACACAAACCAAAACAAGAGATCCAAGAAATCGACAAACTCTGAGTTGCTAAATATAGAGAAGCAAAAGTTGAAGATAATTGAGCAACAAATGTCGAAATCAGAAACGCAAGATGACAGCTATCATTTTGTAGTGAGTTTGCTGCCAGCAATGCGAAAACTATCACCAGCAGCTCAGTTGAGAGCCAGGATAAAAATTCAGCAGGTTCTTTTGGAAGAATTGGAACAATCAACCACTTCCACTCCACATTCGTTGATGTCACCCTATGCACCTGAAAATCCAGTTGAAATAGTAATTGCTGGAAATCCGCAGAATGAAATAGTCATCTCTGAAATTGAACCTGATGACATTGTTATTTCAAGCCACCAAGATTCTGAAAACTTTGATACTTAAGTGAGTGAACTGTAATGTATTTTACTTCTCATTGTCGACTATGTCAAAATTTATTAAAAGTAAGTTTGAATCTATCACAATTTGTAAATATTTCATAATAAAATGATTGCTGTAAACTTAATATTGTACTTACCTAATGGTGATCATAACTTTTTCAGGGGTAATAGCCATTCTGAAATTTGTGTTTTGCTTCTGTAATCTATTTGAAACAGACGACACTATATAATCAAATGTCTCTGTACTCATTCTGGATAACTCCAAAATTTATCCTCATCTTATCTCAAGTCACTGTACAAATGATGAAATTCTCCTAAGGCCCTCCTCTCCTTGTTGATTTCATGCACCCATTCACGACTGCGTTGAATTCTCAGAGCACTGTTTTCTAATAAAAAAGAATTTACTGGGTCGAGGAAACACGACATCGTGCCGAGACTGCTCAATTGCTGGTCAGATCGCGCGCGCGTGCTGTATCGTGTGCAATGTGAACGCTCCATCGTATTGCATCGCTTTGGCTATTATGCTTCGCATCGCGTCGCGTCGCGTCGCATCGCAGGTAGTGTAAACGTACACTAAGATTTGGTATTCTCGGGACTCTCTTGGCATTGTGGATCGCAAAATATGGAATTTCCTAACGATTTCCGAAATGGAATGTCCCTTGCTTCTAGCTCCAAGTACCATTCCGCATTCAATGTCTGTTAATTCCCATTCTGCGGCCATAAGCACGTCGGAAACCTTTTCAATTGGCTGACCTGGCTACAAATGACGCTGCTCCTTTATATTTCTGTACGTTATACTACCGCCATCTGTATATGTGCAAATCGCTATCCCATAACTATCACATAAGTGTGTATTAGTCAATTTTCGAGCTAACGTTGCAAACAGAACTGCAAGCAATGGAGCACTTGAAGCTGCCCGTCTTTTGATGGCCAAATAACACAGGACTGGATAGTAACGGATGGAGGAGTGTAGGGAGGTCAGACGATTTGCGATTTTGCCTCTTTTAAAATGATGGAAGGCATCGAGTGCTCCGAGCCGTTTAACCTGGACAGTGTGGATGCTGTAGTTCAGACTGGAAATTGTTCTGCGTTTATTCAGGGCTGCTTTTCTTACCAGGCATTGGGCCCATTCATTCGGATTTCCGCGTACATGAACCAAGTATGTTTATTTCATCATTGGTTCAAATGGCTCTGTGAACTATGGGACTTAACATCTGAGGTCATCAGTCCCCTAGAACTTAGAACTACTTTAACCTAACTAATCTAAGGACACCACACACATCCATGCCCGAGGTAGGATTCGAACCTTCGACCGTAGCGGTCGCGCGGTTCCAGACTGAAGCGCCTAGAACCGCTCGGTCACACCGGACGGCTATTTCGTCATTCCCCGTGTCAAGTATCGCCCGTTTAACGGTGTTGCTGCAGCGCGATGCAACGTAGCGCAACCACCATGCGCGTACACAGCGTGTCCCTCCTAAAAGTCCTCAGGCACATTTTCTCTGCTCTTTCGGCAGATATTTGCAATTTTTTTTTTGCAATGTATAGCTGGAGTCAGCCCAACACTGCTCGTCATATCTTTTATATGTCGCCCAGCGTAGACGGAAAGCGTCGATTTGTTTTCCCTTTGCAAACAAAATGATTTTTAAACGAAATTTTCGTACCTGTTCGATAGAGCGGTCCAAAATTAGTCTACTGCGATATCTGTTTTATCGAATGATAATAAGAGGGAAAGTGAAACAGGAAGAATAACCAGAGCGGTTCTAGGCGCTGCAGTCTGGAAGAGCGCGACCGCTACGGTCGCAGGTTCGAATCCTGCCTCGGGCATGGATGTGTGTGATGTCCTTTGGTTAGTTCGGTTTCTAGGGGACTGATGACCTCCCATAGTGCCCAGTGCCCAGTGAACCGTTTTTGTGAAGAATAGCCTGTACTCCAGCAGTGACTATACAATGCTAGGCTTACTGGATGGCGGCAGCAGACTACGCTGGACATGGTTAAGCTGTTGCATCGATATAACGAATATCACACGAGACTAATTTGGAACCCCTCTATCAAATGGGAACATTGAATTACGCTTTAAAAATTGTTTTGATCGTAATAGGAAACAAGCCGACGCTTTCCGTCGACATTGGGGGTTGCATAAAAGAGGTGATCATCAGTATCTGTTTGGGTTGATTCCAGCCACACATTGCAAAAACCAAAACGCAAATATCCACCGGAACTACAGAGAAAATGCACCAGACGACTATTAGGAGAGACACCCAGTATAAGCACCGACATGTAAGCTGGCGATTAGTATCGCATTCTACGTCGACATCTACATGGTTACTCTGAGTTCACACTTAAGTGCCTGGCAGAGGCTTCATCGAACCATTTTCATACTACTTCTCTACCATTCCACTCTCGAATGGCGCGTGGGAAAAAGGAACACCTAAATCTTTCCGTTCGAGCTCTGATTTCTCTTATTTTATTATGATGATCATTTCTCCCTGCGTAGGTGGGTGTGAACAAAATATTTTTCCTTTCGGAAGAGAAAGTTGGTGATTGAAATTTCGTAAATAGATCTCGCCGCGGTGATTGAAATTTCGTAAATAGTTCTCGCCGCAAAGAAAACCGCCTTTGTTTCAGTGACTGTCACCCCAACTCGCGTATCATATCAGTGACACTCTCGCCCCTATTGCGCGATAACACGAAATGAGCTGCCGTTCTTTGCACTTTTTCGATGTCCTCCGACAGTCCCACTTGGTAAGGATCCCTCACCACGTAGCAATATTCCAGTAGAGGATGGACAAGTGTAATGTAGGTTGTCTGCTTAATGGGTTTGTCGCATCTTCTCAGTGTTCTGCCAACAAAGCGCAGTCTTTGTTTCGCCTCCCCCACAATATTACCTATGTGGTTTTTCCAACTTAAGTCGCTCGTAATTGTAATTCTTAGGTATTTAGTTGAATTGACAGCCGTTAGATTTGTGCGATTTATCGTATAACCAAAATTTATCGGATTTCTTTTAGTACCCATGTGGATGACCTCGCACTTTTCCTTGTTTAGGGCCAATTGCCACTTTTCGCACCATACAGAAATTCTCTCTAGATCATTTTGTAATTCGAAATGATTGTCTGATGATTTTACTAGACGGTAAATTACAGCGTCATCTGCAAACAGTCATGTCATGTGTGTCAGACGTGCGTATGATAAGTGCGGAATGGTGAACTATGGAGACGTTATTACCAAATGCGTCCAAACAGGACCAAAGTGCTGTTATTCTCTTCTTGGCTGGCAAAGGACAAACATCGGTAGACATCCAAAGGAGAATGAAGAATATTTGAGGGTTGGAACTTTAATAGTGGCAACTATTTATTTACAGCTGGTACAATATAGATATTGTTTCAAAGTTTTATTGACCTTCAAAGTGTATAGCCCGTTGCCAGCGATGTGGAAGTCCTAGGATACTCTTAACAGTGCCAGTTGTGTTGATAATTCGAGCGGCGCGGTCTATTGCCCGACGAATTTGTAGCAGCTCTGAAGCAAATGCCGTGAAGTGTTTTCTTCAGTTTAGAAATCCAGTTGAACTCACAAGGGTTTAAGTCAGGGGAGTGCAGTAGGTGGTATAGCACTTAGCAGCCCCATCAATGAAACAAATCAGTAACAGCTTGCATTGTACGTGCTTGAGCTTTGTCCTGTAAAATGATGGTCAGGTCCTGCAGAAAGTGTCATCAATTCTGTCTCTAGCTGTTCATTTTTGGAACACAACCTGCGACCAGCTTAGAGACAGAATTGATGACACTTTCTGCAGGACCTGACCACCATTCTGCAGGACAAAGCTCAAGCACGTACAATGCAAGCTGTTACTGATTTGTTTCATTGATGGGGCTGCTAAGTGCTATACCACCTACTGCACTCCCCTGACTTAAGCCCTTGTGAGTTCAACTGGATTTCTAAACTGAAGGAAACACTTCAGGGCATTCGCTTCAGATCTGCTACAAATTCGTCGGGCGATAGACCGCGCCGCTTCAACTATCAACACAACTGGCACTGCTAAGAGTATCCTACGGCTTCCACATCGCTGACAATGCTGGTGACTACTTTGAAGGTCAGTAAAATTTTGAAAGACGTATCTATTTTGTACGAGCTGTAAATAAATAGTTGCCACTATTAAAGTTCCAACCCACGTATACAGGGTGTTACAAAAAGGTACGGCCAAACTTTCAGGAAACAATCCTCACATACAAAGAAAGAAAATATGTTATGTGGACATGTGTCCGGAAACGCTTACTTTCCATGTTAGAGCTCATTTTATTACTTCTCTTCAAATCACATTATTCATGGAATGGAAACACACAGCAACAGAACGTACCAGCGTGACTTCAAACACTTTGTTACAGGAAATGTTCAAAATGTCCTCCGTTAGCGAGGAAACATGCATCCACCCTCCGTCGCATGGAATCCCTGATGCGCTGATGCAGCCCTGGAGAATGGCGTATTGTATCACAGCCGTCCACAATACGAGCACGAAGAGTCTCTACATTTGGTACCGGGGTTGCGTAGACAAGAGCTTTCAAATGCCCCCATAAATGAAAGTCAAGAGGGTTGAGGTCAGGAGAGCGTGGAGGCCATGGAATTGGTTCGCCTCTACCAATCCATCGGTCACCGAATCTGTTGTTGAGAAGCGTACGAACACTTCGACTGAAATGTGCAGGTGCTCCATCGTGCATGAACCACATGTTGTGTCGTACTTGTAAAGGCACATGTTCTAGCAGCACATGTAGAGTATCCCATATGAAATCATGATGACGTGTTCCATTGAGCGTAGGTGGAAGAACATGGGGCCCAATCAAGACATCACCAACAATGCCTGCCCAAACGTTCACAGAAAATCTGTGTTGATGACGTGATTGTACAATTGCGTGCAGATTCTCGTCAGCCCACACATGTTTATTGTGAAAATTTACAATTTGATCACGATGGAATGAAGCCTCATCCGTAAAGAGAACATTTGCATTGAAATGAGGATTGACACATTGTTGGATGAACCATTCGCAGAAGTGTACCCGTGGAGGCCAATTAGCTGCTGATAGTGCCTGCACACGCTGTACATGGTACGGAAACAACTGGTTCTCCCGTAGCACTCTCCATACAGTGACGTGGTCAACATTACCTTGTACAGCAGCAACTTCCCTGACGCTGACATTAGGGTTATCGTCAACTGCACGAAGAATTGCCTCGTCCATTGCAGATGTCCTCGTCGTTCTAGGTCTTCCCCAGTCGCGAGTCATAGGCTGGAATGTTCCGTGCTCCCTAAGACGCCGATCAATTGCTTCGAACGTCTTCCTGTCGGGACACCTTCGTTCTGGAAATCTGTCTCGATACAAACGTACTGCGCCACGGCTATTGCCCCGTGCTAATCCATACATCAAATGGGCATCTGCCAACTCCGCATTTGTAAACATTGCACTGACTGCAAAACCACGTTTGCGATGAACACCAACCTGTTCAAATGGCTCTGAGCACTATGGGACTCAACTGCTGAGGTCATAAGTCCCCTAGAACTTAGAACTACTTAAACCTAACTAACCTAAGGACAACACACACATCCATGCCCGAGGCAGCATTCGAACCTGCGACCGTAGCGGTCGCGCGGTTCCAGACTGTAGCGCCAGAACCGCTCGGCCACCAGCGGCCGACACACTAACCTGTTGATGCTACGTACTGATGTGCTTGATGCTAGTACTGTAGAGCAATGAGTCGCATTTCAACACAAGCACCGAAGTCAACATTACCTTCCTTCAATTGTGCCAACTGGCGGTGAATCGAGGAAGTACAGTACATACTGACGAAACTGAAAATGAGCTCTAACATGGAAATTAAGCGTTTCCGGACACATGTCCACATAACATCTTTTCTTTATTTGAGTGTGAGGAATGTTTCCTGAAAGTTTGGCCGTAACTTTTTGTAACACCCTGTATAGGGGTATCACGTCTGCCGAAAATCACTGTTGAGGAATTGTGCGGCACGTTCCTTGGAGGTCGCGATTCGACACAAAACGCCGTTGGATCTGGAAGGCCAGCCCCATCCAGTACTGACAACAACACTCAAGTGAGAGACACTCGAGCACCTGACCGAGCGATTATCACGCCTTCGTTCCGTTAAAAAAATGTGTAGCAGGTAGTTACGGACTTCCTCACACAGCAGGACACTGTGTTTTACTACATGGTTACCTTCGATCTGGTGCATTGGTCGTACAGTTGTCTCAATACTCACGGTAATTTTGCCTGACTGGCATTCCTATTCCGAAGTGTACAGCCTTCAAACGGAAACTTTTTGATCGGCGTTATACTACATATTCAGTGCTGAGTATGCTCTTTACAATCTAGTACTCACAGGGCTGCAGGCATACATCGCTGAACACGCTGTTTATGAGCAAGGTAGCTTATCGCACGTCCACTGGCTCGCTAAATCACCCGGTCTTAATTCCATAGCAAATCTCGGCCACTACTTCGCAGCGGCAAATGCAATGTAAAAATCAACGTCCCCACAGTTTGGTACACTACTGGCCGTTAAAATTGCTACACCACGAAGATGACGTGCTACAGACGCGAAATTTAACCGACAGGAAGAAGATGCTATGATGTGCAAATGATTAGCTTTTCAGAGCATTCACACAAGGTTGCCGCCGGTGGTGACACCTACAACGTGCTGACATGAGGAAAGTTTCCAACCGATTTCTCATACACAAACAGCAGTTGACCGGCGTTGTCTGGTGAAACGTTGTTGTGATGCCTCGTGTAAGGAGGAGAAATGCGTACCATCACGTTTCCGACTTTGCTAAAGGTCGGATTGTAGCCTAGCGCGATTGCGGTTTATCGTATCGCGACATTGCTCCCAGCGCTGTTCGAGATCGAATGACTGTAAGCATAATATGGAATCGGTGGGTTCAGGAGGGTAATACGGAACGCCGTGCTGGATCCCAACGGCCTCGCATCACTAGCAGTCGAGATGACAGGCATCTTATTCGCATGGCTGTAACAGATCGTGCAGCCGCGTCTCGATCCCTGAGTCAACAGATGGGGACGTTTGCAAGACAACAACCATCTGCACGAACGGTTCGACGACGTTTGCAGCAGCATGGACTATCAGCTCGGATACCATGGCTGCGGGTTACCCTTGGCGCTGCATCAGAGACAGGAGTGCGTGCGATTGTGTACTCAACGACGAACATGGGTGCACGAATGGCAAAACGTCATTTTTTCGGATGAATCCAGGTTCTGTTTACAGAATCGTGATGGTAACATCCGTGTTTGGCGCACATTGGAAGTGTGTATTCGTCATCGCCATACTGGCGTATCACCCGGCGTGATGGTATGGGGTGCCATTGGTTACACGCCTCAGTCACCTCTTGTTCGCATTGACGGCACTTTGAACAGTGGACGTTACATTTCAGATGTGTCACGACCCGTGGCTCTACCCTTCATTCGATCCCTGCGAAACCCTACATTTCAGCAGGATAATGCATGACCGTGTGTTGCAGGTCCTGTAGAGGCCTTTCTGGATACAGAAAATGTTCGACTGCTACCCTGGCCAGCACATTCTCCAAATCTCTCACCAATTGTAAACGTCTGGCCATTTGTGGCAAAAATGGCTCTGAGCACTATGGGACTCAACTGCTGAGGTCATTAGTCCCCTAGAACTTAGAACTAGTTAAACCTAACTAACCTAAGGACATCACAAACATCCATGCCCGAGGCAGGATTCGAACCTGCGACCGTAGCGGTCTTGCGGTTCCAGACTGCAGCGCCTTTAACCGCACGGCCACTTCGGCCGGCTATTTGTGGCAAAGCAACTGACTCGTCACAATATGCCAGTCACTACTCTTGATGAACTGTGGTATCGTTTTGAAGCTGCATGGGCAGCTGTATCTGTACTCGCCATCCAAGCTCTGTTTGACTCGATACCCAGGCGTATCAAGGCTGTTGTTACGGCCAGAGGTGGTTGTTCTGGGTACTGATTACTCAGGATCTATGCACCCAAATTGCGTGAAAATGTAATTCCATGTCAGTTCTCGTATAATATACACTCCTGGAAATTGAAATAAGAACACCGTGAATTCATTGTCCCAGGAAGGGGAAACTTTATTGACACATTCCTGGGGTCAGATACATCACATGATCACACTGACAGAACCACAGGCACATAGACACAGGCAACAGAGCATGCACAATGTCGGCACTAGTACAGTGTATATCCACCTTTCGCAGCAATGCAGGCTGCTATTCTCCCATGGAGACGATCGTAGAGATGCTGGATGTAGTCCTGTGGAACGGCTTGCCATGCCATTTCCACCTGGCGCCTCAGTTGGACCAGCGTTCGTGCTGGACGTGCAGACCGCGTGAGACGACGCTTCATCCAGTCCCGAACATGCTCAATGGGCGACAGATCCGGAGATCTTGCTGGCCAGGGTAGTTGACTTACACCTTCTAGAGCACGTTGGGTGGCACAGGATACATGCGGACGTGCATTGTCCTGTTGGAACAGCAAGTTCCCTTGCCGGTCTAGGAATGGTAGAACGATGGGTTCGATGACGGTTTGGATGTACCGTGCACTATTCAGTGTCCCCTCGACGATCACCAGTGGTGTACGGCCAGTGTAGGAGATCGCTCCCCACACCATGATGCCGGGTGTTGGCCCTGTGTGCCTCGGTCGTATGCAGTCCTGATTGTGGCGCTCACCTGCACGGCGCCAAACACGCATACGACCATCATTGGCACCAAGGCAGAAGCGACTCTCATCGCTGAAGACGACACGTCTCCATTCGTCCCTCCATTCACGCCTGTCGCGACACCACTGGAGGCGGGCTGCACGATGTTGGGGCGTGAGCGGAAGACGGCCTAACGGTGTGCGGGACCGTAGCCCAGCTTCATGGAGACGGTTGCGAATGGTCCTCGCCGATACCCCAGGAGCAACAGTGTCCCTAATTTGCTGGGAAGTGGCGGTGCGGTCCCCTACGGCACTGCGTAGGATCCTACGGTCTTGGCGTGCATCCGTGCGTCGCTGCGGTCCGGTCCCAGGTCGACGGGCACGTGCACCTTCCGCCGACCACTGGCGACAACATCGATGTACTGTGGAGACCTCACGCCCCACGTGTTGAGCAATTCGGCGGTACGTCCACCCGGCCTCCCGCATGCCCACTATACGCCCTCGCTCAAAGTCCGTCAACTGCACATACGGTTCACGTCCACGCTGTCGCGGCATGCTACCAGTGTTAAAGACTGCGATGGAGCTCCGTATGCCACGGCAAACTGGCTGACACTGACGGCGGCGGTGCACAAATGCTGCGCAGCTAGCGCCATTCGACGGCCAACACCGCGGTTCCTGGTGTGTCCGCTGTGCCGTGCGTGTGATCATTGCTTGTACAGCCCTCTCGCAGTGTCCGGAGCAAGTATGGTGGGTCTGACACACCGGTGTCAATGTGTTCTTTTTTCCATTTCCAGGAGTGTATGTAGGTAAAGAATGTGTTGTAATCTTCAGTTGAAACTTCCGGGCTGAGAGGCCGTAGTCGATATATAAAATTTCCTCCTAACGTTTCGTCTCGATCTGCGGCAGACATCTTCTGAGGTCGTGCGGCTACTGCCACTGAGGCTCCAGGTACTCTCGCATTTATACAGCGCATAGAGGGCACCACCATTCGTCACGTGATGCAGACGGTATGCCTATCTTTGGAAGGCGTAATCATTCTCGATTAAGAGTAATCGATTGTCATTCTGCTGGCGCAACGTCGACATCCATATTTTGGCTAACTTTAAAACTTCCTCTTTTCTATTAAAATTGTTATGGTGTTTGTGAATCTCTATGGTGGTGCCCTCCATGCGCTCTATAAATGCGAGAGAGCCTGGAGCCTCAGTGGCAGTAGCCGGACGACCTCAGAAGATGTCTCCCGCAGATGGAGACGAAACGTTAGGTGGATATTTTATACATCGACCACGGCCTCTCAGCCCGGAAGTTTCAACTGAGACAACACCGGCCGTGAAAGCCTACACTGTATGATTAATGTGTCGTAATTTCCATGAATGAAGTGTAAGAAAGTGCAGTGACCTGTGATGAAGGTGCGCCACATTTTTCTTTATTATCTGTTTGTAACGTATTTTGGTAAGACTGTTTGAGTTGCGTGAGTTACGCATCAAGAAGAGGCGCAAGAGAGAGGCACAGATGTGGCGAGATGACCATCACACGAGCATAAGGTGTCTGGCACACGGAAGCTGATCGGGATGCAGGCTTATGTCGTACCTGGAGTCTGAAAGGCGAGTTTCGCATAACATTGTATGGCACATGGTATGTACCACACTCAGATGGCCCAAATCTGACGCACCATGGAGCAAATCAATGCAGATGATGTATACCTGGAGCCATGTACTGTTCGACCATGTGCTCGATGCCATGAGATGCATCGGCAGGAAGACACCTTGCGGTGCTGCCATCACTAAGCCATGAGCGCTCATTCAGCTGATTGCCCAAAGCCAACAACAAACGTGCCAGACATGCTTCAGCAGATCTGGTGGATGACTATGTTTATTACGTGTTGTCCATGTAGCCCAATGAACTTATCTTCATTTGTATCACACATTGAATTGCTATAACTGTGATCAATGAACGCAAAATACTGTGCACGAGAGACAATTTACTAGTAACACAAGAAAACTGCAGACAGGGGTGAGTACTATTTTTATCTTGAGACAATGTTTTTTGCTAAATGAGAAGTGACAAGGTAATGCAGCTCACTATCAGGCAATAAATAATATTCGAACTCCTGAGTGAGTGGAAGGACATTATAATCTGCTTAAGGTTCCATAAATTTAATTGCGCTATTGAAAGAGTGAACATCTACTAGATAACATGAACTTGTACGTAGTTAAAACAAGCAAGAGCAGTAGTAATCAAATCATACAGGGTGAAAAGTATTTAAACCGACAAACTCTGGGAGATTGTAGGGGACATCAAAAAAAATATTTTCCCTAATGTCATTTTTTCCTATGAGAAGTATTTAAACCGGTAGAGGCCGTATTACGCTCTTCAGTTGTTAGAGTGTGTATTACGCTCTTCAGTAGTAGGCAGCTGCTGTCCGCCAGTGTAGTAGTGCATTGTCTCTGTTTACTAATGAAGCGATACACCTGGAATGAGTACACTGATATGGTTGGTACGTACTACGCAGCGCACCACAACGGACGAGCTACACAGCGGGTTTATCAACAATAATATCCTAATCGCCGTATCCCGCATCATGCGATCTTTGCTGCTATGTACCAACGTCTGCGTGAGACCGGGTCATTTAACAGATTACCTGGACAGGGACGCCGTCGCACGGTAAGAACGCTGCAATTTGAGGAAGCTGTCTTGCAGCATGTGGAGCGGAAGCCTTCAATCAACACTCGTGCAATTGCACGTAATGTGGGGACGTATCAGACGAATGTAAGAACAGTCCTTCGAGAGAAATTGTTACGTCCATTTCACTTACAGCGTGTCCACAACCTGGAACCAGTTGATTATCCACCCAGAGCACAGTTTTCGCAGTGGTACCTGGGACACTGTGAAATGCATCGTACATTTCCATCCTCTGTGTTGTTTACCGATGAAGCAACGTTCGGGCGTGATGGAGTCTTCAACATGCACAATTCGCATGTTTGGATTGAGGATAACCCATATGCCACAGTTACTAGCGCTCATCAAGTGCGGTTCTTCGTTAATGTGTGGGTCGGTGTTGTTGGGGACTGTTTAACTGGGCCGTATCTGCTACCTAGGCCATTAAATGGCAGGCACTATTACAATTTTCTCACCAGAGCATTGCCAGAATTGCTGGAAAACGTCCCGCTCCCTACAAGACAACGCACGTGGTTCCAACATGACGGGGCGCCGGCACATTTCAGTCGTCGTGTGCGTCGATTCCTGGACCGACGGTTCCCAGAAACGTGGACTGGCAGAGATGGTCCTGTACCATGGCCTGCTCGATCCCAGATATGTCCCCTCTGGACTTTTTTGTTGGTTTAATTAATTTGTCACCAGAGAAATCTTCCTCTACCGGTTTAAAAATTCCTCATAGGAAAAAATGACATTAGGGAAAAATATTTGTTTTGATGTCCCCTACAACCTCCCAGAGTTTGTCGGTTTAAATACTTTTCACCCTGTAGACTTGAACAGTTATGAATGTAGATACGCTGTAGTCATAAACAATATGACTACCTGTCTGGGTGAACGTACACCGACGTGTGGCGAGAAGATGATAGAGAAACCTCACGCTGAGATGAGTCTTGCAAGTTCGTCCAACAATTATGCGAAATCAGGACGGCATTGCCAATGAAAACATCCTCGTACCATCAAATCTTAACTTGCAACTCTACTTCAACTTCGTTTCTCTTGTGCTGGGCTATTGGAAGAGACTATCTCATGTGACGCGCAGATCGAAAGACTATTGATATATTTGCGTGTTAAATTTTTCTTACAGGAATTGATTAAAATTTTTTCATGTGTTGTATGTTTTTCAACTTCGTTTCGCAGGGACTGGCCTGTAGGCCGTAATAATGAACAGCAAGCAATAATGAACATGCTGGAATTCCAATACGTATAAAGAAACTGCCAGTCTGGTGGTGATTTAGTGATAATATTGTCAGGAGAGTAACTACATTAATCATTGAATATCAGTTGTGAAGTCTCACATTGGTCAATAATACATTATGAAATCTTGAGCTCTGTGTTGACGACATAAACCTTGTTTGATGCTTTAATATAATTCTTACACCATTTTTATGTGCCACCACTTACAAATGTAAATTATTTTTGTTGTGCACATGAACACACACAATGAAAATGATTTTTGATAACTTGCATACTTATATATTTGGAGTAATTGTGTTTTGATAGAGATATATAATGCCTATGTTTTGCTATACGTACGCATTGTTGATAGTGAATATTCAACAGTATAAAGTAAGGGTGAATATGATTTAACAATTCTGTGTTCAATAAGGAGTTTATCTGTATTAGTCCGTAAGCTGCCAGTGAAAGAATGATAATATTCATCCACTACCATTTTTATAAAGTAAATGAGTGTGAATGAAGAGTTTAACTAAAGGATAGTAACTGTGAAATTGATCTAAAAGCATGATAGGTATTCGTGAGCTGGTGTCGCCTTTGAGCATGATGTTTCATTAAATAAAGTTTACCTTTATACCAGAAATTATCGTGAATGTCGGGCGGCTTACAAGTGTGAATTCATTATATGGTATGATGTATCCGTAAGAAACGTTCTTTCCCTTTCCTAACAATCCATGCTTATCGTGCCATGAAGAGCACGCGAATCCAGTTCGAGATAAACGAAAATTTTCTTGATTTTTCCGCCTGCTTAGCTGAGTGGTAACGTGTTCGCCTTCCATGCAGCGGGACAGGGTTCGATTCCCGGCCGTGTTGGAGATTTTCTTCGCTTGTGGACTGGGTGTTGTGTTGTCTTCATCCACATCTCATCATCACCGACGCGCACGTAGTCCAATGTGGCGTTACCTGAAATAATACTTGAACACGGCGGCCGAACTTCCCCGGATGGGTATGTACTAATGACATGCCATGACAAGTTGCGTGTAATTACATCTGCACAAATTCTGAAACCGCGGTAGGAGTGATGTTGTATGGCTGTTTTTTGTCAAAACTACTACTTATCGTAATCAAACTCTATTACATTGATAAACGTATCTAATCTAAATCATCCCAGATAGAAGTGGGCACTCCGCCATTACGGGGTAAGAAGAGGAGCCAGGAAGAAGCCAATAGGTCCGGGGTATTGCACCGGTCCACCGAACAGATGCCTCTGTGTTTGTGTCTTGAACAACGGAGAGCTGTTGAGTGATGAAAGACTGTCTTTAATGTGGCGTATCCGCCGGCGCCAGGGATGTGAGTCGCGAGCTAACAGCGATAGGATGTGAAGTATCGTAATGCACTGTGCCCTGCAGAAAGCCCATGTCATAGGAACTGCTGGACACCGCACAGTCCAGAGATAAGATCTGTGAGGTGGATTGAGAAGAGGCCAAAAATTGGTTCAAATGGCTCTGAGCACTATGGGACTTAACTTCTGAGGTCATCAGTCCTCTAGAGCTTAGAACTACTTAAATCTAACTAACCTAACGACATCACACACATCCATGCCCGAGGCAGGATTCGAACCTGCGACCGTAGCGGTCGCGCGGTTCCAGACTGTAGCGCCTAGAACCGCTCGGCCACCCGGCCGGCGAGAAGAGGCCATCCCGCTAGTTTGTGCTTGGAAGACCTGTATCCACATCCGTCTGGCTGATGCCAAGTTAACTGATTTGTTATTGACCGTGCTGAGAAACAGTAAGAGCAGCTACCACTGGCTAATATAAGTAATCTATGGAGTGGGAGAACAGAACCTGCTTGTGCATATGTAGAGAAGGTCTTACTGGCTGAAAATCAGAAGAGGATGGATAGTGAGAGTTACAAGTTGCCTGTTTCTGGTCTCCAGCACTAAGAACCCCCAATATTGGTTAATTACAAGAAACTGAGTGTGGGAGGGAGACTGCTGCCTTATTATAATGGATCTGACTGTTTGACACTCGAAAGAATCGCTATCATGCACAAGTCACTCTCTGACAGAGGCAGAGTAAAGCTCCGTTCTGAGTCTCGGTCTTAGTATCTTGCATCGTCTTGCGGGAGTGCTCTGTGGAGGACGCCTTCATTGGCTGGTCGTGACAGAGGGACTTCGGTTCGAGGTTCTGAGGGAGAGCAACCTCTGATGCTGGCCAAATAACTTAAAAGCCCACAGCCGCCACCACTGCCATTCTCTGGTACTGGCAACCTCAAACATGGTGGAAAATCGCAGCGTTCGAAACCCAGGTTATGCAAGGATTTCTGGCTGACATTGGAATTTTCACATTTCTAACTCAAATACGCTTATTAGCAATCCTGCGCTCAACATGCACTCATTGAGGACAGTAGGTGAGTCCGTGAGTCTTTCTGTAATTCTTCTCTTCATCACTGTATCATTTCTGTGAACTTGGTTGTTTTCCCAAATAATGTGGTGACTCTATGGTAGTCACCCCAGACCTATTATCCGATCTTTGTCAAAGTGTTGATATTTTAATTCCATTGTAAACCGTGTTAATATTTAATGAATTAACCACTCCCCGTCTTAGTGCACTTGTATATACACTCCTGGAAATGGAAAAAAGAACACATTGACACCGGTGTGTCAGACCCACCATACTTGCTCCGGACACTGCGAGAGGGCTGTACAAGCAATGATCACACGCACGGCACAGCGGACACACCAGGAACCGCGGTGTTGGCCGTCGAATGGCGCTAGCTGCGCAGCATTTGTGCACCGCCGCCGTCAGTGTCAGCCAGTTTGCCGTGGCATACGGAGCTCCATCGCAGTCTTTAACACTGGTAGTATGCCGCGACAGCGTGGACGTGAACCGTATGCGCAGTTGACGGACTTTGAGCGAGGGCGTATAGTGGGCATGCGGGAGGCCGGGTGGACGTACCGCCGAATTGCTCAACACGTGGGGCGTGAGGTCTCCACAGTACATCGATGTTGTCGCCAGTGGTCGGCGGAAGGTGCACGTGCCCGTCGACCTGGGACCGGACCGCAGCGACGCACGGATGCACGCCAAGACCGTAGGATCCTACGCAGTGCCGTAGGGGACCGCACCGCCACTTCCCAGCAAATTAGGGACATTGTTGCTCCTGGGGTATCGGCGAGGACCATTCGCAACCGTCTCCATGAAGCTGGGCTACGGTCCCGCACACCGTTAGGCCGTCTTCCGCTCACGCCCCAACATCGTGCAGCCCGCCTCCAGTGGTGTCGCGACAGGCGTGAATGGGGGGACGAATGGAGAAGTGTCGTCTTCAGCGATGAGAGTCGCTTCTGCCTTGGTGCCAATGATGGTCGTATGCGTGTTTGGCGCCGTGCAGGTGAGCGCCACAATCAGGACTGCATACGACCGAGGCACACAGGGCCAACACCCGGCATCATGGTGTGGGGAGCGATCTCCTACACTGGCCGTACACCACTGGTGATCGTCGAGGGGACACTGAATAGTGCACGGTACATCCAAACCGTCATCGAACCCATCGTTCTACCATTCCTAGACCGGCAAGGGAACTTGCTGTTCCAACAGGACAATGCACGTCCGCATGTATCCCGTGCCACCCAACGTGCTCTAGAAGGTGTAAGTCAACTACCCTGGCCAGCAAGATCTCCGGATCTGTCCCCCATTGAGCATGTTTGGGACTGGATGAAGCGTCGTCTCACGCGGTCTGCACGTCCAGCACGAACGCTGGTCCAACTGAGGCGCCAGGTGGAAATGGCATGGCAAGCCGTTCCACAGGACTACATCCAGCATCTCTACGATCGTCTCCATGGGAGAATAGCAGCCTGCATTGCTGCGAAAGGTGGATATACACTGTACTAGTGCCGACATTGTGCATGCTCTGTTGCCTGTGTCTATGTGCCTGTGGTTCTGTCAGTGTGATCATGTGATGTATCTGACCCCAGGAATGTGTCAATAAAGTTTCCCCTTCCTGGGACAATGAATTCACGGTGTTCTTATTTCAATTTCCAGGAGTGTATTTATCGGTAAGGTCATGCAGTACAGGTCTTCCTACATCCGTGGGGGTGTGTCGATGACATAGCCGTAACCTCACAACTTCATATCCAAACTGATTAAAAAGCTGCGCCATCTTTTGCGAATCCGGAATCTCGGAATGAGTCCCTTCCAACCTCAGTTAAGTGGAAGAACAGAACACGTCCATCGTACTATTGATAAAATGCTAAGTTATTATGTGAACAGCCATCACAATGGCTAGGACGTTTATCTGTCCTGTGTCGTATCTGCATACTATTCTAACTAAAGTGCATAACAGTGTTGGGCACTGACTGTATGAAGTGGTATATGGTAGGAATATGCTATCGCCTTTGAAGTGATTAATCAACAAGATGGGAATAATAGGGAGTTAGTGAAGAAGCTGTCGAAAACGGGTAAAGAAAGCGAATATAAAAGCGCTCGAGCGTCAAGAACAAATGAGATGATTTCCGTTAAGCTGTCTGAGCATAAAATCTTTCAGTGGGTTACTCTGGTGGACTCCTACACATCAAAACAAAAAAATCCTTACGCGACATCAAGGGTCATATTAGGTCGTAGAAATGGTATCATCCATGAGTATGAAGTTACAATTACAGACAAGAACTTCCATTGTTGTTAATATAGGACGCGTTAAGACTTTTGAGGATATTCTAGACATTTTAGCACAAGTATCTGTGTCGTCACCTGCGGGAAAGTTAAAACTAAAAAGTAAAGGGAGGTAATGGGGACCGACGAGCAGAACGCGCGTAGAGTGCCTCACTCCCTCAGATCAAGTCATTAGACATCGATTTATGAGCGATAAGTAAACGGTTTCGTGTCAGATTACGTAGTAAATGTGTCATTGTCTTATTCCAGGGGGTTGTTGTAATTTAATGATTTATATAGCGTTGTTTTAAGGGCTTATGTTACGTTGTTTTTAATTTATTTGATAGGTAGATAGTCGAACAAAAGTCGTAGGGTCAGTATTGCCTCACGTGTTCCAATATTTCTACGGAATCCAAACTGATCTTCCCCGAGGTCGGCTTCTACCAGTTTTTCCATTCGTCTGTAAATAATTCGCGTTAGTATTTTGCAGCCGTGACTTATTAAACTGATAGTTCGGTAATTTTCACATCTGTCAACACCTGCTTTCTTTGGGATTGGAATTATTATATTCTTCTTGAAGTCTGAGGATATTTCGCCTGTCTCATACATTTTGCTCACCAGATGGTAGAGTTTTGTCAGGACTGGCTCTCCCAAGGCTGTCAGTAGTTCTAATGGAATGTTGTCTACTCTCGGGGCCTTGTTTCGACTTAGGTCTTTCAGTGCTCCGTCAGATTCTTCACGCAGTATCATATCTCCCATTTCATCTTCATCTTACATCCTCTTCCATTTCCATAATATTGCCCTGAGGTACATCGCCCTAGGACAGACACTCTATATACTCCTTCCACCTTTTTGCTTTCCCTTCTTTGCTTAGAACTGGGTTTCCATCTGAGCTCTTGATATTCATACTAGTGGTTCTCTTTTCTCCAAAGGTCTCTTAATTTTCCTGTAGGCAGTATCTATCTTACCAAAAATGGTTCAAATGGCTCTAAGCACTATGGGACTTAACATCTGAGATCATCAGTCCCCTAGACTTAGAACTAAATAAACCTAACTAACCTAAGGACATCACACACATCCATGCCAGAGGCACGATTCGAAACTGCGATCGTAGCAGTAGCACGGTTCCGCACTGAAGCGCCTAGAACCACTCGGCCACAGCGGCCGGCAGCACTTTTTCAGAGGAGAAGTCGTGGACGCACTGTAGAACCAACGACTCGAAGCAGTTGTACTGTTTCCAGTCAGGAGGATGGTTTTTTAACCATTGAGGACAACCTTCAATACATGGGAAGTAAGAAATGAGATACGAAAACAGGATACACGTTCGCCGGACTGCATCTCGAATTTGACAGGAAAGAAATACGAGGGGAAATACAGGGATAATGTCAGTGGGAATAGGTGCGCCAAGTGATGGAATTAGCACCACGTACGTTGTTGACACAGAAGAGAACATGGTTGGATGCAGGTGGAAAGTTACTGAAGATGGTGTTTGGTACAGCATATAGTGGCAACATCCAGGATTAATTTTTTTTTATTTATTTATTTTTTGAGTTACCAGTCTTCTGACTGGTTTGATGTAGTCCGCCTATCATCCTGTCCCTTCTCCTTGTAAGTGTTTTCCACATATTCCTTTCCTCTCTGATTCTGCACAGAACCTCCTCACTTCTTACCTTATCAGTCCACCTAATTTTCAACATTCGTCTGTAGCACCACATCTCAAATACTTCGATTCTCTGCTGTTTTGGTTTTCCCACATTCCAGTCTTACTACCACATAATGCTGTGCTCCAAACGCGCATTCTCAGAAATTTCTTCGTCAAATCAAGGCCTATGTCGGATACTAGTTGACGTCTCTTGGCCAGGAAGCCCTTTTTGCTGGTGCTAGTCTACTTTTTATGTCCTCCTTACTCTGTCCACCGTGGGTTAATTTGATACCTAGGTAACAGATTTCCTTACCTTCATCTCCTTCGTTATTCCCAATTCCGATGTTAAGTTTCTCGCTGTTCTCTTTCCTGCTACTTCTCATTTCTATCATCTTTCTTCGTTTTAATCTCAATCCATATTATGTACTCATTAGAAAGTTCATATCATTCAACATATCCTGTAATTTCTATTTACTTTCACTAAGGATAGCAGTGTTATCAGCGAATCTTATCACTGATATTCTTTCACTTTGATTTTTAATCTCACTCTTGAAACTTTATTTAACTTCCATATTGCTTCTTCGCTGTACCGATTGAATAGTAGGGGCGAAAGGCTATAATCCCTGTATTACACCCTTTTTCATCCGCGCATTTCGTTCTTGGTTTCCGACACTTATTGTTCCCCCTTGGTTCTTGTGCATAGTGTATATTACCCGTCTTTCCCTATAGCTTACTCCTAAGTTTCTTAGAATTTCGAACATCTTGTTCCATTTTACATTGTCGAATGCTTTTCCCAGGTTTACAAATCTTATGAACATGTCTTGATATTTCTTCAGTCTTGCTTCCATTATCAAGCGCCAAGTCAGAACTGTCTCTGCTGACTTTACCTTTTCTACAGGCAAACTGATCTTCATTCAATACGTCCTCAATTTTCTTTTCCATTCTGCTGTTTATTAGTCTTGTCGCAACTTGGATGCATGAGCTGTTAAACTGATTGCGCGATAATTCTCCCACTTGTCGGCGCTTGCAATCTTCGGAATTGTGCGGATGATATTTTTCCGAAAGTCTGATGTTATATCGCCAGACTCATACATTCTTCATACTAACGTGAATAGTCGCTTTGTTGTCACTTTCTCATATGGTATCCACCCATTTTCCCTAATTTGATTTTAAGTCTTCCAGAGCTCTTTTAAATTCTGATTCTAATAGTGGATCCCCTATCTCTTCTATGTTGTTGTGGTCTTCAGTCCTGAGACTGGTTTGATGCAGCTCTCCATGTTACTCTATCCTGTGCAAGCTTCTTCATCTCCCAGTACCTACTGCAACCTACATCCTTCTGAATCTGCTTAGTGTATTGATCTCTTGGTCTCCCTCTACGATTTTTACCCTCCACGCTGCCATCCAATGCTAAATTTGTGATCCCTTGATGCCTTAAAACATGTCCTACCAACCGATCCCTTCTTCTAGTCAAGTTGTGCCACAAACTTCTCTTCTCCCCAATCCTATTCAATACCTCCTCATTAGTTACGTGATCTACCCACCTTATCTTCAGCATTCTTCTGTAGCACCACATTTCGAAAGCTTCTATTCTCTTCTTGTCCAAACTGGTTATCGTCCATGTTTCACTTCCATACTTGGCTACACTCCATACAAATATTTTTAGAAACGACTTCCTGACACTTAAATCAATACTCGATGTTAACAAATTTCTCTTCTTCAGAAACGATTTCCTTGCCATTGCCAGTCTACATTTTATATCCGCTCTACTTCGACCATCATCAGTTATTTTACTCCCTAAATAGCAAAACTCCTTTACTACTTTAAGTGTCTCATTTCCTAATCTAATCCCCTCAGCATCACCCGATTTAATTTGACTACATTCCATTATCCTCGTTTTGCTTTTGTTGATAGTCATCTTATATCCTCCTTTCAAGACACTGTCCATTCCGTTCAACTGCTCTTCCAAGTCCTTTGCTGTCTCTGACAGAATTACAATGTCATCGGCGAACCTCAAAGTTTTTACTTCTTCTCCATGAATTTTAATACCTACTCCGAATTTTTCTTTTGTTTCCTTTACTGCTTGCTCAATATACAGATTGAATAACATCGGGGAGAGGCTACAACCCTGTCTCACTCCTTTCCCAACCACTGCTTCCCTTTCATGCCCCTCGACTCTTATAACTGCCATCTGGTTTATGTACAAATTGTAAATAGCCTTTCGCTCCCTGTATTTTACCCCTGCCACCTTCAGAATTTGAAAGAGAGTATTCCAGTTAACGTTGTCAAAAGCTTTCTCTAAGTCTACAAATGCTAGAAATGTAGGTTTGCCTTTTCTTAATCTTTCTTCTAAGATAAGTCGTAAGGTTAGTATTGCCTCTCGTGTTCCAACATTTCTACGGAATCCAAACTGATCTTCCCCGAGGTCCGCTTCTACCAGTTTTTCCATTCGTCTGTAAAGAATTCGCGTTAGTATTTTGCAGCTGTGACTTATTAAACTCATAGTTCGGTAATTTTCACATCTGTCAACACCTGCCTTCTTTGGGATTGGAATTATTATATTCTTCTTGAAGTCTGTGGGTATTTCGCCTGTCTCATACATCTTGCTCACCAGATGGTAGAGTTTTGTCATGACTGGCTCTCCCAAGGCCATCAGTAGTTCTAATGGAATGTCGTCTACTCCCGGGGCCTTGTTTCGACTCAGGTCTTTCAGTGCTCTGTCAAACTCTTCACGCAGTATCTTATCTCCCATTTCATCTTCATCTACATCCTCTTCCATTTCCATAATATTGTCCTCAAGTACATCACCCTTGTATAAACCCTCTATATACTCCTTCCACCTTTCTGCCTTCCCTTCTTTGCTTAGAACTGGGTTGCCATCTGAGCTCTTGATATTCATACAAGTGGTTCTCTTCTCTCCAAAGGTCTCTTTAATTTTCCTGTAGGCAGTATCTATCTTACCCCTAGTGAGACAAGCCTCTACATCCTTACATTTGTCCTCTAGCCATCCCTGCTTAGCCATTTTGCACTTCCTGTCGATCTCATTTTTGAGACGTTTGTATTCCCTTTTGCCTGCTTCATTTACTGCATTTTTGTATTTTCTCCTTTCATCAATTAAATTCAATATTTCTTCTGTTACCCAAGGATTTCTATTAGCCCTCGTCTTTTTACCTACTTGATCCTCTGCTGCCTTCACTACTTCATCCCTCAGAGCTACCCATTCTTCTTCTAATGTATTTCTTTCCCCCATTCCTGTCAATTGTTCCCTTATGCTCTCCCTGAAACTCTCTACAACCTCTGGTTCTTTCAGTTTATCCAGGTCCCATCTCCTTAAATTCCCACCTTTTTGCAGTTTCTTCAGTTTCAATCTGCAGTTCATAACCAATAGATTGTGGTCAGAATCCACATCTGACCCTGGAAATGTCTTACAATTTAAAACCTGGTTCCTAAATCTCTGTCTTACCATTATATAATCTATCTGATACCTATTAGTATCTCCAGGATTCTTCCAGGTATACAACCTTCTTTTATGATTCTTGATTCTCTTCTATATAGACTCCAATTTCTTCCTCTAACACATCATCAGACAAGATCTCCCCCTCAAAGAGGTCTTCAATGCCGTCTTTCACCTATCCGCTCTCCCATCTGCATTTAACAGTGGAATTCCCATTTTACTGTTAATGTTACCATCCTTGCCTTTAGTTTCAGCGAAGGTTGTTTTGACTTTCCTATATGCCGCGTCAGTCCTTCCGACGATCATTTCTTTTTCGATTTCTTCACATTTTTCATGGAGCCATTTCGTCCTAGCCTCTCTGCACTTCCTATTTATTTCATTCCTCAGCAACTTGTATTTCTGTATTCCTGGATTTCCCTGAACATTTTTGTACTTTCTTCTTTCATCGATCAGTTGAAGTATTTCTTCTGTTATCCATGATTTCTTCGCAGTTACCTTCTACGTACTTATGTTTGTCTTTCCAGCTTCTGTGATTGCCCTTTTTAGAGATGTCGATTCTTCTTCAGCTGTACTGCCTACTGAGCTATTCCTTATTGCTGCATCTATAGCCTTAGAGAACTTCAAGCTTAACTCATCATCTCTTAGTACTTCTGTATCCCACTCCTTTGCGTCTTGATTATTCCTGACAAATCTCTTGAACTTCAGCTTACTCTTCATCACTACTACATTGTGATCTGAGTCGATATCTGTTCCTGGTGACGCCTTACAACCCAGTATCTGATTTTGGAATCTGTCTGACCATGATGTAATCTAACTGAAATCTTCCCGTATCGCTCGGTCTTTTCAAACTATACCTCCACCTCTTGTGATTCTTGAACAGAGGATTCACTATTAATAGCTGAAATATAATACAGAAATCAATTAGTCTTTCTCTTATCTTATTCCTAGTGCCAAGCCCATATTCTCTTGTAACTTTTCTTCTACTCCTTCCACTGCAACTGCATTCTAATCCTCTAACGACTATTAGATTTTCATGTCCCTTTTTGTACTGTATTACCCTTTTAGTATCCTTATATTCTTTTTTATCTCTTCATCTTCAGCTTGCGACGTCGGCATGTATACCTGAACTATCGTTGTCGGTATTGGTTTGCTGTTTATTCTGATAAGAACAAACCTGTCACTGAACTGTTCACTGCAACATTCTCTTTGCCCTATCTTTCTATTCATAATGAATCTTACTCCTGTTATACCACTTTCTGCTGCTGTTGATATTACCCTACACTCATCTGACTAGAAATCCTGGTCTTCTTTCAGTTTCACTTCAGTGGCTCCCTACTATAACTAGATTGATCCTTTGCATTTCCCTTTTCAGATTTTCTAGCTTCCCCACCACGTTCAAGCTTCTGTCATTCCCCACCCCGACTTGAAATACGTACCCTTTCTTTGGTTATTCAATCTTTTTCTCATAATCACCTCCCTATTGGCAGCCCCTTCTCGGAAATCCTAACGGGGGACTGTTCCAGAATCTTCTGCCAGTGGAGAGATCATCATGACACTTTTTCAGTTATAGGCCACATGACTTGTGGATACACGTTATGTGTCTTTAATGCAGTGGTTTCCATTGCCTTCTGCATCCTCATACCGTTAATCATTGCTGATACTTCCGCCTTTAGGGCCCGTTTCCGACCACAATGACAAGACTGTGCGCCCTGATGCTCTGTCCGCTCCTCCGCCCTCTTTGACAAGGTCGTTGGCAGAATCAGGGTGACTTCTTTCGCCGGAAGTCTTCAGCCGCCAATGCTGAGTATTAATCAAAATTTAAGAGGGGTGTGTTTCGAACCCGGGACCGAGGACGTTTTGATTACCAATCAAAGACGCTACCCTGTTTTTAATCTCATTTTGTTCATTACTGTGCGTTGCATTTGTTCGGGGCGGACATCCTATGACGTCCGTTCAAGTTCATCGTACACCCGTTCACTCAGTTTTGTATTACAGAGGACAGCTAATCCTCTGATCGAGCACGCTGAGCTATCGTGCCGGCACCCCTAGACCACGCGTGTTGCTACCCGGGAATGAAATGACACATTTGGGAGTACTGACAAATCTGGGGCAGCATGTATTGAAGAACACTAGGATAATATGAATGTTAACTGCGGAGTTAACAGGATACACGAAGACGATGGGAATGGGTAATCGGGATTTGGATGTGGTACAGGCTCAACTGGACTTACTGGATGGGAGAGTGGCCGTAGCAAGGTTGCTGCTATCCACGGCTGACAGCCTTTGTGATGCAAGTGTGGAGGTAACACCATCGCAGCAGGCGGTACATCATGTCGCACACGGGCAATTAGATCCTACGTTGCTACCTCCCCGACATTTGCTGGCTGACCTGCGGAAGCGCAGCAAGAATTAACTGCAGAACAGCAGCATATAGTAGAACCTGTGGAACAGAGTTTGTCCCTCTTTTATCATATGGTAATATTCGAAATTAATAGCGATAGAGAAAGGCTTCATGCGTTGGTTCGGTTCCCAGTGGCATGTGTGGATGCACATTACCAGTGTTTCACGATGCACTCCTTCCTGGTGAAATTGGAAACCGTGGACAAATTTTTACAAATGAAAACTCATATGGTGATAATCTCAAAGGAAGGGCCAACTAGCCGGCCGCTGGTGGCCGAGCGGTTCTGGCGCTACAGTCTGGAACCGCGCGACCGCTGCGGTCGCAGGTTCGAATCCTGCCTCGGGCATGGATGTGTGTGTTGTCCTTAGGTTAGTTAGGTTTAAGTAGTTCTAAGTTCTAGGGGACTTATGACCTCAGCAGTTGAGTCCCATAGTGCTCAGAGCCATTTGATTTTTGAAGGGCCAACTATGCAATGACGTCAACGGATGAACTCCGGTTGTGCTAAAGAGAGAGGACTGCGATATGCTCAACCAGGATGGATCAGGCTGGCAACGGGCGTGTGAAGTGCAGTAAAGCGGAAGTGGTAGGATGCCAGAGGGATGTTCTGACACCACACCCGTACTTTGAGTGTGGGTACGTATTGGGTTTACTCGACATTTGCTCCATAGATAGTGATAGTGAACGAACAAGGACGCTCAAGGGAATAACGAGATTGAATTACGATACAGTGGATTATGGTACGACCTGTGATGTAGAGGGGATGACTTTCCTATTCCCAGCTACCATATCAAGAACATACATAACAAACATGGCAAAACTTTCGCTGTATTGATCAGGGAAATCATTAGACGTGTTGCCAACCCAAAACCTGACTTATTTAAACTGAACTCTAAAACCACTGGATGAGATTATAGCTTGGATAAGCTTATACCTTCACAGAAAGGCAGAAATACCACCGAGTAAATGTTCTAGCTTGTACGGCATTATTACGGTAACCAGCGCTATAACATCGTGACCATAAGTATCTCGATTTCTGGTACTGTTGTTGTACTGGTTTTGCTTTGTGTAACTTGCATCTTCCTCAGGCAGAAATCTGCATGCGCCAGGGAACTCCCAGTGCGCAAGCTAGGAGTCCATTTGGTCACCCGCAGCAAGGGATGTTAGTTGAGTAAGAATTAGAAAAGAAGTTGCCTTATAAACAATAAGAATCGCCAAGAATAAGACAGAACTAAGGGGCATTATTTATTGTTGAAGATTGTTGAGGAATTTGACGAGGAAAGAGAATTTGGTGATGTAATTGTACTAGGTTGTAAGTGATGATGCAATGGAATCAGGCTACTACGAAGAGGCAAAAAAAGTTCAGTAGGCTAATTACTGAAAGTACACTCCTGGAAATGGAAAAAAGAACACATTGACACCGGTGTGTCAGACCCACCATACTTGCTCCGGACACTGCGAGAGGGCTGTACAAGCAATGATCACACGCACGGCACAGCGGACACACCAGGAACCGCGGTGTTGGCCGTCGAATGGCGCTAGCTGCGCAGCATTTGTGCACCGCCGCCGTCAGTGTCAGCCAGTTTGCCGTGGCATACGGAGCTCCATCGCAGTCTTTAACACCGGTAGCATGCCGCGACAGCGTGGACGTGAACCGTATGTGCAGTTGACGGACTTTGAGCGAGGGCGTATAGTGGGCATGCGGGAGGCCGGGTGGACGTACCGCCGAATTGCTCAACACGTGGGGCGTGAGGTCTCCACAGTACATCGATGTTGTCGCCAGTGGTCGGCGGAAGGTGCACGTGCCCGTCGACCTGGGACCGGACCGCAGCGACGCACATATGCACGCCAAGACCGTAGGATCCTACGCAGTGCCGTAGGGGACCGCACCGCCACTTCCCAGCAAATTAGGGACACTGTTGCTCCTGGGGTATCGGCGAGGACCATTCGCAACCGTGTCCATGAAGCTGGGCTACGGTCCCGCACACCGTTAGGCCGTCTTCCGCTCACGCCCCAACATCGTGCAGCCCGCCTCCAGTGGTGTCGCGACAGGCATGAATGGAGGGACGAATGGAGACGTGTCGTCTTCAGCGATGAGAGTCGCTTCTGCCTTGGTGCCAATGATGGTCGTATGCGTGTTTGGTGCCGTGCAGGTGAGCGCCACAATCAGGACTGCATACGACCGAGGCACACAGGGCCAACACCCGGCATCATGGTGTGGGGAGCGATCTCCTACACTGGCCGTACACCACTGGTGATCGTCGAGGGGACACTGAATAGTGCACGGTACATCCAAACCGTCATCGAACCCATCGTTCTACCATTCCTAGACCGGCAAGGGAACTTGCTGTTCCAACAGGACAATGCACGTCCGCATGTATCCCGTGCCACCCAACGTGCTCTAGAAGGTGTAAGTCAACTACCCTGGCTAGCAAGATCTCCGGATCTGTCCCCCATTGAGCATGTTTGGGACTGGATGAAGCGTCGTCTCACGCGGTCTGCACGTCCAGCACGAACGCTGGTCCAACTGAGGTGCCAGGTGGAAATGGCATGGCAAGCCGTTCCACAGGACTACATCCAGCATCTCTACGATCGTCTCCATGGGAGAATAGCAGCCTGCATTGCTGCGAAAGGTGGATATACAGTGTACTAGTGCCGACATTGTGCATGCTCTGTTGCATGTGTCTATGTGCCTGTGGTTCTGTCAGCGTGATCATGTGATGTATCTGACCCCAGGAATGTGTCAATAAAGTTTCCCCTTCCTGGGACAATGAATTCACGGTGTTCTTATTTCAATTTCCAGGAGTGTATCTTTTAAAATTAAGAAACAGCTAGTGAACATTCTGGTTTATGATTGTCAACTTGTAGAATATGTTTCGAGGCGTTGCATAATTGACGTGAGCTGGCTCCGGTGTTCCAGGTCTCCTGAAACAGGGAGGTGTGTTCCTCCACAATTACGAGGATTGTCAAGAAAGTAAGTTCCGATCGGTCGCGAAATGGAAACTACTCGGAACATCGGGTAAATCTTTGCACAGATGTGTTGGGCAGTGTCTCTAGTTAGCCCGCCGATCGTGTCGCGTCGCTCTTTCCAGTTCTGAGTGAACAGTCAGCAGGTAAAGATGCGTAGGGAATAGCGTCTCCCGCCAAGTATGAGGGCCTGCGTAGAGATTTCGCCTGTGTCACGCTGCCCACATAACAGCTGAGCAGTTCCTTCGTCATGTCAATTCTCGGCCGCACACTGCAGGGGCAATGAAGACGCTCCTGCAGCGTTTCCGATGAGAAGTGTTTGATCACCCACAATACAGTCCGTAATTGGCTCTCCCTGAGTCTCATCTCTGCCCACAAGAACCGCTGGCTATGAAGACAAAATTTTTCCACAGACAACGAGCTGCAGATCAGGGCAGATAACTGGCCGAAAGCACAGGCGGCTGCTTTCTATGACGAGGATATGGGAAAGCTACGACAACACTCGAAGTTGGAGCGGCCACTATGTAGAGAAGTAGGTGGAAGGTGTACCTAACTGCTGCAAATAAAACGCTTCTGGTTTTCACTGTGGTTTCCATTTCGCGACCCATCGGAACTTACTTTTTGGACAATCCTCGTACTCCACTAGGGACGGCTGAGTAAAATCGAGACATCTCCGACAGCTAACGCAAGAAGCCACGGAAGCGAGTCAGTGCGGGTCAGCCAGGTGAAGTTACATCGGAGCTGACCTGCCGATATGACAAGTACAGTCTCCAAGGTTTCTAGAGAGTTACCACACGCTATAGCCAAACCTTGGGACCAGAGGTGTAATAGCACTGACGCAGCAAAAAGGCGGAATTACTGCAGCGTGGGTGACCTTTCTGCTTCTTGTTTGAGCCATGGTTCCATTGGAGCGTAATGATAAGAGCAAGTGCTTAAGCAAATCAAGGATAGGCCAAGCACATGTACGAGAGGCGTCCAATACATAATGCAATACATTTTTTGTCGGCCAAATTCAGTTGAAAAAATGCGGAATTTGCTGTGGGACATCGTGGAATACACTCGCTTCAGCTCCCATTGTTTCAGAATTGCCGATAGGTGGCTGCGCTATACGTAGCCTTCAAAATGGTGCCTGGGGGGTGATGCGTTCCAAGCAGAGAGCTGTCATGGAGTGTCTTTCAACGGAAAACCAGTGCATCACAGATATTCACGGGCTCTTGCAGAATGTCTGTGGAGACCTGGTAGTGAACAACAGCACGGTGAGTTGTTGTGCGAGGCGTCTGTCATCACCGAAACAAGGTCGTGCAGCCCTGTCCGACCTCCTGTGTGCTGGCCGGCCGCACACAGCTGTCACTCCTGCAGTGTTGGAACGTGCGGACACTCTCATTCCAGGTTATCGACGTTTCACAATCAAATTCCTGCTGCTCAGCTGGGCGTCTTTGCTGGTAGTGCTGACACGCTCATCCACCAGTTGGGATACTCAAAGGTGGATGCTCACTGGGTTCCTCACTGCCTAACAAAAGACCACAAACAGCAATGAAGGACCATCTTTGCGGAATTGCTCGCACGTTACGAGACTGATCGTCGAAATTTTTGTCGAACATCGTCAGAGGCGATAAAACATGGGTTCTCCACATCGAACCGGAAAGAAAACAACAACCCATGGAGTATATTCCAAGATGCTACTCCAGGCGGATGTAGAATGAATATGCGCAGCAGAGAATAATAAACGCTAAAATGAAGATTTGGCCTTGTCTGACTACCCCCTGAAGCAGATCTTAGGATCTCTTTATTCTATAAATTACAATCTAGACATGAATGATGAAGGCAACTAATACTACTAAATGATAAACGTAATTACTGCTTATATATTTATTGTAGGTTACAAAAACCTTTATATTACATAGTTTACATTTACAAAGTAAAATTACTAATCAATTGCCCAACTCTGCCCCTTATTATGACTTTGCGGTCTAATACCAATAACGCGAAATGACTGACATCATGTACGTACCAAACACTACAATACACTACTATCAAGGACGATCTACGGTGGTGTGGAACCACAGTAGAAACTAACGTGATCACAGCTGTTGAGCTTTTACAGGACTAACAAGCCGAAGCAATTTGCAATATCACCGTATGTACTGCGTCCAGTGCGTCGAAGTGATGGTTCTCGTACTCGTCTGCGACGAGAGAAGAACTCCAGCCACAGATAAACTCTTTCAAACACTAGGACGGTAGAAGGCGGTCCTCTGACTAATATACTCTAATACTGTCTTCTCCTCTCTGTGTTCTACAAACGAGCCACAAGGACGGAGTTCAGATAACGTCTCAACGTAAGTATAGGCAGAGGAAGTGCTCTCAATTACTGAACGCTGCGTACTCAACGACGACTTCCAACCCAGAGGTGAAGTCCAGAATCGTATAGGTTTGCAGCAGTTCACAGCCTAACTGTTCTAGCTATAAACTCTCCTGAGAGCAAAGACAGCAAGTCCGTCTGTACCAACAAAGCTGATATCGAACGACCGTCACAAACGGGCGCTGACAACGGAAGACCTGTCCTCTCCACCGCTGGCCTCCCAGCAAGGGTCAGCTCTCCACCCTCGTAATTCCGAAACGAATCATATTCCCGAAACCACGGAACATTCTCCCTCTCTATAGATTCTTCCGAACGCCTACCAACCATATTTCAGTCTTTTGTCGTCCAGCGCGGAATGTTTGCGAGGAAATGCCTATACTTGTACAATGGTACGCTTCTGAGCAAAAATCGTTGGAAATAACCCAGCCTGCGTGGTTTCCGAGGTACCGCTTCTTCGTTCCTCTCACCTCCGCCCAAGATTTGCAAAGTTCGGCACTATTATCCGGTTATCCTTCCGGCCCTACTACAATAGCGGCCGATAGCGGCCGGTCGCCCTTGTATTGTGTCTTCGCTTTCAGGGGTCACGACGTCCGTCTAGCTACTTCCTGTGTTTAAACAGGATCAACACACCTGTGTGGGCCTTCCATCCAGGGTTTGAGTTCCGCCTGCCGTTTCATCTCCACTGGCGTTCCAACCTCTGCTAGTATAGGCAATCATACACCGTTCTCATAATAAAGACACTCCGTCACATTTCATGCGATAAGCGTTAACAATAATTTAGAAGGCTTACGTGACAATGTCAATCCTTCCAGAATGAGATTTTCACTCTGCAGCGGAGTGTGCGCTGATATGAAACTTCCTGGCAGATTAAAACTGTGTGCCCGACCGAGACTCGAACTCGGGACCTTTGCCTTTCGCGGGCAAGTGCTCTACCAACTGAGCTACCGAAGCACGACTCACGCCCGGTACTCACAGCTTTACTTCTGCCAGTACCTCGTCTCCTACCTTCCAAACTTTACAGAAGCTCTCCTGCAAACCTTGCAGAACTAGCACTCCTGAAAGAAAGGATATTGCGGAGACATGGCTTAGCCACAGCCTGGGGGATGTTTCCAGAATGAGATTTTCACTCTGCAGCGGAGTGTGCGCTGATATGAAACTTCCTGGCAGATTAAAACTGTGTGCCCGAGCGAGACTCGAACGCGGGACCTTTGCCTTTCGCGGGCAAGTGCTGTACCAACTGAGCTACCGAAGCACGACTCACGCCCGGTACTCACAGCTTTACTTCTGCCATGACCTCGTCTCCTACCTTCCAATCTTTACAGAAGATCTCCTGCAAACCTTGCAGAACTAGCACTCCTGAAAGAAAGGATATTGCGGAGACACTCCGCTGCAGAGTGAAAATCTCATTCTGGAAACATCCCCCAGGCTGTGGCTAAGCCATGTCTCCGCAATATCCTTTCTTTCAGGAGTGCTAGTTCTGCAAGGTTTGCAGGAGAGCTTCTGTAAAGTTTGGAAGGTAGGAGACGAGATACTGGCAGAAGTAAAGCTGTGAGTACCGGGCGTGAGTCGTGCTTCGGTAGCTCAGTTGGTAGAGCACTTGCCCGCGAAAGGCAAAAGTCCCGAGTTCGAGTCTCGGTCGGGCACACAGGTTTAATCTGCCAGGAAGTTTCAATGTCAATCTTCTTTATGTATTCATATATACAATGTACAGCCTATCAAATGATACCTAATTGTGTTTGTAGATCATGGCAAAGTATGTGGACGGGTGCTTGTAGGTGGGAAATTATAGCCACCTTACAATATCACACCATCAGCCGGTAAAGTCCTGGAGACGGTCTTCTGGGACTCTGAACAGGTTATTCCGTTTGATGTCCCCCCTCATCGTGCAATGATCACCTCTGAAATGTACTGTGCTGCTCCTAGGCAGTTGTAAAACCGACTTCAGCGTGTTCGTCGCCACAAAAATGCAAACGAACTTCTCCTTCTCCGTGACAATCCAATGCCTCATACAAACCTGTGCACCCGAGAGGTGTTCACAAAACTTCATTAGACTGTTCTTCCTCATCCACCCTACAGCCCGGATCTCGCACCTTCCGACTTCCATTTGTCTGGTGCAATGAAGGATGCACTCCGTGGGCAGTAGTACGTGATGATGGAGAGGTTATAGATGCAACATGACGTTGTCTCCGTCGTCGACCATGCAGGCATACAAGTCCTCCCAATAAGGTGACGAAAGGCAGTCGTATTGAATGGAGATTAAGCTGAAAAATAGGGTTTTGTAGTCAAATAAAAATGTCAGGTGGCTAGGGCTTCCCGTCGGGTAGACCGTTCGCCTGGTGCAAGTCTTTCGATGTGACTCCACTTCGGCGACTTGCGCGTCGATGGGGATGAAATGATGATGATGAGGACAACACAACTCACAGTCCCTGAGCGGAGAATATCTCAGACCCAGCCCGGAATCGAACCTGGGCCCTTAGGATCGACATTCTGTCGCGCTGACCACTCAGCTACCGGGGGCGGACTTTGTAGTCAAAAGCAATGGAAATAATATGATTTATTGGAACCCTGAATAAAACTAACAAGGGGAGGCCGCCAATTGTGAAATTCAGATTCGATTCATACTGCGCATAATAAAAGCTCATGGCCAGAGGTGTAATGTGGCAAAGCACCAAGATGCACTTCTCAGCCGTTGTCGAGAAAATCGACAGTTAAAAGAAACCGTTGCCGTGAAATACTCTCTACGATTAATAATGTTCTACAGGGTCGTGGCGCAGCGGTAAGCGCTCGGGTTCGTAATCCGAAGGTCGCTGGATCAAATCTCGCGCCATGCAATTTTTTATTAGTTTTTTGTAATTCAAATATATATATATATATATATATATATATATATATATATATATATATATATATATATATATATATATTAATGAATTGCTTATGCATGTTGGTGAAGGCGGATCGCTCTCCAATTGTACCGCCTCCATTTTTCCGTTTGTTTAACAGGGTGTACCAAAGCTCTCCCGTCCGCACTGATTTTCGACGATGTTATAAGTTGCGCTAGGGACCGCATCTACCTTCTTTCGAAGTTAGCAGGCAACTACGCTGTTATGCGGCTGCTCGTTTCGGCCCATTCAACATCTGTCCTTCAAGTGTAACGAGCGAGTAACGGAGTTTATATTTCATACCTGCCACAGCAAATTTGTGTTCGTGGGATCTCTGTTCTAATTCGAACGTTTGACTTACGCTATACGTATTCGTTTCGGAATATCGTTTCTACGTCTTCCGTTAACTATACGTGGTTAACATTATGAAGACAATTAATAACATTTGTGAAATACAACTTTGTTTGCGGAAAACGTAATGATGTTCGAAGTCGCCAGTTTTTCCACGAGAAACGACTTTCAACAACTTATTATATGCATAATTGTTGCAACTGATTGCCGGGAATTATATATATATATATATATATATATATATATATATATATATATATATATTTGAATTACAAAAAACAAATTAAAAAAAAAAGGTTGCAGGGCGCGGGATTCGATCCGGCGACCTTCGGATTATGAACCCGAGCGCTTACCGTTGCGCCACGACGCTGTAGAACATCATTAATGATAGAGAGTATTTCACGGCAACGGTTTCTTTTAACTGCCGATTTTCTCGACAACGGCTGAGAAGTGCATCTTGGTGCTTTGCCACATTACACCTCTGGCCATGAGCTATTATTATGCGCAGTATGAATCGAATCTGAATTTCACAATTGGCGGCCTCCCCTTGTAAGATGCTTTCACAAAAAACTGTTACATTACTTGCTTTCACAAAAAACTGTTACATTACTTACTGAATGTCCATAGTAAGTACTCCTCATTTCTAGCCAAAGGTATTGCAGTCCACCAGCAACCAGCTCCGACGTGGGACCTACTAACATCTATGAGTCTACATGGATCAACTAGTCTCCTCCTCTGGACTCTGCCACTGCCAGCTGCGGCCCTGCTGATCACCTTGAGACCAATGCTGTTGACTCAGTGCCCTCCAACAGGCGGCACACCAGGTGGCCTACAGCTTCAGCCCAGAGCGGTGCAGTCGCTCAGCCGCCTTCGCTTGAGCGGGCAAACTGCTCGATGCGTGCCGTGCCTCAGCTCGTGTGGGCAGACACTGCTGGCGCTGTGAGCCATCTCATCCACGTTTAGGCCACAGCACGATCCTGGCGCCTCAGCGTGTCCCGTCTTGTACAGTTGGACAGTGTCTGGTGTGCATTGTGGGCCATCTCCCGCTGTTGTGGTCAGCTGCCATCATCAACCCACCATGTTTGCCGCCAGGCAGCTTGCTTATGGCTGCATCTCTTCGCAAGCTCCCTATCGTTTATGTTCAGGGGACATTGGTCTCTCCGAGTGTCATCACAATTGTTGCAACTGATGAACATTAAATGAATGTTTATAGAATCATGTCTTCACGACAGTATGTCGGACGACTACCAGGCATCCACTCACTGCTCCACTGCTATTCCGCCCAGGGTGGTGAACGACTGGCTTCTTGGCCCCTGCTAACCCAGTTCCACCAGCCCCCAAAGGAGGTCACCACGATCTCTGTCACACCTCTTGATTCTCTGGAAATGGCCATACACTACATTTTTAGGAAAAACACGGCATTCAGTTCTGTAAAACAAATAGTTGTACCAACAACTGTTGTAACACATGAACGGGTGTGACTAAATGGGGTAGAATGCTGCAAATTCTGTGGTGTACTACTGACGAAAACTAGAGCTGGATGAAAAATATGACCGAACTGCTCAAACAGTGAAATGCATCTGCTGTTGCTCTTCATACAATTATTTGTTTTGGAAACAAATGAATCAACGTATTTGACATAGTTCCACTCAATAATGTCTTATGGAATAATTTTCTACAGTCACTCATCATTGAAAGAAAGAACTGATTGCATAAAAGCGAACAGCAAAAATAATATGTTGTGTTTACACCCAGTTATCTTGTAGGTACCTCTTCAATGAGTTGGGCATTTTAAATGCACCTTCACAAGATATATGTCAATTTAATTCGTCATAAATAATCCGTGTCAATTTGAGAACAATGGCTATGTCTGTACTACAACAATAAAAGAAGAATGACATTTACTACCGATTACTAAAGCTGTCAGTAGCTCAGAAGGGAGTTCAGTATGCATCAACAACAATTTTTGATAATTTATCAAATAACATAAAATGACTAACAGGTATTAAAGCAAGTTTAAATCTAATCTGGAATCTTTCCTTTAAGACAAACACATCTGTTCCATGGACGAATTTTTCTTTAAAGAAGGATAGTCTGTAACCTTATTCATGCTACAAAACTTTAATCTTTCATATTCTATCCCTATGACGCTAGATAGATACAAATGAAGTTTGAAGAATTGATTATAGATGCAAGCCAGAGGCAAACCGCTCTAGGCTGAAATATTCCTATGACACTGCAGAAACATGGTTCTGTACTTTTCCATATGAATTTCCAAGTGGCAGATCGCCGGTATGAATCAGCCGGTGAACATTACCGGAATAAAACTGTCGAATCGGGAGCATTGAAACTCATATGTAGGATTCACAACTAGATCAAGCTGTCTGGATGCGTTTAGTTGGCGATGTCATGGCTAGTGTAAAAGGAACTTGTTGTAGATCACCAAGTATTAATAACAGTCCTAAGACTTACCTCAACTGATTAAAATGCAGCGTTGGAATGTGTGTGTATAAAATATGATGACATGGAAATAGGAGAAGTTGAGAGCGTAAAATTCTTGGGATTACAACTTGATAATAAATTCAGTTGGGAGCAACATACTAACGAACTGCTAAAGCGCCTAAACAAGTCTGTGTTTGCAATGCGAATGATGTCAGACATAGGAGATATAAATATAAAAAACTGGCATATTTTGCTTATTTTCACTCCATTATGTCACATGGCATCATATTTTTGGGTAACTCCACAAACCGAGAAAAAAATTTTATAGTAAAAAAGCGTACAATAAAAGAATTGTGTAGTGTAAATCCAAGAACATCATGTCGAAATCTATTCAAAGAATTGGACATACTAACCACAGCTTCTCAGTATATTTATTCCTTAATGAAGTCTGTTGTAAATAATACATCTCTTTTTCCAACTAACTGCTTAGTACACAGTATCAATACTAGGAATAAGAACACTATACATAAAGATTTAAAATCTCTTACTCTTGCCCAGAAGGGAGTCCAGTACTCAGCAACGCAAATTTTCAATAAGTTACCAGCAACCATTAAGAGTTTAGTTTCAGACAAGGCACAGTTTAAACATAATTTAAAAGAATATTTGGTGGCCAACTCCTTCTATTCCATCCATGAATTTCTCAACAAGTGCAGTAGACCATTTTAATGAAAATTTATTATACTTTCATTTTTGACAATACTTTGTTGTAACAGCCAAGTAACTACCTACTGTGTGAACAGATGTATGGAAAGCAGATGTAAGTCTGAATTCTGTAAATCGTGTAAGTTTAATTTTAAATTGTACATAATTTGACTCTTCTTAACTGAGGATCATTGAAATGAATAATTTAATTTTTGGCAATACTTGGTTGTAATGGCCAAGTACTGTGTGAATGATGGATTTAATGAAAGCAGATGTAATTATTAAACCCGTAAATATAAGAAGTTTAATTTTAACTCATGTACATAATTTTATTGTTTATTGACTGAGGATCATTAAAATTAATGAAACTCAAGTTTTTCTAATTACATTTTTGTAATGTGTTTATCTGACATGTTCCACACCCAGGAGGATCCCCTCTTTTGTGGGTCTATGGAATGAATAATTATTCTAAACTTATCTAATCTAACAAAATTTAAAGAGCTGACACTACAGCGGTGAATCAATTCATTTCAGATGTCTTGATATAATTGATACAGTATCGATACGGAGCAACTTGACTGGACTAGGAATTTGCTAACTTTCATTTCAAGAGCAGAAACCTACGAAATAACGGAGGGACTCCACTAATTGTACAATCAGACAGCAGTGAATTTTGGAACAATTTCTCAAGCACACGCAAAGCAGTCACCAGCTAGATGATTTGTTTCAACCACATAGTGTATGTGCCACAGATCTGATTTACCGTTTTCCATTCAGCTGGCTATGAGTGGATCTACAATTTAACGAAGATTGCTAATTAGGATGGTATTTGTTAATTCTTCACATTCAAAAAATTTAGGAGTGAATCCATATCACCTTGCAGGAAACAGAAAGTATGTGCTACTAGCAGGGTGCTTAAAAATGACAGTATTAAAAGTGAAATTTAGATAGAATTTTAGACAATATTGACTTATAAGGTTGGGGAGAAGGTCATGGGTAGATTCCCGTTACACGACGAGCAGACAGACCGAGCGATGAATTGGTAATTGCAACATTTCTTCGCAGTGTCAGTGTCTGCAAAGTGCAATGGTAGGGATCTGAAGGAGACTTTAAGTCCATATATACTTTCTGACACGCACACATCAGACGTTGGAACAGATTTTCAACGGCGTAAGACCGGTATTTTGGCTTTAGCCCATTAATTTATTACACAATCCATTAATTTACTACATACTAATTGCCAGAATTTTTTAAATAACGCTTTAGCCTTACTAGTTCGTGAGAACTTTTCGTGGACACTGTGCTAACAACATATCAACATTAATTTAACCAGAAACTGAACTACTGTATTTATAAACATGCGCCTTTACGATTGCTTTCATGTGGGCGTGGAAGTGGCGATGGTTACCTGTTCGGGTTTCGACGGCGACTTCTGCCCCATTTTGGTGAAAATGTCGACGGAGCCGTCGTCTGGAACGTAACCGAAGAAAGACATGTCGAGCTTCCTGGGTTGTGGTCTGTTCTCTCCTAGTCCGGGAATCCAGCCAGCCATATTTACTCACTCTGAAACACGCAAACAGGAACAAGGAACTGTTAATGGTTGTTTATCAGTTCAGTGTTCACTTACATAGAGGGTGTTATGGGTTCAAGTGCAGATATTTTTATTGGTGACTGACGACAGTTACTCAACAACACTACATCATTATTTACTTTATTTGCAGCCTAATAACTATAGCTATTAGGAATAGTATGTTTTTAGGTTAGTTAGTACATCCAAGTACATGTCGCAATAGCAAGCAATTATTGGTTATTTCCCTTGGCCAGCAGGTCAAGTGCTGAAATGTGGACGACAAACGGTTAGTCTATACTGACAGGCATAGTACACTCAGTGATGTAATTAGGACTGTGCAGGAAACATCAGGTAGTAAATTATGTGGGGTGTTTACGGGAAGACGGTTAGAATCAGAAGAAGCACCAACACAGTGAAGTGGGTACATATTAAGTTACCAACGATCACCATATCTGCACTTATTCCCCTAAACTCTGTATAAACCACTCACAAAGAATGCTAAGTGTGGGTTTAGATTTATGGGGAGAATAGAAATTAAAAAAAACAAGCCTTATGAAATTAAACAAAAAAATTCTTTTCTGTGAAATAAAAAGAAAAGCAATATCCAAAACAGAAATAAAAAAGGCAGCCTGTTCGAAATTCAACACCTTTGCACATTTATGAAAACAGTATCTACAGCTATGTAGCAAACAATACCGATTTGGTTCACCCTGTGCATAGTAACATGATTGGATCTTCCTTGGCATGCTGTCCGCAAGGCGCGTAACATATTGCTGCTAAAGCCTGTTTCATTTCCAATTGGCCCCAAGCAGATCCAATCTCGTTCAGTGAGCAGATACAGCAGGCCATTTCAATTGGCTGATTGCTTGGTTAGTTGGCTGGTTTGGGGTTAAGGCACTAAGCAGCGAGGTCATCAGTCCCTCAGTCAAGAGATAGTATAACTAGAGTCATTGACGTCCGCAAAAGAGTAAACGGATGATGAAAGTAGTAGATGGTGTAAAATCGCGGCACTGAAGGCAATACTAAGGCCATAACTATTAAATAATTTATGAGGAAGTAAAAATACATTGATCGTGTCTGTATGCAGCCGTAAGCAGATGACAGGTCTCCCAGGGCGTATCTAAAGTATTAGTAAACATACATTGATCGGGCCTGTATGTAGCCATAAGCAGATGACGGTTCTCCCAGGGCGTATCTAAAGTTGATTTTTGTCTCCTATGAAACATGTTCACGAGGTGGACAAGGTGTGTCCTTGCATTATTTTCTCGAAAAGACGAGTTCATCGACGAAATATTGATTGTAGGGATGGAGAACAGGTTAGAGGATCTCGTCTCAGTTTTAAACTCCCCTCAAATTACCCTCGATAGCAAGAGAAAAGCGTTCGACATCGCTACATGATACCGGTCCAAAATGTGACTGACACGTCTCCGTGCTGAGCCTGCGTCACTCCATGCCTGAAACGTGCTTTGATGGTGCCGTTGATGGTGCCACCTCCACACTCTTCTACAGTCTCCAGGTTTGAGACAAATGCTACACTTTTCGGCCAAGAGAACCGACGCTATTGATATCGATTGCACTCCAGATATTCCCTTGCCCAACTTCTTCACGCACCAAACAAAACTCATGTAGTGTCACATTTCATAATCTAGTAGCATGACTTGATTTAATTCAACTAAATTCCATTACTCATGTTTCATTTTTGTTGGCATTTACCTAATAACCACTTTCAAAGACATTATCGATTGTGTTCAACTGATCTTCCGAGTCATCTGCCGTCTCTGACAGAATTCCAATGTCATCGGCAAGCTTCGAAATATTTGTTTCTCTTCCAGAACTTTAATTTCTTTGCAATGTTTCTCCTTGGTTTCCATTACACCTTGTTCCATATACACATTAGATAGCCTCAGGGCTGCCTTACTCACTACTCAACTACTGCTTCACTTTCATGTCCTATGGTTCTTATAACTGCAGTCTACTTTTAGTACAAGTAGTAAACAGAATTTCAAAATGTGTATTCTGGTTAACACTGTCAAAAGCTTTTCCTAAATATGCAAATACTATGAACGTAGATCAGCCTTTCTTTACCTATTTTGTACGATCAGTCTTTGGGTCGGTGTTGCCTAGACTGTTCCTACATTTCTCCAGAACCCAAATTGATGTTAATGTCGTTTTTTTTCAGTTTTTCAATTCTTCTGTAAATAAGTGTTGAAACCAAGTCATTAAACTGATGGTTCCGTAGTATCCACACCTGTCAACAACTGTCTGGCATGGAATAGAAATTATTACATTAATCTTGAAGTATGAGGGTATTTAGCATGTCTCAAACATCTTCAATACCAGGGGGGTGTCTGGTTGTCCCGAAGATCTCATACAAAGTGTATATTCAAAATATCCAATCAAGGTATATCACTGATACTTAAAGAAACACAGTGCGTACATGTGTGGGTGGGTGGGGGGAGCAGCTGTCATTCCATGCTTTTCGCAGGGTACGCTCTTCTTCGGTCCATTCGAGTGTGCTGTGGCCCACCAGAGGTAAAAATAGTGCTCTGCAGCGCTGTTTTGTCGCCGGGCTGCTGCAGACTTGGCCCGCCGTGTTTATTTGCTGCGGAGGAGAGCGGCAGCTCCACAAAGGCTGAGGCGCGCTGTTTGTGTGTTGGTGTTCGCTGTGCCAGATTCTCATCAGTCGCGGCCAACGCAGCCGCCGCCACTGTTTTCCATCAGTCTGAACTGAAATCCAAATCAAATCGAACGCTTTCGTCGGCATTTCTACGAGGCACGCTATGATTTTGGTTTGTTTGACGACACGTCGGCGTTGACGTCGTTAGAAGAGCTCCTATTCTGCTGGACTGAGGTTGGGATAGTCGTCTAATCTTGGAAGCGTCCAGTTGGTACTCGACTGAAGATGTTCAAGTAGCAGAGAAATTCAGATAATTTACTGTCGTGTGGCTCCTTGTATCCTGCAAGCCTTTTGACTTGGTGCTACTTCAGAAGCTTACGTGTCTATTTCTTGTTTATTTATTCAAACAGCTTTACAATGGACGTCACGACGGTGGGTGGACTCCGTCCCATATCTTTCAATCACAGAAAATTCTGAGGTGGGCGTAATGAGTCGCATCCAAGACATGCATCTTAGCATTCGGCGACGCTGACAACTGTATATCACATTAATCTGACCGCCTGTCAAAGGCTGAGTAAGCATCTTTCGCAACGTGGACCGCTGCGAGACGTACCGGAAGAGATTCATTGAGGTACTGGAAGGTACCGACAGGGATGTGGAGCCATTTCGATTCCAGGGCCGCAGGGCAACTGCTCTAGGTTTCTCGGCTGAGGATCCATGGTGCGAACAGGGCGATCGAGGTGGTCCCACAGATTCTGTATTGGGTTTAAATGGCTAATGGTTCCAATGGTTCAGAGCACTATGGGACTTAACTTCTAAGGTCATCAGTCCCCTAGAACTTAGAACTACTTAAACCTAACTAACCTAAGGACATCACACACGTCCATGCCCGAGGCAAGATTCGAACCTGCGACCGGAGCGGTCGCGCGGTTCCAGACTGTAGCGCCTAGATCCGCTCGGCCACCCCGGCCGGCTATTGGGTTTAAATCTGGGGGGTCTGGTGGAGAGGGGAGTACGCTAAACTCATACTGCCGCTCTTCGAACAACGCACGTATACGCTATCTGTGTGATACGTTGCATTATCCAGCTGGCAGATGCCATCGTGCCGAGGAAATACCAGCTGGACGTAGGGGTGGACATGGTCCCCTAAGGATAGATGCATATTTGTGTTGATCCACTGTGCTTCCAGAATGATGAGATCACCCAGAGAATGCCACGAAAACATTCGCATGACCATGGTTGCATGGTTTTTATTTTCTGACGTTTCATGCCGTAAACGCCAACCGCTCTCCGCCATCTGGAAAGGTCACCTGTCGCCACTCAGGGGACATCGAGATGCGGTACTGTCGGGCAAATTCCAGATTTCGTCGCCAATGAATAGCAGTCAGCATGGGCGCGTCAACCAGGAGCTTGCTGCAGAATCCCATACGCAGCAACGTTCGATGAACGGCCATTGAGGAGACATTGTTGGTAGCCCCTTAGATAAACTGGGCAGTCAGTTGCTCAACAGTTGCACGTCTATTCGCCCGAACGCATCTCCGCGGCAACCATGGCGTCACACGAACTGTTTACAAACTTAGCTGTTTCGGAAAAGCTTCCATCCTTGACCCGAAAGCCATTGATCATGCCCATTTGAACGTCAGATAAATCGATCCGTGTCTGCGTTACGACAACGACTGCACTGTTTTCCGCGTCCTCCTTCCGTGCTTTATACACTACTGGCCATTAAAATTGCTACACCAAGAAGAAATGAAGATGATAAATGGGTATTCATTGGACAAATATATTATACTAGAACTGACATGTGATTACTTTTTCACGCAATTTGGGTGCATAGATCCTGAGAAATCAGTACCCAGAACAACCATCTCTGGCCGTAATAACGGCCTTGATACGCCTGGGCATTGTGTCAAACAGAGCTTGGATGGCGTGAATGCCCATGCAGCTTCAACACGATACCACAGTTCATCAAGAGTAGTGACTGGCGTATTGTGACGAGCCACTTGCTCGGCCACCATTGACCAGACGTTTTCAGTTGGTGAGAGATCTGGAGAATGTGCTGGCCAGGGCAGCAGTCGAACATTTTCTGTATCCAGAAAGGCCCGTACGGGACCTGCAACACACGGTCGTCCATTATCCTGCTGAAATGTAGGGTTTCGCAGGGATCGAATGAAGGGTAGAGCCACAGGTCGTAACACATCTGAAATGTAACGTCCACTGTTCAAAGTGCCGTCAATTCGAACAAGAGGTGACCGAGACGTGTAACCAATGGCACCCCATACCACCACGCCGAGTGATACGCCAATATGGCGATGACGAATACACGCTTCCAATGTACGTTCACCGCGATGTCGCCAAACACGGATGCGACCATCACAGAATCTGGATTCATCCGAAAAAATGACGTTTTGCCATTCGTGCACCCTGGTTGGTCGTTGAGTACACCATCTCAGACACTCCTTATGTGATGCAGCGTCAAGGGTAGCCGCAGCTATGGTCTATGAGCTGATAGTCCATGCTGTTGCAAACGTCGTCGAACTGTTCGTGCAGATGGTTGTTGTCCTGCAAACGTCCCCGTTTGTTGACTCAGGGATCGAGACGTGGCTGCACGATCCGTTACAGCCATGCGGATAAGATGCCTGTCATCTCGACTGCTAGTGATACGAGGCCGCTGGCATCCAGCACGGCGTTCCGTATTACTCTCCTGAACCCACCGATTCCATCTTCTGCTAACAGTCAGTGGATCTCGACCAACGCGAGCAGCAATGTCGCGATACGATAAACGGCAATCGCGATAGGCTACAATCCGACCTTTATCAAAGTCAGAAACATGATGGTACGCATTTCTCTTCCTTACACGAGGCATCACAACAACGTTTCACCAGGCAACGCCGGTCAGTTGCTGTTTGTGTACGAGAAATCGGTTGGAAACTTCCCTCGTGTCAGCACATACACTCCTGGAAATGGAAAAAAGAACACATTGACACCGGTGTGTCAGACCCACCATACTTGCTCCGGACACTGCGAGAGGGCTGTACAAGCAATGATCACACGCACGGCACAGCGGACACACCAGGAACCGCGGTGTTGGCCGTCGAATGGCGCAGCATTTGTGCACCGCCGCCGTCAGTGTCAGTCAGTTTGCCGTGGCATACGGAGCTCCATCGCAGTCTTTAACACTGGTAGCATGCCGCGACAGCGTGGACGTGAACCGTATGTGCAGTTGACGGACTTTGAGCGAGGGCGTATAGTGGGCATGCGGGAGGCCGGGTGGACGTACCGCCGAATTGCTCAACACGTGGGGCGTGAGGTCTCCACAGTACATCGATGTTGTCGCCAGTGGTCGGCGGAAGGTGCACGTGCCCGTCGACCTGGGACCGGACCGCAGCGACGCACGGATGCACGCCAAGACCGTAGGATCCTACGCAGTGCCGTAGGGGACCGCACCGCCACTTCCCAGCAAATTAGGGACACTGTTGCTCCTGAGGTATCGGCGAGGACCATTCGCAACCGTCTCCATGAAGCTGGGCTACGGTCCCGCACACCGTTAGGCCGTCTTCCGCTCACGCCCCAACATCGTGCAGCCCGCCTCCAGTGGTGTCGCGACAGGCGTGTATGGAGGGACGAATGGAGACGTGTCGTCTTCAGCGATGAGAGTCGCTTCTGCCTTGGTGCCAATGATGGTCGTATGCGTGTTTGGCGCCGTGCAGGTGAGCGCCACAATCAGGACTGCATACGACCGAGGCACACAGGGCCAACACCCGGCATCATGGTGTGGGGAGCGATCTCCTACACTGGCCGTACACCACTGGTGATCGTCGAGGGGACACTGAATAGTGCACGGTACATCCAAACCGTCATCGAACCCATCGTTCTACCATTCCTAGACCGGCAAGGGAACTTGCTGTTCCAACAGGACAATGCACGTCCGCATGTATCCCGTGCCACCCAACGTGCTCTAGAAGGTGTAAGTCAACTACCCTGGCCAGCAAGATCTCCGGATCTGTCCCCCATTGAGCATGTTTGGGACTGGATGAAGCGTCGTCTCACGCGGTCTGCACGTCCAGCACGAACGCTGGTCCAACTGAGGCGCCAGATGGAAATGGCATGGCAAACCGTTCCACAGGACTACATCCAGCATCTCTACGATCGTCTCCATGGGAGAATAGCAGCCTGCATTGCTGCGAAAGGTGGATATACACTGTACTAGTGCCGACATTGTGCATGCTCTGTTGCCTGTGTCTATGTGCCTGTGGTTCTGTCAGTGTGATCATGTGATGTATCTGACCCCAGGAATGTGTCAATAAAGTTTCCCCTTCCTGGGACAATGAATTCACGGTGTTCTTATTTCAAATTCCAGGAGTGTAGTAGGTGTCGCCACCGGCGCCAACCTTGTGTGAATGCTCTGAAAAGTTGTCATTTCAACAGATCTCTCTACTACTCTGAAGTTACCTAATGGTGTGAGGTGGGAGAGGTTACTTTGTGTACCACTATCACTTCCCCCCTTACCAGATCGAGTTGCGAATGGTGTGCGAAAAGAACACTCGTTGGTACGCCTTCTTGTGAGCTCGACTATACCTCATTTTACCCTAATGGTCATTTCATGAGATATACGTCGTAGGAAGCAATATGCTGGAGAATTTTAAATGTAAACCACATTGTGACGCACAACTCTGTTTGGCGTTACCCATTGAATTTTGATGATCATTTCTCTGACGCTTTCACGTTTATAGAACGGACCTGGGAGAAAAATTGAAGTTCTTGTTTGGATCTTCTCTATTTCCTCAATCATAAAAATCTGGTAAGGGCTTCATACCGACGTGCAGCATTCAAACTGTAGTACACATGTAAGAACACTTGGTTTATTGGATTTCTGTTAAGGATGTTAATATAGATAACAACAGTTCATGCACTTTACATCATTTGATTATGTCCGGAGCTTCGCGCACGTTTAGTCTTGCTGTATTCTTACAATGAAAAGACACAATTTGGACGTTGACATGGGTACATGCAGGTAGATTTTAAAGTTTGACGTGTTCTGAAACAAAATTATTAGTTGATAATGGCCTTAAGGCCAAAATTATGGTAGTGAAATAAATATTTATACAGTCAATGAAAAGTATGATGTTCTTCAAAAAATTCCATGAGGCGTTAATTTTTTTTCTTTTAATTATTTTGTTTATTTCGGGAGGGGAAGGGGTGTCAGGAGAAAGACTTTTTGTTTGAAATTATAATTAAATTTTGATAGAAGACACCAAATGCTATCACTCTTAAAATAATGGATGAATATAGGCGGTGTAATTTGCGCGTAGTCAGTTACGCTGTCCTACGATATATACATTGTTTCTATCTGTAATATTTGTCTTCCTGTGCTGAACTTTCAAAGAAAGCTTACACCCTTTAACGCGTAGATTATGACGGTATTTTAGAATTTTTAATTATTTCAATAACCACGCGAAATACTGAAAATCAAATTTTTGTTTCCCTTGGAAGCCGTTAGATAGAAAACTTTACTGGTACTGTGAACCGGGTTAGTCGCTTGGTAATGTAGATTTGTATGGTGTTCTGACATTTACTTTCATTTTGTTCTACAACGTCAGGAGAAGATCTCATATTTTGAACGTTTTAGTAATTGAAGCACAAATATTGAAATAAAATTTTAATTAAACATTTTTAGGTACTGTATATTAAAAATACTACAAACAGTTCTCTTAGCAACATTTAATTTTCAGTCTTCTTCTTTTCTGATTTCTTCGTTGAATTTTCATCTTTACTCTTCAACATCCAACAACAATTGACCATCATACTTTCATTTCTGCCTGCCTTGCTACCTTTTCTCCTTATCTTTAATGTTCTGGTGGAAGCATTCTCCTTGCTCTTCACATGATGTCCTAGATTTCCAGGGAAGTGATCAGTAGCAGGGTGGTCAGAAACAATCTAAAAAGCTTGTAAGGGTGCTGCAGGGCAGGTTGGGCTGAGAAGCAATTGTTAAGCAAAAAATTCGATACGTTGCACCATTTCGGAGTTAATTGGGATTGAAGTTAGCCGGTCAGACCATTGCGCGCACAAATTCAAGAAGCCCGCCAGAGATGGTATCGCCAAATATGTTCTTCGTTTGGTTTCCTAAAGCCTAACAAGTCAGCGATAGAAAACTGGACATGGGACGATAGTAAGGATCGAACCTGAGCCAAAGTTTTGGCAGTCTCGTGCGCTATCATCTGCACTGTGAGAACAACTGATGCTAATTGTATATGGCAGATCGCCTGAATTTGCGCTCGTGGGCTTTTGCACTCAACCCAGTTTCTTGTGATTTTCCAACATAATTTTGGTCTAATTCCTGCAATCTGGATGTTATTCCCTAGAAAGTATTCAGTAACAGAACTATAATCAATCAACACACCTTTTTCTCTAACATTCTTTGTATTCTGAAATTTGCGATCTTTCATCAGTTTGTGAACTTGAGGACCAACAAAAATTCCAGCTCTTCAGTGGGTCTTAACTGATGAAGGGAAATTTCAAAGAGTGGTACTTACAGCACGGAGAGCCGTTACAAACTCCTTCATCACAACCAGTTTGATATGTGGTGTTGGAAACAATATTTTTTATGGCTTACATGCAAGATATTTTTAGTCTTAGGCACAAAATGTCTCCGATATTACCAAACTTGGCGCTCCAATGTCTGCTTTGGCAAGATGCTGAACTCACATAAGAAAATTGGCATGTTCGTATACCTATTTTGCTGACCTAATGAAATTCCTACAACGAAAATAAAATAAATTTCATTCCTATATGAAAAATCTGCACATGATTGGAGAAAAGCAAGAACAGTTTCGAAATCACCCTAAGAAAGGTAGTTACGAACACATATTTATGTTCAACCATCTGATACAATGCAGACTGCTCCAACAGATTGTTGAAGAGAGGTGCTAGCCAGTCAAGCTTAGCTCGGGAACGTAGTTGGAAATACCATAATATCGGACATTAAAATGAACAGCGATGTCATCAGAAAATTTTCCTTTACTTGACAGGTAATAAGACAGTGAGCACAGAAGAACGGCGGTAATGGCAGAAAACTAGGCTTGAGATACAGCACAAAGCGTGGAATATATTCCTTCATTCAAATGACTATGAATGCTCCTGAAGATCTACCAAACAACCAATTTGTATCCGAAATAGCTGGGTTGGTTAAAGAATCTTAGGGATTTAAAGAATGCGATCGGGAAAGCATTTAAGATAGGCTCGAATGTGGTTTTGATGACCCAGTCTATCAACTATTGACGGACGATGAAATGACTGCCCGTGCTATCAGCGACAAAGACCCATGTGACGACGCTGCTGTCTGGTAACAAAGCTCTGCTGACAAAAGGCCATTCAATGAGTAAGCTTTTCGCTGGATTGAAACGGCGATGAAGTAGTTATAACGAAAAGAAGAATGTGATGTAGTCCAGTGCTGTCTTTAAACGTTTGTGAGATATAAAGGAGAAAAGCGTCTCAACTGAAGCAAAAACAAATTTTAGACTTGTTTTCCTAAACTGAAGGTCTACTTTAAGGACCATTTTGCACTTTTCCAAATTGGCTACGTCGTCAGTTTACTGTGTTATTCGCAAGACATGTGACACAAATTATGTTTTTACAATTTTGCGTTTAATTTAGTGTTTGTTTTATATTTGTGCTATTCTTCTCCCTGAGGCTTCGTCCGTGTATACTTTAGACACATACAGGATGGTCCCAAAGGACGTTAACATTTGAAAAACTCAATACCTCATGGAATAATGTAGATTGGTAAAAATTGACTCACATGCTTGAAATGACATGGGGTTTTATTGAACCAAAAAGGTGCACAAAATGACCAACAAAATCTTCAAATGATACAAAATCAATAATTAACAACTGATTTTTGTCAAAGACGATGTTCTTAGTAACAAATGCTCGGCATATCGGCCGTCATTCATCAACAATACCTGTAGTCGAGGAATAATGTTGTGTACAACTCTGTAACATTTTGGCATACCTCGCTCCCGTCAGGCTGACAGTTTGAAAAGCAGCAACCCACATTTCCTCGAAGAAAGCGCCATCTGTTTGCCGATATTTGCACTCGTTTTTGGTTTCAAGAGACCCCATGTCATTTTAGCATGTGTGCCAAGTTTTACCTCTTTACCTACATTATTCCGTGAATTACTGTAGCCGCGCGGTCTTGGATGTCTTACCACGGTTCGCGCGGCTCCCCTAGTAGGAGGTTCGAGTCTTCCCTCGGGCATTGGTGTGTTGTCCTTAGCGTAAGTTAGATTAAGTAGTGTGTAAGCCTAGGGACGAATGACCTCAGCAGTTTGGTCCCATACGGACGTATCACTAAAATTATTGCATTTTCAAATGTTAACGGACTTTTGGGTCATCCTGTATATCGAACACAGCTCCTCCTCCCATTTCTGTGTCCACCTGTTCTCCCTTTATCTGTCAACCATTACTCTAAACTATTACTTTGAGTTTTAACTTCTTCCTATAACATTAAAGTTGAGGTACTCCGTTTCGAACCCTCCATGATGTCGACCCTAGCTGTTTGGAGAGAGAAAATAAAAAAGAGTATAAAGTTCACGAAACACTTACAAAAATCGGTATAGGTAGATGGATAAACATAATACAACAAATGATACCATATGTGGAAGATTAATTCTCAAAGTATCTTTTGAACGTGGTGCTAGCAAATTAGTTTGGAAAATCTTCGACAGGTGTACCACCGACTATAGCTGCGAAGTGGAGGCGAATCAGACAGAAAAATCATTTTGCATGCTAGGATTTATCCGTTGCCAGTAGGTAAAAAGTGTGTAAAGATGTTTCCATTGCAAGTTTCACAAGACACCACCAGTTTACGACAGAATTTGGTGGGTAACAAGAAATTCTAAGAAGAAAGTTGTTTGTGCCATGGAAGACGTTCAGGAATAGACAGTGGACCATGTGAAGGAGATGATGTTGCGAAGTCCCATAAAGTATCTATTGAGCTAGTGCAGAACTGAGCATCACTCAGCCAAAAGTGTTGAAAGTTCATTGTAAATGTTGTTGTTGTTGTTGTCTTCAGTCCAGAGACTGGTTTGATGCAGCTTTCCATGCTTCTCTATCCTGTGCAAGCTCCTGCTTAGTGTATTCATCTCTTGGTCTCCCTCTACGATGTGTCCCTCCACGCTGCCCTCCAATACTAAAGTGGCGATCTCTTGATGCCTCAGAACATGTCCTACCAATCGATCCCTTCTTCTAGTCAAGTTGTGCCACAAATTTCTCTACTCCCCAATTCTATTGAATACCTCCCCATTATTTATGTGATCTACCCATCTAATCTTCAGCATTCTTCTGTAGCACCACATTTCGAAAGCTTCTATTCGTTTCTTGTCTAAACTATTTATCGTCCACGTTTCTCTTTCATACATGGCTACACTCCACACAAATACTTTCAGAAACGATTTCCTGACATTTAAATCTATACTGGATGTTAACAAATTTCTCTTCTTCAGAAATGCTTTCCTTGCCATTGCCAGTCTACATTTTATATCCTCTCTACTTCTACCACCATAAGTTATTTTGCTCCCCAAATAGCAAAATTGATTTACTACTTTAAGATTCTCAAAAAAAAAAAAAAAAAAAAAAAAAAAAAAAAAAAAAAAGAAGTTCGAATGTGTGTGAAATCTTATGGGACTTAACTGCTAAGGTCATCAGTCCCTAAGCTTACACACTACTTAACCTAAATTATCCTAAGGACAAACATACACACCCATGCCCGAGGGAGGATTCGAACCTCCGCCGGCGCCACCGCACAGTCCATGACTAAAGCGCCTGAGACCGCTCGGCTAATCCCGCGCGGCATTAAGCTTCTCATTTCCTAATCTAATTCCCTCAGCAACACCTGATTTAATTAAACTACATTCCATTATCCTCGTTTTACTTTTGTTGATGTTCATCGTATATTCATTTTATAATCAGAGTGAAGCCGTACAAATAGCACATCCCGCAAGCTATAAGCCACAATGAAAAATTACGTGGTCTGCAGTTCTCCATTACTATGCAGAACCATGTTGAAAAAGACGACTTCGCAAGCAAATTAATCTTCAGTGACGACCTCACTTTTCATCCGTCAGAAAAGGTCAACTGACACAACACACGCACATGGAGGTACAAGAAATCAACACGCAGCTGTCGAATACTGTTGTCAATGCGGTAATTGAGCGTTACTATTAATCCAGCACAAACATCCACGGTAGCAGAAGACTATTTCACTGCTATCATGGCTGATTTACATGCTTGAAAATAAACACTTGTTTGATAGGTCAGCATTATAACAAAGATGTGGCAAAACAGTGGGGGGTAACATTTATTAAGGGTATGTTATAAAATGATACTTAACATTAGTACGGATTAACGTATGGCACTTGATGTTTTAAACTAATACAGTGATACCTAAATACCTTTGCTGTCTCTTGATAGTCTATGACACTGCAGTTATCACTGATGGTAACGTTTGTAGAAACTCTGTTACTGGCTGTAGTTCTCTGTAAACACTGACTGATCACTGGTATGTAGTCTTGGGAGTACAGTCTAAGCTCGTTGCTGGCACTACACTGAACCGTCTGACTGTTGGTTCGTAACTATCTGTGTGTCTGTGGCCCATGGTGATTTTTTGTGCCTTTCGGTTGACTACCAGCACAGTGTGAAAGCAAAGTAGTACACGCTTGACAGCGTATCCTGTTGGCTGTTGTTCACTCTACCGGCAGATGTAGGACTCACTGGAAGAAGTGACGTGGAAGCAGGAAGAAGTCTGGGTTTTGTGGGCGCCATCTGGAGGCTGCTGCAAGGGCTTGCGAGGCGCCAGGTGAGTGGTTGTGCCTGTTTGGTTGCGGCCAGTAACGGTATTGTTGTGTACATTTGGCCTTGTGCACAACAAACACGTACAGGAATACGCACTGAATCGCCAAAGAAACTGGTATAGGCACGCGTAATCAAATAGAGAGATAGGTAAACAGGCAGAATACGACGCTGCGGTTGGCAACGCCTGTATAAGATAACAAATGTCTGGCGCATTTAGATCGGTTACTGCTGCTACAATTGCAGGTTATGAGATTTAAGTGAGTTTGAAAGCGGTGTTATAGTCAGCGGACGAGCATCGGGACACAGCATCTCCGAGGCAGCGACGAAGTGGGAATTTTCCTGTACGACCATTTCACGAGTGTACCGTGAATATCAGGAATCAGGTAAAACATCAGATCTCCGACATGTCTGCGGCCGGAAAAAGATCCTGCAAGAACGGGACCAACAACGACTGAAAAGAATCGTTCAACGCTACGGAAGTGCAACCCTTCCGCAATCTGCTGCAGATTTATTTCATCGCTGGGCCATCAACGAGTGTCAGCGTGCGAACCATTCAACGAAACATCATCGATATGGGATTTCGGAGCCGAAGGACCACTCATGTACCCTTGATGACAGCACGATACAAAGCTTTATGCCTCTCCTGTGCCCGTTAACACCGACATTGGACTGTGAATGACTGTAAACATATTGCCTGGTCGGACGAATGTCGTTTCAAATTGTACCGAGCGGATGGGCATGTACGGGTATGGAGACAAGTTCATGGATCCATGGACCCTGCATGTCAGCAGTGGACTTTTCAAGCTGTCGGAGGCTCTGTAATGGTGTGGAATGTGTGCAATTGGAGTGATATGGGACCCATGATAGATCTAGATACGACTCTGACAGGTGACACGTTTGTAAGCACCCTGTCCGATCACCTGCATCCATTCATGTGCATTGTGAATTCCGACGGACTGGGCAGTTCCAAAAGGAAAATGTGACCCCCCCCCCCCACCACCACACGTCCATAATTGCTACAGAGTAGCTCCAGGAACAATTTTCTGAGTTTAACCACTTCCGCTAGTCACCAAACTCCCCAGACATGAACATTATTGAGCATATCTGGGATGTCTTGCTTCGTTCTGTTCAGAAGAGATCTCCTACTCTTATGGATTTATGGACCGCCCTGCAGGGTTCATGGTGTCCATTCCCTCCTCACTACTTCAGGCATTAGTCGAGTCACTGTCACATCGTGTTGCGGCAGTTCTGTGTACACGCAGGGACCCTACACGATATTAGGCAGGTGTACCAGTTTCTTTGGCTCTTCAGTGCAGTTCATTTGATTACAGAACCTATGGCTGGGTTGCAGGTAAGGTCCCCCATTTCCTTCGATTCTGAGGTGATATTCCATTACAGTTGGAGGGCTTCTTCAATGCTATTCGAATTTAGGAGGAATACCAAGTGGGTCGAGGCATGAAAGGAAATTTGGATTGATTGAGTGTGTGTGTGTGTGTGTAAATTCCTAAGGGACGAAACAGCTGAGGTCATCGTCCTTAGACTTACACACTACTTAAACTAACTTAAACTGACTTATGCTAAGAACAACATACAACCCATACCCGAGGGAGGACTCAAACCTCCGGCGGAGGAGCCGCGCAATCCGTGATATGGCGCCTCTAACTGCGTGGCCGCTCCGCACTGCGGAATTTGGATTGAGAAGGGTGGGGTGCTGGAATAGTGCATGTGTATGTATAAACCCACGGTTCCAGGGAAGTGTAGTGGTTAGCGCCTCTGCCTAGGGACCGGGAGACCAGTGTTCGAATCCCGGTTTTGGTACAAATTTTCATTTGTCGCTTCAGTCTGCATATATACATCATAGATGTCTGCGAGTTGAAAAGGGCTCTTGAACCATAAGTTTTGTTTGGGTTCCCTGAAAGTTAACGTGTTATGTGCCCTGTACAGTACACGGTCTATGGACCCTTCTTCTTCACCGAGAGAACTGCCAGTAGTATCACCTATCTCGACATGCTACTGTTTTGGCTCTTGTCACAATCTGAAAATGATAGCAGGAATCTCATCTTTCAACGCGATGGGCCCCTCCACATTTCTACAACTATGTTCTTGAATGAGGCGTAGCCACATCGCTGGAAAGACCATGTCGCGGCCGCTGACCGGCTGGTGGTCGAGTGGGCAACGCGGCCGCCCTACTGGAGGCGATGCGATTTTTTCTCGTGAGGTTCCGTCAAGGATAGCGTATGTGTTCCACCCCTACCATACTGCCTCGAAGACTTGCGACGACACTGCATCGCAGCAGCTGCTCTTACAGTCACTCCTGATTTGCTGGATTGGGTACTGGCAGAATTAAAGTACCGATTACGTATGTGTCGTGTGATGAATGATGGACACACAGAACATTTATAAACGCTTTAAAAAAAACCTCTGAAAGTTTCTCTTTCATATAATGTATCACTTCTGATATTACTCGTGGCCGTTAATCCATACATATTTTTTAAAATGTTTCGTGGACTTTATACATACTAAGACAAGAAAAACGACGCACAACGAAGGAATTATCCAAATGGGACAAACAAATGATTACAGTTTCAGAAAAAACTTGATGATTTAGTCAAGAGACAGAGAGCTTCACAAATTGAGCAATTCAATAACGTGTTGGCCCACTCCTGGCCTCTATGCAAACAGTTACTTCTGTTTACCATCGATTAGCAGTTACTTCTACTTGCCATCGATTAATAACGTTGTCGCATGTCCTCCTGAGGAATATCATGTCTAATTCTGTCCAATTGGCGCGTTAGATCGTCAAAATTTCGAGTTGATTGGAGGGCCCTGCTCATAATCCTCCAAACTTTCACAATTGGGTGTAGGTCCAGCAATGTTGCTGGCCAAGATGGGTTTTGGTAAGCATGGAGACAAGAAGTAGAAACTCTCGCTGTTTTCGGGCGGGCACCATCTCGCTGAAACGTCAGCCCGGGATGGCTTGCCTTGAAGGGCAACAAAACGGGGCGTAGATTATCGTCCACGTACTGTAAAGCAGCAGCAGATGAGAACCAAAGGAGTGCTGCTATGAAAAGAAATGGCACCCTAGAGCTTCACACCTGGTTGTCGGGCTATACGGCGGGCAACAGTCAGGTTGGTATCTCTGCGCTTTCTGGGGCATCATCATATACGTTTTTGGCTTGGAATCTCATTAACTAGAATATAATTGTCTTCATCGAAGCGTCACACTTCGAACTGAGCCTCAATGACCAGCAAAGATGTGTCTTGAGATGCCCCAGACAGTTGTGGGGCCAAACTGACTGTCGCCCGCCATGCGGCCCAACAACCAGGTGTCATGGTCTGGGGTGCCATTTATTTTCCTAGAAAGTCCCCTCAGGCTGTCATTCGCGGCGCCCTTAGAGCAACGGCACTTGGACTATATTCTACACCTCATTTTGTTGCCTTTATGGCAAGCCAATCTGGGATTGGGCCTATATTTCTGCAACGTAATGCTCTCCCGCGTACGGCAAGAGTTTCTACTGCTTGTCTTCGTGTTTGCCAAACCTCACCTTGGCCGGCAATGTTGCCGGATCTCTCCCCAGTTGAGAACTTTTGGAGCACGATGGGCAGAGCCCTATAACCAGCTCGGGATTTTCACGATCTATCTCATCGATTGGAATTTTGCAGGGTATCACTCAGGAGGGCATCCTGCAACTCTATGAATCAGTGCAAAAAAAAAAAAAAAAACTATTTGCATAAGGGCCAGAGGTGGAGCAATGCGTTGTTGATGTGCTCAATTTGTAAAGCTCTTTCTCTGGAATAAACCATCAAATTTTTTCTGAAACCGTAATTATTTGTACATCACATCTACCGATTTCCATTCGATTCGAATAATTCCTTGGCGTTGCGTCTTTTTTTTTTTTTGTTATTTATTTCTTCATCCCCACCTGGGGATGTAGCCACATGTCCATAAATTGTAGAGTTCTGCGTTTAAGGAAACAGTGACCTGGACTTTTTGTTTAACCTGTGACGTGGCGTTGAGCAGAGACGAGCACGGGTGGTTGAGACCACTTCCCGCGTCTGTCATTGCGGTACAGGCTGTAAACAAGTCGATGCTGCGCGCTAAATGGGGGTGCTGGTGGGGGGCCGTAGGGGGGGGGGGAGGCGCCCAGTTCCGCCGTTGCGCTGAAAGGCACTTCGCTTTGTTTACTGGACTCGCTCGAGGTGCCCGCATCTGTTTCCTTTTTCTTTTTAGGCGATGCTCCTCCCGTATACAAAAGCGAGGCGCCTCGTGTGTATTGCGCCTTCCCACGCAGCTGTCGCAGGACGCTGTAGCTAAAGTGCTCCATTATCCCTACAGTTTCTCGGTCGGAATATGAAATACGACTGCCGACAGGTGCCCACAAGGGAAACTCAAGTTTATGCCAGTCGTCTAACAGCGTAAGATTTTAAGTTGATGGTGTTGGGACAGCAACCAGCTACAAATTTACTTTCAGTTCAACTTTTTTGGTCCTGTCTTCCTCAGTTGCGTGTAATATTACGGTATACTGATAATTTTTACTTATGGACCGTTGCATTGATACAAGCGTTCAGTTCATAGTGCTGTGGTATGTGGGAAAAAACCCGCAAGTTGGCATTCATAGAAGAAGAACAACACCAAAAATGTAAGAAATTGTCCACGCAACCTGCCACTGATGATGCCTTGCAGAAAATAAAGGCGAAACGCGTATGGCACTAAAACTGTGTTTTATTCAGTTGCTGTCAGACGGTCCATAAGTAAAAATTATCAATATACCGTAATATTACTTTCAGTTCCTTTATTCAAAGGGTACCGTTACCGGTTTCGAATCGTTATGATTCATCTTCAGACGGTTTACACGCTTTCCTTATAACACGTGGTGCGTTTTTTACAGATTACTTGTCCTAAAATATAAACAATACATAATTATAAGCACGCCACGCACAGATGGTTGCGTTACAGATTTTCGTTGGATGTGACTTAAGTGAAACGTCTGCTTGGAGTGTTTGATTTCATAACATTTGTCCAACAGATGTGGATACATTCCCATTGCATTGTTATTGTTGCACACGTAAATTTTTCTCACTGAACACTTTAGATTTATTACTGAAAAGATTTCTACTGCGCACCACATGTTATGATATATACAAAGAGCTTACACCATATGAGCATCAAAGATGCTATGATATATCGTAACATTTGAATATGTCCTATGTTTTGAAATGGATCATATATTCACTTACGCAACCGAAATGCTTTTTACGCTCTTACAGACACATTGATACTGTTACATTAATTATAAACTTGTTCCTCCTTTTTTTAGTACTGTATAGGTAAAATAGTACATTATTTAATTACATTTACCATCATGAGGATTATAGTAAAATATAAATTTGCTGCTTGATCTGCAGATAGGCGTAGGAATATTATTTGATTTGGAGGTTGGAAAATAATTTTTGGAATTTTTTTAGGAAAGGGGTGTTAGCTATTGGTTCATTAATGATATAGTCTGGGGTGCTGTTTTTGTTTGTGTGTATTTCTATTTCTTCTAATATATTCATAGTGGTTCCTTTTTCTGCTAGATGTAAAAATTTTAAGTTGTTCTCAGTGTTTCTCACTGAATGATTTTCTTCAGCAATATTGGCTGCAAATGCAGATTTGTTCAAGTTTCCAAGTCTTAAAGCATCAATGTGTTCTTTGTATCTAATTTCAAAGCTTCTCCCTGTCTGTTAAATGTGGAATTTTGGGCATGTATCACATTTGAATTTGTATATTCCTGATTTACAGTAGGGACTCTTGGAGGTATTTACATCATGGATTACTTTTTGTTGTAATTTATTATTTGTGGAAAAGCTGATTGTGATATTTTCCTTTCTAAATAAGTTTGCTATTTGGCATGATAGTGGGCCTATCTATGGGAGAGTAGCATATTTAGGTTTCACTTCTGTGGCACACAGCGTACGAATTGACGACGGGTTATCTCTTCTAGGCCGATGCCGTGTTTCCTGACTATCAACAAGTCTTCGAAACAGTTCGGCACAGCGCCTTTTCTTTCCTGAGTCACCAATCTTGCGACTGGTTCGATGCCGTTCACCACGAATTCCACTGTTGTGCCAACCTCTTCATCTCAGGGTAGCAGTTGCACGTTACATCCTTAGTTTTGTTGGATGTATTCCAATCTCTGTCTTCCCTTACAGTATTCCCCCCCCCTCCCCCCCTCTCCCGCCCCGGCCCTCCACAACCTCGCACTCCATTGGCTCCCTGCAAGTTATTCTCTGCTGGCTTAACAAATGGCTCACCATCCTGTCCCTTCTTCTTGCCTGAGTTTTCCATATGTTCCTTCCTTCGTCAATTCTGTGGACAATCTCCTCATTCCTTATATTATCAGCATACATAATTTTCAGCATACGTGTATCTTCATAGTACAGTATCTCAAACGCTCCCATTCTTTTCCTTTCCAGTTATCCCACAGTCCACGATTTATTACCATACAATGCTGTGCATCAAACGCACATTCCCAGAAATTTATGTCTCAGAATAAGACCGGTGTTTGATACCAGCAAATTCTCTCGGTCAGAGATGCCCTCTCTGACAGTGTCAAGCTGCTTTTTATGCTCTCCTTGTTTCGTCCGTCATGTATTATTTTGCTTGCAAGGCAGCAGAATTCCTTAACTTCGTCTACTTTACTGTCTCCCGTATTGATGCTATCACTAATCTTATTTCTGCTACTCCTTCAATACTTTCGTATTTTTACGGTTTACTCGCAATCTACATTCCGCACTCATTAGACTGTTCACCGGCCGCAGTGCCCGAGCAGTTCTAGGCGCTTCAGTCTGGAACCGCGCGACTGCTACGGTCGCAGGTTCGAATCCTGCCTCGGGCATGGATGTGTGTGATGTCCTTAGGTTAGTTAGGTTTAAGTAGTTCTAAGTTCTAGAGGACTGATGACCTCCGATGTTAAGTCCCATAGTGCTCAGGGCCATTTGTTTCATTAGACTGTTCATTCTATTCAAAATGTTGCGTAATTCTTCCGTTTCATTGACGATAGCAATTTCGTCAGAGAATCTTATCATTGATATCCTTCCACCCTGAACTGGAATCCCACTCCTGAACCTTTCTTTTATTTCTGTGATTGCTTCTTCGACCTATAGATTGAACAGTGGCGGTGAAAGACTACTGCCGTGTTTTACACTCCTTTTTAATCCGAGCACTTCGTTATCGGTTTTTCATTTGTGTTGGTGCGTAGTAAACATAGTACGTGAATATGAAATATGCGACTGGATTGAAGACTCCCTGGCAAATGAACTCTGTACGGCGTTCTTCATGGGGAAGCGTAGTCGGAAGCTGAAACACTGTTCTATTTACCTCATGTTACTGCTATTATTCAGGGAGTCTTAAATTATGTAGACGGTATAAGTATCCTAAACTGAGTATTTTGCGATATGGAACCAATGGGCAAATATGATACCTTCAATGAGTAATGCGTGACACTTAATTGTGGCTACTTTTGGGTACCGTGTCTGTATGGAATAATTATTTATTTGCATTTTCTGCTGCCACGCACTGTTATTTCTTTTATGTTTAACTTTACATAACACAACGCGTTTCGATCATGTTCTGCCCATCTTCAGGCATTTGTTCAAACAGAAAATTGTTACTTAATAGTAAACTGTCTTAAACTAGATTAACGTAGACCTTTTTGTGTGCTTAAGTGTTTATAACAAGTCTATCACAGCTGCAGTACGTATATTGAGGCGAATAGTTCTGAACCTCCTTGTTCATTCTCAAGTTTGATCAACCGAACCTGCGCTGAAAGTGCCTTATCTTAATGATAACCATCTAAGATTGGAAATATATGCATCACACTGTGACAGTACATAAATATCACAATACACAGAGTGACAATTATTGAACTATATAAAATAAAATCGTCATAAGTTCTGAACAGTTTGCGCTAGGACGTTCACATTGCACGGTTGGCCGCGGGGCATGATGGGAAGTAGTACGTGCATGCGCGTTGTTTGGTTTAGCGACGATGCCCACTTTCATTTAGATGCGTTCGTTAAGAAGCATAATTGGCGCATTTGGGGGGCTGAGAATTCTCATTTCGCGATCGAGTAGTCTCTTCACCGTCAGTGGGTGACTGTGTGGTGTGCAGTGTCCAGTCGCGGAATAATCGGTGCGATTTTCCTTGATGGCAGGGTGACTACCGAAGGTTTTGGAAGATGATTTCCTCCCCGTTATCCAAAGTAACTCTGATTTCAGCAAGATGTGGTTCATTCAAGACGGAGTTCGAACCCATCGAAGCAGGAGAGTGATGTCCTGGAGGAACACTTTGGGGACCGCATTCTGGCTCTGGGGTACGTAGAGATCACTGACGTGGGCTTCGATTGGCCGCCATATTCTCTGGATCTAAACACATGCGACTCTCTTTTGTGGGGCTATATTAAAGACAAGGTGTACAGCAATAACCCCCAAACCATTGCTGAGATGAAAACAGCCATTCAGGAGGTCACCGATAGATTTAGATTAGTACTTTTTCCATACGATACTTCGTAATGATGTGGAACGTGTAATGAACCAGCATCGATGTTCCGACACTTCAGCGGGTCATGCAGAATTTCGCTATTCGTCTGCGCCACATCACTTCCAGTGATGGCAGGCATATCGAACAAGTCATAACCTAAATCCGATTATCTGTAGTGACGTTTGCACGTTGAATAAAGTGAGTGCACGCCGTAGTTTGTAACCAATTTACGTTTTTTTCATATAGTTAATAATTGTCACCCTGTACATATGCTCATATGCTCACTATAGAAGTCAGATTCAAACTGCACTATAAGAATGGTAACCGTTGTTTACAGGTACTGTTCTGTTTTGGCGTATTGTTGTTCAAAATCAGTGGTAGACATTGGAACTGAAAGCAAATGGTGGATCATAAGTGAGATTCACTGTGGGATCTGGAACTAGCAGTTAGTATGTCTTCTGTATATTTTAAATTGATAGCTACATGTGTTGATGTCGGTATTAATGTCTATAAAGTTAATGGATGTGCCTGTTATTTTCACGCTGCACTGTACGAGGTATTAGGGAGCACATTGTTAATCCATTAGTAATTAACCAGTAACCTTAATCCCTCCCCAGTATTATGAAACACTGGTTGAGCATAGTCAGGGTAATTTGCACTCTAAGAAAGCTAATTTTTCACGCATTTCAGTGTTTATGGTTTCATATCTCCTGAAGTATTTGTCGTACAAACGATATAATTTTGCGGGCATATTTACTGGTAAATGCGGATACCGGTTGGAAAATGTGCTGTCAACGTACTAGTAAAGAAGCAGTAAATTAAAATGCCATGTCTGATGCTGTAATTTTACTGCAAGGGCAGCGAAAAATGTAGCAAGAGGGTAGTAGGCGAGAAAAGGTTTCATAACTGTTTGAAATTATTTATATTGTTTGTTGGAACTCGCTAAGTGCTCTCATTCAGGATGAATGTGGTCTGCGTGATTTGCGCGCAGTGAGCTGTGCTGCCTGGAGAATATAGACGGTCTCTGAAAGTAATACTTATCTTACTATGTTAAACGTTTAATCTAAGATTGTATGTGGTGGTTATAATTAAACTGCAGGCACTCACAGAGGTCCAGTGTGGGCTGTAAGTATCGTATGGAGGCGAAACTTGGTAGATGTGCTAATGCGTTGGCTCCGGAACGCCCTATACTTGCAATGTTAAAATAACACTTATAAATTACATCTTTCCTCACAAAATATTTGAGGTAGGAAGTTGAACTTTTTACGGATTATTTATTGGAATATGGGCTACAACTTAACACAGGGATTTTACAAAATTTTAGTTCAGTTATTAAAGATGATTTTTTTTTCAATTGTAATGAAAATTCACAACATTTTTTTGCAATTTTTTATTTATATATTCAAAAATATACAGTTTTTTGGAAAAAGGCTGTGTTAAATTATGCAGAAGGTACTGTGTAACATTTACTGAAAGTTTGAAACAAATATGTTTGGAAGATCCTTAGAAAACATGTAATTAGTATGAGAAAATAAAAGTTTTGGGAATCGAGCGACAAAGATTGGATTAACTTTTTAGTGCATTCCAGGTCCATAGGATGGATTATCTTCATCCTCTGCAAACTCCTCCTCCAGCTTCCTCTTGTTCCTCCTCCTGTTTACTCTTGCTTGTATTTCTAGACTCTTTACAGCCCTGTCTGCAGCCCGAAGGCGTTCCTTGTCTAAAGCAAGCATCGCTCGTACCATGTTAGAACCTATCTTCATTCCCATATTTCTAAATACCTTGCACCTTACAATGTTGCCATCATTGAAAGTCGCAACAGCATCATACACACCAAAGTGAAGTGTTTCTATTCCAACAAATACAGTCTTGGGGATTCTCGACCATATAACACTATTTACACTTTCATTGGGGTTTTGAGTTTTTCCGTGAATACACTTTTTCAACAGTTCAGGTGCTGCTAAGTCTCTGAAAATAGGTTTTATCACCTCCATTATTGCATGAAGCAGACTATGCTTATGAGTGTACACTTCACCAGTTAGCAATCCTTTGTTATATTTACATCAACTGTCTTCTTCTTTGGGACACAAGCTATGTTGGGGATTTTCATCGTCTTTATTGTTTACAGTAATAACACATACCTTTGGCTTTCCAACATTTCTCCTTTTCTTAAAAGCCTTCAGAGGATTTCTAATAACTTTACTTTTACTCATTATTATACTTCAACAAAACAGAGACTCAAGAAACAGAATTAATTACGAATATTTTCGAGATAACGACAGAGTAAATAAACATGAAACAATCGACAATCACACCAGCGATATATATTGAACCGTCACAGGTTAGCCACAACACATATTTTATCTTACATCACTAAAATGTACCTGATGAACACGGACGTTAATAGTAACACCATTTGACAGCAGTTTAACAGCGCCACAGTGGGTCACGCCCATGTAGAACACATTTCAAAAAAAATTTAAAAATAGTTGTAGTCTTCGGAATTGAATAAATTATATATCTATTAAAAGGTAATAGTCTGCAGATTCAGAAAACGCAAAAAAGTAAAAATTGAACTTTTCATGATTTTGAGCCTTTCCGGTGCCCCTTAAAGTGAAACCGATTTACACTGGCAAAAATTAGTACCAGTTTTGGCCACCAGGTGAAAATCTGGCGCTGTACGCTGTTTGTATGACTGTATGACATTCGACAAGACATAACGTGAGTGAAGAGTATGGATATCGAGAGTGCTTTAAGTGAAACTGTTTTATGTGAACGCCAGCAATTGCAATACTGCATTGAGAGAGTATTGCCGACTGAAAGGTCTGCGGAGAGGCGCGATGTCATTAAACTGTTTTAAAAAATGATGATATTCGAAAACAAGAGGGAGCTTGGTGTGGCACCTGGGAGAGGAAGGCGTCCTATTCCGGTGAAAGCTAATGACGAGGTTGCTGTTGCTGTAACTGACCACGCAGCACGTACCTCGGTAGTGCTAGTGCTAGTGCTCTTGCAGTGTCACGAGAATTGTCCACCCCATAGCCAACAGCACGGAAAGTTTTGAGGTCTATGTTACCCTGGTACCCGAGCAAGATACAGATGGCGCAGCAGCTGATACGTCATGGCCCGCAATAACGTTCTGAATTTGTTCTTCAGTTTCTGGCTACGGTCGAAGTTGATGACATGTGGCCGGGCAATATTCTGTGGAGTGACGAGGGACATTTTAACTACAACGTGCACTGAATACACTGAACTGCCGAATTTTGGGTACTCTTAAAACGCGTGTTGTGCACGACGAGCCAATGCGGTCTTCATATTTGACTTGTGGTACAGAGGGTCTGTCGGCGGGGGTGGCCGAGTGGTTCTAGGCGCTAAACTCTGGAACCGCGAAACCGCTACGGACGCAGGTTCGAATCCTGCCTCGGGCATGGATGTGTGTTATGTCCTTAGGTTAGTTAGGTTTAAGTAGTTCTAAGCTCTAGGGGACTGATGACCTTGCAAGTTAAGTCCCATAGTGCTCAGAGACATTTGAACCATTTTTTACAGAGGGTCTGTTAGGTGTACCGTGACGTCTGCTCGCTATGGAGACCTCCTTGGACACCATGTGATTCCTGCTTTTCAAGAGCACAACTGTGTGTTTAAAAATAAAATCAACGTTATTCCTTTCCCACTTGTTTGACCTTTTGTGCCCATGTCCCGTTCCTAATTCATTACATATGGAATCATCGCTAATCCACCAAGTTTAGCTACCATGCAATGATTACAGCGCACACTAGATTTCCGTGAGTAGTTTCACTTCATAACCAACCGGTACCTCTTAATGAGTAGATTACGACAGCATTTTAAATACAGTTAGTAAATATATGAAAATAAATATTGAAAATAATTTTTTTTTTTTTGCCCCAGGAAGAGAAGCAACTTGGAAGTAGGCCCACGAACCGAGTTAGCCGTTTAGATTTCTGTGATGATTGTAAATTCTTTGCTGTTTACTTTTGCACCTCTATGCGCAACATCATCTTTGTCAAAATGCTAGACAACGGGCTAAGAACTCAGACTCTGAGTCGCATAAATGAATAATGATTGAAACATATGACAAATTAGAGCATTTCTTTAATACAGGGTGCGACGCTTAAATCCGGACAAATCAAACTTTTTTTTTTAAAAAAGCAAATTTATTTAAAAAAATGAAAATGAAAATCCTTTCACTCATAAGTAGTGGTATCATTCAAGAGTAACATTACTCGATGCATCCTCTTTCAGCTGCAATGACTGCCTCCAGCCTGTCCTGAAGCGATCGCACATACTCTCTAAAACTTCGCTGTCCATATTGGCGAATGCTGCTTCGATAGCGGTGCGTAGAGATGCAACATTAGGCTGCCTCGTCTTTTCGGTAACTCTTTCGACTACGCAAATCCGGGTTATTCGGGGGCCATAACTGATTTGACCAGAATATATCCCCAACGTTCTCAGAGGGCGAGATTTGGATTAAATAGCTCGTATGAGGTCCTCCTCTGCCATCCGACACATCGTTCGCTCTCCGACATTCTCCGAAATCAACGCCCGAGCCTTCTCGATGACTGCTGAAGTTCGTGACACGCGTTGCCTCGAGTGAGGTTTTCTCGCCTGGTTAGCGGAACCTTTCCCAGACTTCTCCCAACCATTATAGTTGGCCAAAATATCCTAACAGTTGACCTCGGGTACCCGAAGTATCTAACTATTTCAGTGGGCGAACGTCCAGCGTGAAGGCTTCCGATAACCGTGGCTTTTCGGTTGTACTCCGCACTTGTCAGTAACATCTCGGTCATTTTGAGGTTCTGACTGTTTACTAGATGCCTATAGCTTTCAAGAACGCAAATCGTGACCTCTGGTGCAACTACTATATGGCGGGAAATTAAAATTGAAATTTGTCCGGATTTAAGCACCGCACCCTGCATAATAATGTCTCACTTGGTGCTCACAATTAAATTAACACAAAAAGCATTTTATGTATGTTTTCATTCTATCTATCTATATCCGGATCCCGCTCCAGCTACTGCAGGGTCTGGGTGCTGACGAGTCCTCTCCATTTGGCTCGGTCCTCTCCATTTGGCTCGGTCCTCCCACCACTTTTCTTCCTCCACTTGCTGCCAGGTCACACCTCTCCTTCCACAGATATTCTCACTCCCATTTTCCATCGTGTTCTTGGGCGCTCTCTAGGTCTTTTTCCATCCATCTTTAGTTCTTCCATGATTTTGGGAAGTCTCTGCCCATGCATCCTCTTAACATGCCCGTACCATCTCAATCTCTTTCTTTCAATTTCTTCTCTCATACTTTCTTGTTTGAGGTCCTTTCTGATATCTACGTTCCTTACTCTGTCCATTCTTGTTTTTCCCTTAACTGCTCTGAGAAATTTCATTTCCCCTGCTTGCAGTCTGCTCCAGTCCCTTTCTGTCATTGTCCATGTTTCTCCTCCATAGGTAGCAATAGGGAAGTAATAACTCTTGTACGTAAGGAGTTTTGCTTTTTCTGAAACTTCCTTATTCCAAATCAGGTGTTTTATTGTTTGGTAGAAATTGCCTCCCTTCTGTAACCTCCTATTAATTATTCTTCCATCACTAGATATTTCACTCCCTAAATAAGTGAAACTGTCTACCACTTTGAGGGATTCTCCATTCAAAGTAAAATTTCCGTTGATCCCTTTGCCTCTTCCGAAAACCATTACTTCACTGTTATCTATATCTATTTTTAATCCATACCTCAATTTATTTGCTTCCGCGCATCAAGTTATAACTGTCCATCTACCTCTTTATCGCCCCGTATTACCATATCATCTGCAAAAATCATCTTTTTGTCTTTTTCTTTCACTATATCTTTAACTGCCCTGTTCATTCCCTCCATCATAACATTAAAAAGTGCAGGAGATAGAATACTTCCTTGTTTAAGTCCTTGTCTTATTTCGAAGTATTCAGAGTTCCCCAATGATGTTCTAATTCTACAACTGAATCCTTTGTACATTGTCTTTATGTCTATAAAAACCATTATCACCCTTTTGTTATACTCCCAACTTTTTTCCGTCAGTTGACGGATAGAAAATATCAGGTCGAGTGTGCTTCTTCCTTTCCTAAACCCATGCTGTTTTTCACTCAGCTCCTTTTCTATCTTTTCACTTATTCGATTTAGTAAAATTCTTTCAAAAATCTTGGCTGTATGACTCATAAGGGTTATTCCTCTGTAGTTTTTACAAAGTCTTTTATTGACTTTCTTGAAGATGGGAACAATGTCTCCTGTTCTCCAGTTGTCAGGTATTGTACTATTTGTCCACACGCTTGATAGTACTCTATACAGCCACTGCATTCCCACTGGGCCTGCTGCTCTTATCATGTCCACTGATACTTCAAGTCCTGGGGCTTCCCCCCATTCATTTCTTCACAACTGTTTCCATTTCTTCCTGTGTAATTTGTCCTCATTCTGCTTCCCAACTTCTCTCAATTTCTCCATTATTGTTTGTTTCCTCGTGTACCTGCTCCTCAGCGTTTAACAGTTTCTTAAAATGTTCTTTCCGGAGTTCTATTATATTCCCCTGGATCTTCAATCATGGTACCATCCACTCTTTCCATCTTTAGTTGTACTTCAGAAGGCTTCCTTTTAGTTTTCATCATTTTATAGTTTTCTTATTGCTCTTCACATCTACTTCAAGTTTTTTTTGTAAACTCTTCCCATGCCTTTTTCTTTGCTGTTTCCACTATTTCTTTGCACTTCTTCTTTTCCCCTATAAAAGATATACAGGGTGTTACAAAAAGGTACGGCCAAACTTTCAGGAAACATTCCTCACACACAAATAAAGAAAAGATGTTATGTGGACATGTGTCCGGAAACGCGTAATTTCCATGTTAGAGCTCATTTTAGTTTCGTCCCCCTACGCTCAATGGAGCACGTTATCATGATTTCATACGGGATACTCTACCTGTGCTGCTAGAGGAGGAGGAGGAGGAGATTAGTGTTTAACGTCCCATCGACAACGAGGTCATTAGAGACGGAGCACAAGCTCGGGTTAGGGAAGGATGGGGAAGGAAATCGGCCGTGCCCTTTCAAAGGAACCATCCCGGCATTTGCCTGAAGTGATATAGGGAAATCACGGAAAACCTAAATCAGGATGGCCGGACGCGGGATTGAACCGTCGTCCTTCCGAATGCAAGTCCAGTGTGCTAACCACTGCGCCACCTCGCTCGGTGTGCTGCTAGAACATGTGCCTTTACTGTGTACGACACAACATGTGGTTCATGCACGATGGAGCACATGCACATTTCAGTCGAAGTGTTCGTACGCTTCTCAACAACAGATTCGGTGACCGATGGATTGGTAGAGGCGGACCAATTCCATGGCCTCCACGCTCTCCTCACCTCAACCCTCTTGACTTTCATTTATGGGGGCATTTGAAAGCTCTTGTCTACGCAACCCCGGTACCAAATGTAGAGACTCTTCGTGCTCGTATTGTGGACGGCTGTGATATAATACGCCATTCTCCAGGGCTGCATCAGCGCATCAGGGATTCCATGCGACGGAGGGTGGATGCATGTATCCTCGCTAACGGAGGACATTTTGAACATTTCCTGTAACAAAGTGTTTGAAGTCACGCTGGTATGTTCTGTTGCTGTGTGTTTCCATTCCATCATTAATGTGATTTCAAGAGAAGTAATAAAATGAGCTCTAACATGGAAAGTAAGCGTTTCCGGACACATGTCCACATAACATGTTTTCTTTCTTTGTGTGTGAAGAATGTTTCCTGGCAGTTTGGTCGTACCTTTTTGTAACACCCTGTATAGAGGAAAAGAAGCAGTGCAAAGAAATAGTGGAAACAGCAAAGAAAAAGGCATAGGAAGAGTTTACAAAAAAACTTGAACAATATGTGAAGAGCACTAAGAAAATGTTCTATAAAATGATGAAAACTAAAAGGAAGGCTTCTGAAGTACCACTGCAGATGGAAACTGTTTTATTATTGTTATTAAAATCCTAGGCATCTACGGCAGATTAAAAGAGGTGATTATGGGAAGCTGTCTTTGAGAAACGGGAGAGGGCGGCGGGGGGGGGGGATAATGACAGTGACAAATTGTCACCTCCCTCTACCCACACACACTTCCAGACCAAAACTTGGATCCGCGTGTAGAAAAGATGCACTCCTCGAAGGCGGAGTTCGCCGAGCACGCCAGACGGACACGTGGAGCCTGATGTGAGTTTACGTCTGGGAGAGACGGCTTTACAGCTGGCAGGCTGCGGCAGGCGAATGGAACACACCACGCCGCGCTATCGACCGGCCGCCTGCTCGAGCCCTCCCGGTTGACCGACAGATAGCTGTTCTGACGTTCACCAGGCAGCCAGCATCCTCACGTGTAACGCGCTCTCTCTCCCGTCTTTTCTGTGCAGGTTTCTCAGCTGGCCTAAAATTTGCGTTGTTCTGACATCTCGTTACACAGCGGGTCCCAGAAGGAATGATCAGTAGTCAGGGAGATGACAGGAATGTTCATTTGAAGCAAGAAAATTCATATGAACATACGCGCTATACCGACTGGATTTCCAGATAGCTCACATTTAATGTGTTCTACGTGATGGGTAACATGTTGATAAATTCAAACATTTTAGAAGAGCAAATAATGGACACCCGTGTGGGGTTTGCTAGTCCCCCATCGGACGCCTCCCCAGGTGGCGGATAGGGGAATGCTCTCTATATATAGAGGGTACCGGGGAAATAAAATACCCGGGGTGGACCAAAACGAGCACGGGCAAGAGAGGCTCGCTCAGCCGCGGTGAATGCAACCCTCCTAGGGGTAGAGTACCCCAAAATCAAGACTCCTGGTCCTCCAGGTTGGGGGTTGTGCAGAGGGCTACCAATCCACTCATGTAAAAAACGGTGAGGATACTCAACGCCAGCCTCGGAAACAGGACAGGATTTACTGGAAACAAAACTGGCAACGCTACAAGGTTCAAATGGTTCAAATGGCTCTGAGCACTATGGGACTTAACATCTATGGTCATCAGTCCCCTAGAACTTAGAACTACTTAAACCTAACTAACCTAAGGACATCACACAACACCCAGTCATCACGAGGCAGAGAAAATCCCTGGCCCCGCCGGGAATCGAACGCGGGCGCCGGAAGCGCGAACGCTACCGCACGACCACGAGCTGCGGACAAAGCTACAAGAAATTATCTTTTGGATCATGGAATATTAGAAGCCTGTATCGTTCTGGAGCTGCCCAAATACTAGCAAACGAATTAAGAAAATATAGAGGGCAACTGGTAGCTCTCCAAGAAGTAAGATGGCGGGGAACAGGTTCACTGAAAATAGCAGACGGGACAATAATGTATGGAGACTGCGGTCAGCGCCATGAATTTGGAACCGGTTTCTACATTCATAAATCAACAGATGACTCAGTAAGGGAGTTCAAACATGTTTATAACCGTATATCATATATAACTATTCAGATGCAGTTTATCAACAGCAAACAAGTTTCATTAAAATTCTAAGAAAAAGATCACTTAGCAGTAACTTCAAAATCCGCTTATATCAATCGACCATTATACCTGTGATGTTATATGGGTGTGAAACATTAATATTTAGAAAGAAAGATGAAGAAAAACTGTTAACATTCGAAAGAAAAGTACTAAGGAAAATTTTTGGACCTGTATACGACGAAAATAACATGGAATGGAGAATAAGAAGAAATGAAGAATTGAGAGGGCTGTACAAACACCGTAACATCGTCGAAGTGCTCAAGAGGAGAATAGACTACCTAGAATGGAATTCAGCAGAACAATAGATGGAACGAGAGGGAGAGGGAGACCCAGAATCAGATGGCGGGATAACATTCGGGAGGACACAATTAGGATGAACAGCAACAGCAACTGGACAAACAGCGCATTGGACAGGCAGAAGTGGAGGAGGCTTATAGAGCAGGCGTATGGTCGATAAGGCCCTTGCCACATTAAAAGTAAAAGTAAGAATAATGGACACAATTACTTGCATTTTTTGGAAAATACGTTTGTTGAACACCTGGAGAACGTACCTTTGGCGACGCGAACTGCAATGTACTTCCAACATGACAGAGCCCCTCCAAATGTTAGGAGATACGTGAGGGAACACCTCAACTGTTATCCTAATGGCTGAATTGTTCGTGGAAGTGCCGTTAAAATGGCCTGCAAGATCGCCAGACCTTGTGCCATTAGAATTTTGTTTATGGGGTTGGATGGAGTCTTGAGGTGTACAAACGAAATGTGATACGCGAGATGAACTGCTTGTTCGCATCGTGCAGGAGCACTCAGACAAGCAACATAAAATGTTTTCCCTCGAGTGCACAAAGACACTGACGGTGGGATATTCGAACATTTATTGTGAACTGTACAACAGGTCTAATGTGACGTGCACGATAATGCTTAGAGGTGAATGTATTAAAAATACACTCATGATCAGAAAAAACAGAACACCTTGAACGACTAGAGAGAGGACGTTCATATTCACAGGACATGTCCATTAGTATGTTCAGCATGAATTATTAGCGTTTGAACTATGTCGGCCCGCGGGTCCAAGGTCAACAACGATATCGCAGCATAACAGCTCCCTCCGGTAAAACGTGCCTACGGCTGTCGTCGCTATAAACCGAATGTAATGGATCAGTGTGACTTGATCAGATGCGCGGGTTGCCTCCCAGACATATGTACGAACTGTACCAACAAATCAATTGCTTTGAAAGATGGCGCGTTACTAGTATGGCAGAATGTGATGCATCTATCAGGGAAATTGCTGCTCGTGTGGGACGAAGTGTTTTTGCAGTGCAACGGATGTGTGCAGAATGATTCACAGAAGGCCGTAGGACACGAGATGGGTCAGGTCACGCCACCCAGACAACTCCCCGAGAAGATCGACACCTCATCTGAATGGCATTGCAGTACAGATATGCATCCTTCTCGGCTCTGGCTCAACAGTGGAACGCGTAAAACATCGTACACTATTACAGGTGACAGTCCGTCGCCGTTTATTCCGGTATGGGTTACGTGTGCGTCGTCCACTTCTCCGCCTACCTTTGACGAATGTCCCGAAACATGCTAGGCGGCAGTGGTGTATGGGGCGACGTCACTGGGGAAAGGAATGACATCAGATAGTGTTTTCGGACGAATCCAGGTTCCGTTTGTTTGAAAATGATGGCAGCATTTTGGTTCGCCGCAGACAGGGGGAGCGGCATCACAATGACTGCATTTATACAAGACATACAGCATCAACTGAAGGCCTTATGGTGAGGGGTGCTATTGGGTACAAACACAAATCACAGTTGGTTCGTGCCCAGAGCACTGTGGCCAGCGTGACTTACGTGAATGACATCCTGCGAGCTGTAGCCATACCCTTTCTGTACAACCCAGACTCCATTTTTCATCAAGACAACGTACGGCCACATGCTACACGAACACGTGTGTTCTTGGTGTCACAGGATGTCAGCCTTTTGCCCTGGCCCACCAGATCATCAGACTTGATGCCAATCTAATAAGCGTGCGATATGGTAAAATGTAATTGTCTAGTGACTAGGGCCTCCCGTCGGGTAGGCCGTTCGCCTGGTGCAAGTCTTTCGATTTGACGCCACTTCGGTGACTCGCGCGTCCATGGGGATGGAATGATGATGATTAGGACAATACAACAGCCAGTTCCTGAGCGGAGAAAATCACCGACCCAGCCGGGAGTCGAACCTGGGCCCTTAGGATTGACATTCTGTCGCGCTGACCACTTTTTTGTTTTTTTGTTTTTTGTAATCTCATTTTGTTCGTTTTCGTTCGTTTTATCTGCTCGGTGCGGGCGTCGCAAGACACTCGTTTCGGTTCGTTATTGATCCATTAACTCAGTTTTTTTTATTACAGAGGGCAGCTAACCCTCTGACCGAACACGCTGAGTTACCGTGCCGGCTATCCACTCGGCTACCGGGGGAAAGCGTGTGATACGGTGAAACGACAGGTGCAGCACTGTGACCCAGTGCCAACCACCACAGATGAACTTTGGAACCAGGTGAATGCAACATGCATTACTATACCACGGGACGTCATTCACGCCTTATTCGCGTCGATGACATCACATGTGGAACAAGTTATCAGGGCCCATGGCCTGCTAGGCAACAGGACACATGCTGAACCGAGGTGACTGAAATGCTACTCATTTCTGCAGAACATACTAATGTACATGTCCTGTGAATCTGAAGGTCTTATCTCTGGCCGTTCAAGGTGTTCAAGGTGTAAGTGTTGTACATGTGTAATGCACTGAAAAATACAGAAAATGAATGACAGTAGGCGTTAAATGTGTTTGCTCTTGGAAACGATTCAGAACTAGGCATATGTCGATATGGAGCTTTATTATCTCAATTCCAGTCATATCTCTGAATATTGACCATTCCTCCTGGGGCACCCCGTATTCAATCGACATACGTCGCAAAAGAAAGCAATAAAGAAAGGTTGACACACGGATACGTGTTTCGAGAGTACCGCCTCCTTATGGGTACCTATTTTTACGAGGGTTAGTGATTAAGTTTGAATTAGCACCTAGAAAAAAGGAAGTTACATCATTAAAGATTTCTTTGTTTTCTAGACGTGTCTGTTGGCCTGGTACACATGGAAATTCCATGTCACAGTACCGCATCGCGCCGCTAGAGGAAACAAAAGAGAAATTGCGAAGTCCATACTGTAAATGATAGAGATTATTTTGAATAATGTTTATTCAAGAAAGGACATCTCAAATAAACGAACAGTGCTCCTACGATATTCAGTTAAAATACAGACAGGAAATGCCACATCAAATGCAGTGAAGTTACGTTGACGGCGCTAAGAGAGTGGTAGCAAAATTCCGCAACCAAACAGTCAAAAATGGCTCTGAGCACTACGGGACTTAACATCTGAGGTCATCAGTGCCCTAGAACTTAGAACTACTTAAACCTAACTACCTAAGCACATCACACGCATCCATGCCCGAGATAGGATTCGAACCTGCGACCGTAGCGGTCGCGCGGTTCCAGACTGAAGCGCCTAAAACCGCTCGGCCACTTCGGCCGGCAACTAAACAGTCATCAGAGATACGCGAAAACTAAGTCCATTTCGTAATCACAATATACGAAATATTCAGCTGCTCAAAACAGTGTTCAGAGTTCAACATGATGATTCACAAGTTAACACACTCGATGCAAAGAACAGTAACTCAAACTCTCTCTGTTCTCAATTCCGTACATCAAGCGGAATAAGTTAGTCCTCCTGTGGAGCGGATTCAGACCTCTCGAAATATGAAGTCCCTTCAAAAGTATTATAGCGGTCGTTCACCGCCCAGAATCAATCACATATATGACTGAATCAAGCACGTTACCACAAGCAGGTCTGCCTTCTTCGAGAACTCGACAAGTGTCCCTCCAAGATCGAACCGAAAAGTGTCCTCAAACGTTAAAGTGTCATAGCGGCTGTTCACCGCCCAGAATCAAACCCCTATACGACCGAATCACGCACGTGACCTGTGGCATGTCTGCCTTCCTCAAGAACTCGACATAAAGTGTCCAGAATAGCTCCCTTCAGCTCTTCACTCCAGAAGTCCCTGTCTCCACTTGTCTTGAGTAGTATTTTGCTGCTGTCTGCTTCTACATTGGCTGCTTCTCCGTCCCCACCAAAAATACATCGTTCTTAAGCTCTAAGGACATGATCTGACTCAACATGACCACTTTTACGCACTGAGCTAATATATTAGAACAACATTTAAAAAATGAAATGCTATAAACATTCTGACACACTCAAATAATTTTCAATAATTATAAACAGAGGTTTAGTCCATAAATAAATAAGCCGGTATTCTTGTGCAGGTACGCTCACGATAAATGACAACAGATTGGCGTTACATATTATTTAAACAATTATTTATGCCTTCTTGATAGAGGCGTCTTTCGGTTCTCTTTTCAATTCTGGTGTCCGCTAACACATGCGACTGAACAATTTTAAATCAGCACAGTTTTTAATATCACTTGCAACCAACATTTGTTTTGTAATATAGTTTTACATTTATTGTTATCTGCCAATGTTCAATTTACACTATTTTATTGTGTTTGTATCCTATATTTTAACAATGTGTATTCTCTTTTATGCTGTTTCCAATGTAATGCGTCATGCCATAAGCTAAATAAATAAATAACTGGCAAATTAGATCAAAAATGGTTCAAATGGCTCTGAGCACTATGGGACTTAAATTCTGAGGTCATCAGTCCCCTAGAACTTAGAACTACTTAAACCTAACTAACCTAATGACCTCACACACATCCATGCCCGGGGCAGGATTCGAACCTGCGACCGAAGCGGTCGCGCGGTTCTAGACTGTAGCGCCTAGAACCGCTCAGCCACTTCGGCCGGCGGCAAATTAGTAAACTGTTCATTCAATAAATACACAATTATGACAAAATGTAAGGTATTCATGCTGTGTTCAATTGCATGTAAGTGTAGAGAATGCAATGTTCTGACAAACATTTGCATAATGATAAAGATATAAAAGATGTCTTGAATCAATAAATAAAATAGACGCAGATACGAAACTTTCAGCGATGATAGCTGTAGTACAATACTATAATCCTTGATTTCGTTTGCTGAAATCACATGAAGTGAATAAAAGTTGTTACTCACTGTGAAATATTAACCTCTGTAGTTTTAAAGATATTGTTGTTTGACTGGGTGCGTCACAATTATCTGAGATCTTATTGGATGGACGAATAACATGCCCACATACTCGTAACGTTACAACGTGCACTGGACTGATTTTAACTCCGGTCCAGTGCTGAATCCTCTCAACGATAACTATGATCACTTGTAGAATGTCAAGTATGGCTGTTCTTGGTGGCGACAGCGATACAGTTCTGATACTGTCTTGAGGTACCACTGATGTGCGAATGCTGACAGTGGATCTGAGCGTCGGCTTGTATTCACGTTTGACGGAGAAATGTCCACTTAGGAACTATTTGTTTGATGCAAGGCGGATGCATAAAATAGGGCGTGCCGTGGGCATCGTCTCTGGGTGCTATCGTCAACTCAATTGCACTTGAAATTTAGGCAGCTCGCGCTCTTCTATGTATGACTGTTCCATTTCTTCTGTGGGACACAGCAGAAACATCATTGACACGTTTTTATTAAGTCGCTTTGTTGTCTATTTTCCGGTACAATTTTTGCAATTGATTTCAAACTAACTTCCCAGTGCGCTAGAGACTTGAAATTTTCGACATAGCTCAGAAGTCTATGAGAATGCGGTGGAGGGTACTATGTTTACCACTATCGTTTCCTGATGAGCTACAGACTTGAAACTTTCAAGATAGCTCTGAACAGGATGACAACGCGATAGTATCTTGTGTTCTTGTCTGGTGTGTGGCGGGGGGTACTTTGTTTACCACTGTAATTTCCCGTTGAGTTAAGAGATTTGAAAGTTTCAACATAGCTCAGAACTCCATGACAATGCAGTATTAACTCGGTCTCTTGTTTGGTGTGTGGCGGAGAGTATCTTATGTACTACTCCTGTTTCCCCCTTTTCCTATTCCACTTGCGAATGTTTCGTGGTAACAACGCTTGCTGGTAAGTTCCCAGGTGAGCTCGATTCTAATTTTTACCTTCGAGGTCTTCTCGTGAGATAATCATAGGAGCAAGAAATGTACTGGTTGACTCAAGCGAAGAGAATCTGAAATAATCCTGAAATTTACCACAAGTCTCTCTTGCAATCTCATCGATATGTTTGAAATCGAATGAATAATTTGATACACGCAAGACTAAAAAGCAGAAAATAATTTTTCGAATAATTTTTTTTATATAACGCTTCTTTAAAACGGACAAAAATGTATAAAATAATTTCTCCTAGACCCATGTAGATGCTTAACCCCGTAGAGATAGCCCTTAAAACTCATGCTTCTGAGTTTTAATAGTTATGAAAATACTTGTAGAATTTAAAACGAAGAACGTGGGGCACATGCAGAACATAACAGGTGCATGAATGCTTCACTTCCCTCCTGCAATGCTGCATTCGTCCCACGCTTTTCGTTTTAATTCGACAAGTAGTTTATATAGATATTAAATATTCACAAGCACAGATTTCTGGGGGAAATCTGAATGGAACTAGAAGAAATTATTTTATCTTTCTAGCACGTTTTGAAAACATGTTATATCAACATGTACTTAAATACGAGGCGTGTTTTTTAAGTAAGTACCGTTCTGAAATTAAAAAAAGACGTGCTAAGATATCTCAATAATTTTATTTTTACATGAAAGCCTGTACCTCAATCTACTTTTCTACGTAATTTCTGCCAATATTGAGGCACTTGTCATAACGTTGTACCAGTTTTTGAATACCCTCTTCATAGAAGTCTGCCGCCTGACTTATTAACCACTGCATCACCACTGTTTTGACTTCGTCATCGTCTTGAAGACGCTGACCGCCCAGATGCTTATTCAAGTGCAGGAACAGATGGTAGTCACTGGGCATAAGATCGTGGCTGTACGGAGGATGATCTAAAGTTTCCCATCGAAAAGATGTGACGAGATCTTTGGTCTGATTCGCCACATGCGGACGGGCATTGTCTTGCAGTTGCAGCAAAACGATGCCCTTGCTCAACTTGCCACGTGTTTTGTTCTGAATTGAACGGCTCAGATTGTGCAATGTCTTACAGTAAGCTGCTGCTTTGATTGTCTCATTACGAGGCAGAAATTCCACAAGCAATACTCCTTTTCTGCCCCAAAAAACTGTGCACATGATTTTACGGGCAGAAATTGTTTGCTTAAACTTCACTTTTCTGGGTGAAACTGACCTCCGTACAGCCCCGATCTTGCGCCCGGTGACTACCATCTGTTCCTGCACTTCAAGAAACACCTGGGGGGTCAGCGTCTTCAAGACGATGACGAAGTGAAAACAGTGGTGATGCAGTGGTTAATAAGTCATGCGGCAGACTTCTGTGAGGAGGGTATTCAAAAACTGGTACCATGTTATGACAAGTGCCTCAATATTGACGGAAATTATGTAGAAAAGTGGATTAAGGTTCAGGGTTTCATGTAAAAATAAAATCATTGAGATATCTTAGCACGTCTTTTTTTAATTTCAAAAGGGTACTTACTTTAAAAAAACACGCCTCGTACTTTATGACTGCCAACGTAGACGGCAACGTGAAACCAATTGGTTTGTGGGGCAGGAGGAAGGACTGTGAGTTGCTGTGGTGTCGGTTACACGCCGCCACGCCCTCGCCGCCCCCGTGATGAGTCTAGTGATGTTGGTGGGGAGGGGGAGGGAGGAAGGGGGGGCCCATGATGAGTCTAGTGATGTTGGTGGGTGGGGGGAGGGAGGAAGCGGGGGGGGGGGGGGGAGGCGCCGGAAGCGTGTGCGTGCGAGGCGTCTGGGCGTGGTCGCAGCAGCGGTGCCGACATAGGGCGGTATCGTGACTGTCATACTAATTAACGACCGGTCGCCTGTGTGCGGAACACGACGTGCGTGACGCTGTGTGAGGGCGTGCGCTCAAGTAGAGGCGTAGAAACTCTTCATGCTACATTGACGAGAACGAGCGCCACCAATAGTACTACTTCTGACCGTTGGAATCGGTATGCATGCGACGGAATGCGCTACTTAATATGTTCCAAAGTACGGCGATTTTTCCGTTGCTCATACGTTGTGTTCTACTGGTTATAGAAAGGTAGGGTCAAGTGTTTTGGATAGTCTTGAGCTAGATACCATTTATACGAGGTGTGGCTAGAAAAAAACCGGACTAGTACTGGTGAAACAATAAAACGAATGCAATAAGGCTGAAAGTCGCGTGGCCTGTCACGTGACTCTCGCTCCGCCTACTGCACGAGTTTCATCTGCCTCCTGCACTCAGTCTGCCCGTGGCGTCTGTTTTAAGTAGTTGACGTTTTGTCTGTGCTTCGGAAAATGTTGAGTGTACAGAAAGAACAGCGTGATCCCACCTTCTTACAAAATGTTATTACTTGCGATGAATCGTGGTTTTTTACTTACGATCCCGAAACTAAACGCCAATCGATGCATTGGAAAACTCCTGGTTCTCCACGACAAAAAAAAAAGCACGAATGTCAAAATCGAAATTCAAGGCAATGATGATTGTTTTTTTTGACATCAAAGGGATTGTGCACATTGATTGGGTACCAGAGGGACACACAGTGAATCAGCATTACTACATTAGCGTCCTGGCTACCCTACGTGAGCGAGTACGGAGAAAACGGAACGATTTGTGGAGAAAAAAGTCATGGATCCTTCACCAAGACAATGCCCCAGCTCACAGTGCGTTGTCAGTGAAGACGTTTTTGGCAAAACACAACATTCCCCTCTTAGATCATCCACCCTACTCACCTGATTTGGCCCCCTGTGACTTTTTTCTTTTCCCTAAAGTCAAGTCAGCTTTGAAAGGAACTAGATTTGAGACTGTTGAAGCAGTAAAAGAAAAAGCGACGGAAGTAATGTATGGACTTACCGAAAATGATCTGCAGCATTGCTATGAACAGTGGAAAATTCGTATGGAGCGGTGTAGAGACCGAGGAGGAGAGTACATTGAAGGAGATAACATGAAATTGTAAATAATTGTAAATAAATGTTTTTTCCAGCATCAGTCCGGTTTTTTTCTAGCCGCACCTCGTATACCCAACAGAAGGGTCGTCTTAATGTAACAATCCTATACTAAAGGGTCAATTTTTGAATATTACAAACTTCCTCCAGCTTAGGCAAATGAAGGAAATCGGTTGGTTATTTCTGCATTAGATGTGGTCAACGGTGCTCCTTAAGGTGCTGATGGAGGCACAATGTAGTTCATGGGCGGTTCGTGAGAAACCCCGAAAAAAGGGTTTTTCACAATTTTTTGCCGTCAGCATCGAATATTGAAAAAACTAACGACAGTAAACTCTTCGAATTTTAACGGTGTATTCTCTAGGCATTTGTTTAGAAGCTCATCTTCCCGTTTTCAAATATCTTTATCCGTTATCGAGAAACACCCCAAAAACGTGGTTTTTGTGTATAGCGGATTGTAAGACGGCTATGCGCACCAGATGAATGTGTTACGATATATTCCTAAGATCCCTATTTCGAACACTCTTGATATCTTTATCGTTTTCGAGATATAGATGTTGAAATTGACCCTACATGTAGACGTAAAGTACACACGTAAAATCCGGATAGAAGCGAAAACGTCATTTCTAAAGTTACGTACCACGGAGAAATATGCTGTAAGAGAAGCAAAAATTTTGTGCACATAAAATCCGATATGAGGTGTAAAAATATATAGTTTAGCGTTATTTCAGTTTCACAAGGAAACTATCGACGAAATTTTACTGATCCATAAAGTTAGTTTCAGATGAGTGAAATGCCCTGCAGTAGCGGGGAAAAGAAGGGAACCAACGGAAAACTGCTCCTATCGGGTCACAAAAAAGGCGAATATGCTCCTGTTCAAAAGACACTGAAAAGCTGCGTCATTCTATCTCCCTCCAAACATTTAAAATTTTTCTCAAAAATTTTGGCATGCAAATAAATTCGCGCTTTTTATGTTACGAGAGAAGGAGACAGTGGCCGTGGTATAGAGACAGAAAAGTAATAAATAGTGGAAGACGACAGTGGCTGTGGTACAAAAAGAGCGAAGGAGGTACTGACAGTGTGAGAGAAAGAGAGGGGCACAGTGGCAGCGGAACATAGTTGACAGTGACAGAACGGTGCTAGCAAAAAAGTGACGGAGACGGTGCAGGAGAAGAGGAATAAAGAGAAAGCGAAAGTGGAAGTGGGTGAGAGCTAGTGACAATGAGAGGCAGAGCATATGACAATGACAACGTGGAAAGGAGGGATAGTGACATTGAGAAGAGACGACAGCTGTGGGAAGGAATGAATGAGATAGTAGCGGTGAGAGAGAGCAAGAGGGAGACAGTGATGAGAGGAGACATTAGCAGGACAGAGTAAGGACACTGTGGCTGTGAGACAGTGACAGAGAAATACCAGGAGATACCGACAATGAGTCGGGGTGAAAGAGTGAATGGGAAAAGCCAATTGGGAGTGGGTGGATATGAAAGATTTACAGCGATGAACTAGTGAGTGTGAGCGAGTTACAGTTAGGGAAGATTCTGCGAGTGAAAGGTGAGTTGAATGTCAAAAACGATTGTGAGTGTGTTCGCATGCCAAAAGTTTTGGGAAAATAAGTGAATCAAGGTGGCAGGTTTGTTAATACATTAACGAGAACTGTCCAACGTGACTACGACGAACGGAGTACCACTTGCGACCGTGTCACACATCGTAAGAACGATTCACACGAAGATCCTAATCGACAGGGGTTGGAGACAAGTTTCACACGTGACAGTTACTGTGGTTTGAAATCCGACAAGAACAGCTGCTGTCATTCAGCGTTGGTTCATTCCAGTTTCCAGGTGGTCAGTGCGGATCGAACAATGGATATCTGTATAGCTCTGAGAGGGCTATCCCTCACAGCGACACATAAAGCTGTACATCATGAATCGGCCACACATCACAGGAACTGTACAATAGCTGACTACAGACAAGTCGTGTGATCCGAAGAGTCGAGATTTTGCCTCTTTTCAAAGGGCCGAGCGCACCGAAGGCCCAGTGAGACGTTAAACTCGCAGTTGTGGAGGGTGTAGTCCAGACCGCAAGCAGTTCAGTGATGTTTTGAAGGTATTTGTCTTACTTTCGGTGATCAAGGGTTGCCCTTTCTTCCAAATCTTTGTGATAAATATGCTGTGGACACTCCCACCCTCCAGTATCACAAACACATTGTTCAAAGGACTGCACTCAATCGTTCCTGGTTTGACGAACACCCACGAACCTTGTCGTACCTCGAGTGCTTGATAAATCACCCGATTTTAATCCCACTGAAAATGTCTGGGAGTATTTGGATCAGAGGGTCATACGTAGCAATCAGCATCCCCGTATAACTGAACGGGATCTAATCATCAATAAGTGGCTTCAGCTGGATTGTGGCATACCTGAATAAATCTGAAAACCCTCCTCCTCGCCGAAATGAGGCCGTTATCAACACTAGACACGGTGTTAGTGCAGTGTCTGCTAGACGTGACTGATTCTTGTTTGGTGTGCTTAGGAGCGCCGGCAATCAGTAAACAGCTGCTGCACGCGAAGACGCGAGGAGAAAACGAAAGAAGCTGGTTTTCTTGAGAAACATTGTCTCATTCTGCACGCGCCTGCGTCCTTTTTCTCACGGCGGATCTTCATCGCATGCCAACTGGTAATTCTTTCACATGGACTCGTTTCGCATACTGAATAACGAGTGGCAAAAACGCAGAGAAAAAGTACCTCGGGGGAAAAGCGTAGGGTTCCAAGTGGCTGGAAGAATGTATGGACCATCTCGTTTTTACAATATGACGTCAGTTTGTTGTAGAATATCGCGACGACTTTTATGTGAGTGTATTATGACCTTTTTTCGAGACTGCGCAAAGAATGTTCTTGTGAAACTCAACTCCCTTTGTTAGTACTTAGCCGGCTGTTGTGGCCGAGTGGTTCTAGCCGCTTCAGTGCGGAACCGCACTGCTGCTACAATCGCAGGTTCGAATCCTGCCTCGGGCATGGATCTGTGTGATGTCCTTAGTTAGATTTAAGTAGTTCTAAGTTCTACGGGACTGATGACTTCAGTTGTTAAGTCCCATAGTGCTCAGAGCCATTTGAACCATTTTGTAGTATTTGAATTGTAGTAGGTAGTGATCGGCAGCACACAGGTCGGTTTCTTTTCCCCTGACTCCTAGAAGGCCTTCGAAACGGTCCCGCACTGTCGCCTGCTGAACAATACACGGGCTTACAGAATATCGGACCATTCTTCTGATTGGACAAGACTCCCTAGCATTCAGGACTCAAATTCCGATTTTAGAGGCCTAAATCGTCAGGTGTGACAGTAACTTGTCGCGTACTAGAGTAAAATAACGCTACAAAAAGTATGGTTCAAATGGCTCTGAGCACTATGGGACTTAACTTCTGAGGTCATCAGTCCCCTAGGACTTAGAACTACTTAAACCTAACTAACCTAAGGACAACACACACGTCCACGCCCGAGGCAGGATTAGAACCTGTGACCGTAGCGGTCGCGCGGTGCCAGGCTGCAGCGCGTAGAACCGCTCGGACACTCCGGCCGGCTACAAAAAGTATCTACAAAAGTTTATTCCCGTACGTAAACTGACGGAAAAAAGCGCAACACAGAAAAATAATTAATGTAGATAAATGAAATTTCGGGAATACAATTCTCTAGGCAACGTGTTTAAAGGGTTAATATTGCAAGATCACAGGTTAAAGTAAGCGCGTGATAAGTCGTTACAAAAGTGAAACACTGGTACATTAATAACAGGTGTAACCTACAGAATGTTAAAGACAAGCACGCAAAAGAGCATGAATTGTGTCGAACAGGTACCGGATGTCAGTTTGTGGGATGCAGTTCCATGCCCGCTGCATTAGTCGGTCAATTCAGGGACGCTGACCTTATCGGCCGATGGTGTCCCATATGTCATCGATTATAGAGAGATCTGGTGATCAAGCAAGCCAAGGTAACAGGTCAACACACTGTGGAGCATGTTGGGTTACAACAGGATTATGTGGGCGAGTGTTACCCTGTTGGAAAACACCCCCTGGAATAATATTCTTCTCGGGTGTACAGCCGGATCATTATGTCATCTTGACACAATATTTCAGCGGTCCAACTGGCCGCCATCTTCAGGTGAGAGTGCTGGTACACTATATCTCCGGAACTGAGTTCTCAGCGCAAGCGGCGGCCCCAATACGAGGTGCATTCAAGTTCTAAGGCCTCCGATTTTTTTTCTAATTAACTACTCACCCGAAATCGATGAAACTGGCGTTACTTCTCGACGTAATCGCCCTGCAGACGTACACATTTTTCACAACGCTGACGCCATGATTCCATGGCAGCGGCGAAGGCTTCTTTAGGAGTCTGTTTTGACCACTGGAAAATCGCTGAGGCAATAGCAGCACGGCTGGTAAATGTGCGGCCACAGAGAGTGTCTTTCATTGTTGGAAAAAGCCAAAAGTCACTAGGAGCCAGGTCAGGTGAGTAGGGAGCATGAGGAATCACTTCAAAGTTGTTATCACGAAGAAACTGTTGCGTAACGTTAGCTCGATGTGCGGGTGCGTTGTCTTGGTGAAACAGCACACGCGCAGCCCTTCCCGGACGTTTTTGTTGCAGTGCAGGAAGGAATTTGTTCTTCAAAACATTTTCGTAGGATGCACCTGTTACCGTAGTGCCCTTTGGAACGCAATAGGTAAGGATTACGCCCTCGCTGTCTCAGAACATGGACACCATCATTTTTTCAGCACTGGCGGTTACCCGAAATTTTTTTGGTGGCGGTGAATCTGTGTGCTTCCATTGAGCTGACTGGCGCTTTGTTTCTGGATTGAAAAATGGTATCCACGTCTCATCCATTGTCACAACCGACGAAAAGAAAGTCCCATTCATGCTGTCGTTGCGCATCAACACTGCTTGGCAACATGCCACACGGGCAGCCATGTGGTCGTCCGTCAGCACCCACCTGGATGACACTTTTCGCATTTTCAGGTCGTCATGCAGGATTGTGTGCACAGAACCCACAGAAATGCCAACTCTGGAGGCGATCTGTTCAACAGTCATTCGGCGATCCCCCAAAACAATTCTCTCCACTTTCTCGATCATGTCGTCAGACCAGCTTGTGCGAGCCCGAGGTTGTTTCGGTTTGTTCTGCCTTCATTAAACTGTCGCACCCACGAACGCACTTTCGACACTTTCATAACTCCATCACCACATGTCTCCTTCAACTGTCGATGAATTTCAATTGGTTTCACACCACGCAAATTCAGAAAACGAATGATTGCATGCTGTTCAAGTAAGGAAAACGTCGCCATTTTAAGTATTTAAAACAGTTCTCATTCTCGCTGCTGGCGGTAAAATTCCATCTGCCGTACGGTGCTGCCATCTCTGGGACGTATTGACAATGAACGCGGCCTCATGTTAAAACAATGCGCATGTTTCTATCTCTTTCCAGTCTGGAGAAAAGAAATCAGAGGCCTTAGAAGTTGAATGCACCTCGTATACGAAAAAAAGGGGTGTCCAGATACTTTTGATGAAACAGTGTATTTAAGTGATTCACATTGCAAGGTCACAGGTTAATGTAAGTAGGAGATACTCCATTATAAATGTGAAACGGTGGTACTTTATTAACCGCCAGAAAGCGTGCAAAAGTAGATGTACTGTATTGTACATGTGCCGATTGTCAGGTTCTGGGCTGGAGTTCCGTTGCACTTGGTCGGTCAATACAATGACGCGTAATGCTAGTTGTCGATGATGCTGAAGTTATTGATGTCCTATATGTGCGCGATTAGAGACAGATCTGATGATCGGGCAGGTCAAGGCAATACGTCGACACTCAGCAAAACACGTTGGGTTATAACAACGGTATGTGGGCGAGCTTTATCTAGTTGGGAAACACCCCGTAGAATGCTGCTCATGAATCGCAACACAACCAGTCGAATCACCAGATTGACGTACAGATTTGTAGTCAGGTTGAGTGGGATAACCAGGAGAGTGCACTCCTATCTTAACTCCAGGTCGTGTGACTAGGACCTACCGCCAGGCAGCGCGTTCGCTGGGTGCAAGTCTTTCGATTTGACGCCACTTCGGCGACTGGCGTGTCGATAGGGATGAAATGACGATGATGAGGACAACACAACACCCAGTCCCTGAGCGGAGAAAAATCTCCGACCCAGTCGGGAATCGAACCCGGGCCCGTACGATTGACATTCCGTCGCGCTGACCACTCAGCTACCGGGGCCGGACAGCTCCAGTTGTACGAGGTGTGGCTAGAAAAAAACCGGACTAGTACTGGTGAAACAATAAAACGAATGCAATAAGGCTGAAAGTCGCGTGGCCTGTCACGTGACTCTCGCTCCGCCTACTGCTCGAGTTTCATCTGCCTCCTGCACTCAGTCTGCCCGTGGCGTCTGTTTTAAGTAGTTGACGTTTTGTCTGTGCGTCGGAAAATGTTGAGTGTACAGAAAGAACAGCGTGTTAACATCAAATTTTGTCTCAAACTAGGAAAATCTGCAAGTGAAACGTTTGTAATGTTACAACAAGTGTACGGCGATGATTGTTTATCGCGAACACAAGTGTTTGAGTGGTTTAAACGATTTAAAGATGGCCGCGAAGACACCAGTGATGACACTCGCACTGGCAGACCATTGTCAGCAAAAACTGATGCAAACATTGAAAAAATCGGTAAACTTGTTCGACACTTTCCTTGTCAACTCCTGTTAACTCAGACACTGCTCTGATTGTTAAACGGCGATCTTGTCGAACAAGTTTACCGATTTTTTCAATGTTTGCATCAGTTTTTGCTGACAATGGTCTGCCAGTGCGAGTGTCATCACTGGTGTCTTCGCGGCCATCTTTAAATCGTTTAAACCACTCAAACACTTGTGTTCGCGATAAACAATCATCGCCGTACACTTGTTGTAACATTACAAACGTTTCACTTGCAGATTTTCCTAGTTTGAGACAAAATTTGATGTTAACACGCTGTTCTTTCTGTACACTCAACATTTTCCGACGCACAGACAAAACGTCAACTACTTAAAACAGACGCCACGGGCAGACTGAGTGCAGGAGGCAGATGAAACTCGAGCAGTAGGCGGAGCGAGAGTCACGTGACAGGCCACGCGACTTTCAGCCTTATTGCATTCGTTTTATTGTTTCACCAGTACTAGTCCGGTTTTTTTCTAGCCACACCTCGTAAGTCCAGTGTGTCTGCCACGTTGACGAGTTGGTTACAACCCCTCAATCGGCCTCCTTCTCACTAACACACGACCATCACTGATACCGAGGCAGAACCAGCTTTCGTTAGAAAACAACACACCTTTACCCTGCCCTGCAATGAGATCTCGTTTGACACTACTGAAGTGGTTTGGGGTCAGTAGAATTCACGCTAGACGGCCTCTGGCTCGGAGCTGAAGTATCCGATTTACAACAGATCGTTGGATCACTGTGGTGCCGACTGCTGCTCAGATTGCTGCAGCAGATGCAGTACGATGCGCCAGAGCCAAGTGATGAACGCAGTGGTCTTCCCTCTCGGTAGTGCCACGTGGCTGTCCGCAGCCCTGTCTTATTGCGACCGAGCTCTCCTGTGACCACCACTGCCAGCAGTCATGTACAGTGGCAACTCCTGCCAAGTCTTTCTGTAATATCACACAAGGAACAACCAGCTTCTCGTAATCCTGTCACACTACCTCGTTCAGACTCATTGACGTGTGAAATGACAATTAAATCAAGACTCTAAGAAATCGACAGGCATTGATGTACATCAACGGGGACAATTGAAAATGTGTGCCCCGACTGGGGCTCGAATCCGGGATCTCCTGCTTACATGGCAGACGCTCTACCCATCTGAGCCACCGAGGGCACAGAGGATGGTGCGACTGCAGGGATTTATCCCTTGCACGTTCCCCATGAGACCCACATTCCCAACTTAATGTCCACACACTACATTTGTAGTGCCCCGGCCCATTACACTCTACTCGCGGCAGACAATCTTACCGAGCCCCTTAAGAGTTCGTGCAAAGCACGTGCATCCAGCACAGAAGAAGAAGATCGATGGCCGGCTAGTCTCAACTATATGAAGATGGTATCTGTTCTATCGCCAGCCGGAGTGGCCGAGCGGTTCTAGGAGCTACAGTCTGGAACCGCGCGACCGCTACGGTAGCAGTTTCGAATCCTGCCTCGGGCATGGATGTGTGTGATGTCCTTAGGTTAGTTAGGTTTAAGTAGTTCTAAGTTCTAGGGGACTGATGACCACAGATGTTAAGTCCCATAGTGCTCAGAGGCATTTGAACCATCTGTTATATCGGACACGTCCGAAAGAACAGATACCATCGGTGACCATGCAGCCCTCTTAGAACGAAATGAAAATTAAATCAATATCCTAAGTTGTCGACAGGCGTTGATATACATCAACGGGGACAGTTGAACATGTATGCCCCGACCGAGGCTTGACCCCGGGATCTCATGCTTACATGACAGACGTTGTATCCATCTGAGCCCCGAGGGCACAGAGGATAGAGTGACTGCAGGGATTTATCCCCTGCACGCTCCCCGTGAGACCCACATTCCCAACTTAATGTCCACACACTACATTCGTAGTGCCCCTGCCCGTTACACTCATTACTCGCGGCAGACAGTCTTACCAAGTCCCGTAAGAATTCGGGCAATGCGTGTGCAACCAGCACAGAAAAAGACGGGCAATGGCCGGTTAGCCTTAACTACATGAAGATGGTGCCTGTTATTTTGGACATGTCCGAAAGAATAGATAACATCTTCATGTCAGTGACGTGTTGTTAATGATGTTTTTGTCGCCTTAAAGGCATTCGTGACTAACATCAACTTAAAACGCGTTCAGTCTCAAAGATAACTAACGCTCATGACCGTTACAGTATATATTTAAAGCAAATGCGATTTGCACCTTCACAGTGGCGCTACTCTTATGCGAGGATCGCAATATTTGAGTAGACATCATCTTTAAGATGCAGAAACACGCGTACCAACTTTCGCTTGCGTCGTACAACTCCTCTTCGGTGTTGCGATGTTTTTTTTTTCTTCATCAGTTTGACCGAAGCTTGGCGTCTTGAAAGTTCTCAGGTGACAGTGGTGTAGCGCAACAGTTTCTCGGTGGGAGCAGAGCCTGTCGCATGTAGCGAGCGAAAGAAAGAGCTGAATCAGCGGTGCCACCTGGTGCTGAGACGGAAGCAATTATTTCGGTCCTGGAAGCGCTCCAAGCGACGCCGCGTCAGGGTCGAGGGCAATGTGTCCCGGGCGCAGACGGCGCAGGCTTCTGTCTCCGCTTGCACCTGATCTTGCAGCGCCAACACACGCGGAACGGCGGAACCACCATAACGCAAACCAGCGCCCGAAGCTCGGCATCTCTGCGATTCATAGTCACTGACAACCACATCTGCCCTTAGACACGGGGTGAGAACATGATGCGACAGCTCTCATCGATCTCGGGGGAAAACTAACTGCCTGTCAGATTATGACAATAACTTCCACTGACTACAACTGATGTTACTACAGTTGTTTCGGAAAATCACGCAGTTTCATTGAAATGCTTGTTCAGTCGTTCTGACTTACGGTGCGCACAGATTATGACACAGTCCTATTTTTCTGACTCGATGCGTGTTAAGCAGACTTCCTTCTTTTTGCAGGCAACTCGGAATTCTAATCAACCCCACTATACGCACACTAATAAAGAAAATTTTATATAACATATTGCAAAATTATTAACTGGTTTTCCATGTCTGTTGTCTCTCTTAATTAAACAGAACCACGCCAATGATAAATTTAAAGTGTGGACAAGAGTTCGTAAGTAAAGAGGAATTATTTTTAAACTTTTAGGTGTGTATATTGACGAAAAATTGAATTGGCAAAAAACTCATTTTGAAGATTCTTAAACTAGTCAGTTCAAGTACTTTTGCTCTTCGCGTCCATGCAAGTCTCGGAAATAAATAAATCAATAAATCAACACACTTCTCACGTGGAAGTTTATTCTCGAGTAATTCATCTTCAGAAGTGCAAGTTTTCCTTGCACAAGAACGAACCACATGCGTAGTGATGTTCACAAACGTTTGTGTTCTCGACACCAGTTTAATCAAATGGTTCTAATGGCTCTGGGCAGTATGGGACTTTACAGCGGAGGACATCAGTCCCCCAGGATTCGAACCTGCGACCGTAGCAGCAGCGCGATTCCCGGCTGAAGCGCCTAGAACCGCTCGGACACACCGGACGGCTGGACACAAGTAAATATTTTCTCTCACGAAATTTGGTGTGAATAATCGACTAGAATCAGAAGGAATATTGACGTACATAATTACGATACTAGAGGGAAAAGTTCTTTAATTAAAATTCATTAATTTAAAGGTCTTTTTTGAGTGCAAATTCAAAACGTATGATTAGTTTCGCATTTTGTTTTAAGATTATCAGATCGATTTAGCCTAATTGTTCAGGTAACGAGGTGCAGTTCATATGTTTCTTTAAAATGTGAGCAAAAAAGAACCTTCTCGACAATGCACTACTGTTATTGTGAATTCCTTTGGGCGCTACGAAAACGTAACTACGAATTTTTATGTAAGCTCGTGGATCTCAGAAATATTTGCAAGTTATGAATTTCTCACTCGCAGATTTGTAGTAGCGCAGTCTGATCACACACTGCGGATTCGATGAGAATCGAAATATCTGAAAACGATGACAGAGCTATCTTAAACAGTTATTTACGTGGAATTCAACTCTGAAGCATCGTCTTGCGACTGAGTTGGATTATATATTTAAGATTCGTATACAGTCCCCTGTCATGAGTTGCTACTACAAACTGCTGACGCAAAACATTAAAATACACAGGAAGCTGTCTGCTGTTCACTTTCATTAATTACTGCTACAGAAAATGTATGTCTAGTAAAAAAAAAAACATTGCATGTTCTGCTACTATGTTTTTATCAGTACCCCCCCCCCCCCCCCCGCCAGTGTTATTTTTACGCTTCTCGGTGTGTATGACGTCACATTCCTGAACTATGTGTCGCATTGTGACGTAATTTTGCAGGTGCATTCATTGGCATCTGTGAATACTGTCTGCAAAATTTGTTGCGAATAGAGATAGCAGAACAGTAAAGAAAAACTAAAACGCCACGGCTTTATGCTGAAGTTTTACTGCATAGACACCGAAAAATGTAGTAAGCGATAAATTTTTTTCCTTCGTTACTTTGTGAGGAGAGATTTTACGTGTAAATTGTTTTGGAAGTCGCTAAGTGCTACCATTTTCAAATACTGGATAAATATAGTCTGGGGAATTTGTGCTCTCTGAGTCATGCTTATATAAACAGTTCCTGACTCTTCTACTTGACTTATTGTGCTAAACCGTTAACGTGAGACGGTATCTTTTAATGGGTAGATTATGACAGCATTTTAAATTTTTAAATTCGGTCAATAATTGTATGAAATATAAAAACTAAAAACTCCTCTCGAACAGGCCATGGCGGCCCCAAGGTACCGACCGGCCGCCGTGTCATCCTCAGATCACAGGCGCCACTGGATGCGGATATGGAGGGGCATGTGGTCAGCACATCGCTCTTCCGGCCGTATGTCAGTTTCCGAGACCGGAACCACTACTTCTCAATCAAGTAGCTCCTCAGTTTGCCTCACAAGGGATGAGTGGACCCCGTTTGCCAACAGCGCTCGGCAGACCGGATGGTCACCCATCCAAATGCTAGCCCAGCCCAACAGCACTTAACTTCTGAGATCTGACGGGAACCGGTGTTACCACTGCGGCAAGGCCGTTGCCTTGTGTGAAATATGAAAATCAAATTTTTTGTGTCCCCCGAAGCCGTAAAATTGCCAACCTGCAACTGGATTTGGTTGACTGGGTGAACATGTGACTGTTTTAGCTCTTTAGTATTGTACAGGGGTGGACAAAAATGTCAAAACACATGCCTAAGATGGTGTAAGAAAACCGGTGTCTCTCATAACTGTTTGTAGTCGTCTCGGAATGGACAAGCAATTCTGTAAAGTTTTCAAAGGAATCTTATACCCTTCTGGCCATTAAAATTGCTACACCAAGAAGAAAGGCAGACGATAAACGGGCATTCATTGGACAAATATATTATACTAGAACTGACATGACTGATGACCTTAGCAGTTAAGTCCCATAAGATTTCACACACATTTGAACATTTTTTGATACACAACCAACACGGATTCAGAAAATATCATTCTTGTGCAACACAGCTAGCTCTTTATTCCCATGAAGTAATGAGTGCTGTCGACAAGGGATCTCAGATCAATTCCATATTCCTAGATTTCCAGAAGGCCTTTGATACCGTTCCTCACAAGCAACTATTAATCAAATTGCCTGCATATGGAGTATTGTCTCAGATGTGTGACTGGATTTGTGATTAATCTAAGAGAGGTGACAGTTCGTAGTGATAGATGGTAAATCGTCGAGTAGAACAGAAGTGATATCTGGCGTTCCGCAAGGTAGTGTCATAGGCCCTCTGCTGTTCCTGATTTACATAAATGAGCTAGGTGATAATCTGAGCAGCCCCCTTAGATTGTTTGCAGATGACGCTGTAATTTACCGTCTAGTAAAATCATCAGACGACCAATTCCAATTACAAAATGATCTAGAGAGAATTTCTGTATGGTTCGAAAAGTGGCAATTGGCACTAAACAAAGAAAAGTGCGAGGTCATCTGCATGGGTACTAAAAGAAATCCGATAAATTATGGATATATGATAAATCGCACAAATCTAAGGACTGTCAATTCGGCTAAATACCTAGGAATTGCAGTTACGAGCAACTTAAATTGGAAGGACCACACAGATAATATTGTGGGGAAGGCGAAACAAAGACTGCGCTTTGTTGGCAGAACACTTAGGAGATGCGACAAACCTACTAAAGAGACAGCCTACATTACAATTGTCCGTCCTCTGCTGGAATATTGCTGCGCGGTGTGGGATCCTTACCAGGTAGGATTGACGGAGGACATCGAAAAAGTGCAAAAAAGGACAGCTCGTTTCGTGTTATCGAGCAATAGGGGTGCGAGTGTCACTCATATGATACGCGAGTTGGGGTCCAGTCACTGAAACAAAGGCGGTTTTCTTTGCGGCGAGATCTATTTACGAAATTTCAATCACCAACTTTCTCTTCCGAATGCGAAAATATTTTGTTGACACCCACCTACGTAGGGAGAAATGGTCATCATAATAAAATAAGAGAAATCAGAGCTCGAACGGAAAGATTTAGGTGTTCCTTTTTCCCACGCGCCATCAGAGGGCGGAATCGTAGAGAAGTAGTATGAAAATGGTTCGATGAAGCCTCTGCCAGGCACTTAAGTGTTCAAAAGATGGTTCTAATGGCTCTGAGCACTAAGGGACTTAACTGCTGTGGTCATCAGTCCCCTAGAACTTAGAACTACTTAAACCTAACTAACCTAAGGACATCACACACATCCATGCCCGACGCAGGATTCGAACTGAAGTGTGAATTGCAGAGTAGCCATGTAGATGTAGATGTAAAGTAGGTTTGGAATACCGGCTCGCCTTACAATTCCTAGCTTCCGGAGCTCCCATAGTGTTCCTTCGGTACTGACAGGGATCTCGAGTGCGACAGTCAGGCAGTGTCTTTTGCAGCTGTCGTCCTTTGTTTTCCATCACTATTCTCTTCAACGACCGTCCTTTACTACGACTGAACACATACTTTCGTCCGTGTTGTGACTTAGAGGATGATGTTTTCCCCTTTCCCTGGATGTGGTATGAATCTTCGATACGGTGTCTCTTGAAACACGAGACACTTTGGCTGCCTTGTTTACGGAGGCACCCACCATACGAACATGAACAATTACCTCACGTTCGATTTCATTTAGCTTCGACATAATGCACTCGCAACTACACTGAACACTTTGGTCAACATGATTGACACTTGCAACCTACTCGTATTAAGGGCGCTGCACAGGTGCCGTTCGTGTTCAAATACAACAGTGCAACCTGCAGGCTCGGCTAACATCTTCGTTTACATTCTTCGCGGTGTGTCCATATTTTTGCCCAACCCCTGTAGATTCTGAAGAAAATTGACAGCAGCTTTTTTAAATACACTATGTGATCAAAAGTATCAGGACACCTGGTTGAAAATGACTTACAAGTTCGTGGCGCCCTCCGTCGGTAATGCTGGAATTTAATATGGTGCTGACGCACCCATGGCCTTGATGACAGCTTCCACTCTCGCAGGCATACGTTCAATCAGGCGCTGGAAGATTTCTTGGGGAATGGCAGCCCATTCTTCATAGAATGCTGCACTGAGGAGAAGTATCGACGTCGGTCGGTGAGGCCTAGCACGAAGTCGGCGTTCCAAAACATCCCGAAGGAGTTCTGTACTATTCAGGTCAGGACTCTGTGCAGGACAGTCCGTTACAGCGGTGTTACTGTCGTGTAACCACTCCGTCACAGACAGTGCATTATGAACGGATGCTCGATCGTGTTGAAAGATGCAATCGCCATCCCCGAATTGCTCTTCAACAGTGGGAAGCAAGAACGTGCCTCAATGTAGGCATGTGCTGTGATAGTGCCACGCATAACAACAAGGGGTGCAAGCCCCCTCCATGAAAAGCACGACCACACCATAACACCACCGCCTCCGAATTTTACTGTCTGCACTACATGCGCTGGCAGATGACGTTCACCGGGAATTGACCATATCCACACTCTGCCATCGGATCGCCGCATTGTGTACCGTGATTTGTCACTCTGCACTACGTTTTTCCACTGTTCAATCGTCCAATGTTTACGCTCCTTGCACCAAGCGAGGCGTCGTTTGGCATTTACCGGCGTGATGTGTGGCTTATGAGCAGCCGCTCGAGCATGAAATCCAAGTTTTCTGACCTCCCACCTAAATATCATAGTACTTTCAGTGGATCATGATGCACTTTGGAATTCCTGTGTGAGGGTCTGGGTAGATGTCTGCCTATTACACATTACGACCCACTTCAACTGTCGGCTGTCTCTGTCAGTCAACAGACGAGGTCGACCTGTACGCTTTAGTGCTGTACTTGTCCCCTCACGTTTCCACTTCACTATCTCATGGGAAACAATGGACCTAGGGATGTTTAGGAGTGCGGAAATCTCGCGTACAGACGTATGACACAAGTGACACTCAATCATCTGGCCACGTTCGAAGTCCGTGAGTTCCGCGGACCGCACCATTCTGCTCTCTCACGACGTGTAATGACTACTAGTGTCGCTGATATGGAGTACCAGGCAGCAGGTGGCAGCACAATGCACCTAATATGAAAAACGTATGTTTTTGGAGGTGTCCGGACACTTTTGATCACATACTGTAGTTCCACAGTTACCCACCATTGTTATTATTTCACACCCTTCATGGTTATTTCTTTCTTTGAGATTAGTTTCCGGGTCACAGTCCCATCTCAAGTGCTCTCTTATAATCAGCCAAGTTGTCAGGCTGAAATCTGGCATCGTCTCTCCTCACAGTTAAGAGTAAAACTGCATAGGAATGTGATATACATACCACACTCGATGGATACCACGTTCTTGTGCAGTTGCAGTCCTGCTATGATCCGTTATGACATCATGTTCCATCTTGACAGATTACGAGAGTGAGCTCTTGAGAATACGGCTACGACCTCGAAACTGGTGGCCGAGAATGATACGTCAATAAATAATTTAGAAACTAAATTATAGCTGCGGAATAACAAACAACATCCTCTTTGGAAAGTAATGAAAAAAAATGTATCCACAAGGGTGCTGTGCATGACTTTTTTTCCGACAAGCGCTGAATGAATACATTAACGTAAAAAGGATGTTTGTCGTCGGTGTACGTCGCAGGTAAATGGAACCTCTTAATCACAGTGCTACTCTTAATACAGAAATCTGATTACAGGTGCTGTAATGCACTTGTGGGGCTTCATTAAAGAGGAAACATAAAGTGTTTACGAACGCGCCAATCAAATTAGTGCAGGGCTACAACACGAGTGCGTTTAGAGCCTGTGACATTTCACTGGCGATAACATCGGCTGTCTCAGGCATTCAGCAGGAATTATATGTGGCTGAACATTTGTACACGGTCCTCGCTGAAAAGGTGATACCTGTTTCTAAAATGCTTAAAACTATATAACCGCTTTCTTAAAACAGAAGTAGAGTTTTTTCCTAAAACAAAATGCGAGTGGAGCATCGCTTTCAAGATCGGAAAAATTTAGGTAACATACTGCAAGCCAAATAATTACGGTTCAAGATCATACCTGGAAGAGAGTTTTGTGTATTTAACATAGGAGAAGTTGTTAACCACTGACTGGACCACAGATACACCATAAATTGTGTAAAGAACCGACACACGTTACAGATTGATTCCAAACAGCGTTAGGGAGCCGAACAGCTCACTTTATTCCTAACACGTATTGTAGTCAAGGTATACAGGAAATGTTCAGTCTCCACGAAACAAGGATCATCAGACGTTCCAAGGTACGGGAATATTACTTCTCGATGCGCTTTACTTTTAATGTTTTTCTCACTTTTTTCGCGTTTATTTCGTCCATCACCCTGTCAGTAGTGCCTCTGAATTACCATTCAGGATTCACCTATTCAACAATGCCATACAGCATTACTTTAATAGTGACAATAACTCTTACGAAACGCATATTTAAATTTATTTATTGAACAATTTCATCATGAATACAGTCATTGTTGTTGTTGTTGTGGTCTTCAGTCCTGAGACTGGTTTGATGCAGCTCTCCATGCTACTCTATCCTGTGCAAGCTTCTTCATCTCCCAGTACCTACTGCAACCTACATCCTTCTGAATCTGCTTAGTGTATTCATCTCTTGGTCTCCCTCTACGATTTTTACCCTCCACGCTGCCCTCCAATGCTAAATTTGTAATCCCTTGATGCCTCAAAACATGTCCTACCAACCGATCCCTTCTTCTAGTCAAGTTGTGCCACAAACTCCTCTTCTCCCCAATCCTATTCAATACCTCCTCATTAGTTACGTGATCTACCCACCTTATCTTCAGCATTCTTCTGTAGCACCACATTTCGAAAGCTTCTATTCTCTTCTTGTCCAAACTGGTTATCGTCCATGTTTCACTTCCATACATGGCTACACTCCATACAAATACTTTCAGAAACGACTTCCTGACACTTAAATCTATACTCGATGTTAACAAATTTCTCTTCTTCAGAAACGCTTTCCTTGCCACTGCCAGTCTACTTCGACCATCAAATACAGTCATATGGTGTATTAATTTCTAAGACGAAACTATGACAAGAGTATGTCAAAGTGAAATAAAAAGAAATTCATTGTCAACCGATTTAATTCCTACCCTACCAAGAAGAGAAGAGGGTAGTTAAGTCCGTAGTTCGAAGTATGCCACATAGGAGGATAATCGCAACAAATTTGCAGTGTGTGTGGTGATCATTTCCTTGTGCTAAATATTTTATTTCCCTAGATTACCAAGTTCCTCAGGTACCTGAGAAAAAAGTGATACTGCGCTCAGTTAACAGCTCTCAATAACACGATATGAGTGATAAGAGAAACTTCAGAGTCAGATATAGTTGATACCGTAAGGAAAGGAAGCGAAGGAGATTAGAGTTTAACGTCCCGTCGACGACAAGATCAGTAACGGCAGAGTAAAAACGGTGTGTTAGACAGGGGTGGAGCGAGCAAAGGCCCGCGGGGCTTTCAAAGAAGTAATCAAGAAACTCGCTTCTATGTATTAAACCTAAGTAGCACCGAGCGAGGTGGTGCAGTGGTTAGCACACTGGACTGGCATTCGGGAGGACGACGGTTCAATCCCGCGTCCGGCCATCCTGATTTAGGTTTTCCGTGATTTCCCTAAATCGCTCCAGGCAAATGCCGGGATGGTTCCTTTGAAAGGGCACGGCCGACTTCCTTCCCTGTCCTTCCCTAATCCGATGAGACCGATGACCTCGTAGTTTGGTCTCTTCCCCGAAACAACTCAACTCAACCTAAGTAGCAGCCCCTACCCAATGAGAGTCAAGTGTCTTACTACGGCGTCATCACGCTCGGTGATATGTCTTGAATGTGGACTTTGGACGTGTAGAACTGCGATTCTCTTTCTCTCTTACCCCCCCCCCCCCCCCCACACACACACACGCACACTCGATAAGAGAGGGCGGAGGAGTTAGCAAAGATTCTGAAAGCGTGAAGAAATGAATGTATGAAGTACTGGATTACTTGGAGTATTTACTATTTTTTCAGTGACCCGCCCTTGTAAAGTGTGTGAAGTGTAGATGTTCACAGCAACTGACTTGCTGCTTCACCACACAGTAAAATGGATTTACAGCAAAGTATTTAACTTTTTCTCTTTTTACATATCCTCAATTTCCAGTGGTTCGACCTATGCAATTTTAGCGAAATAATGTAATCAGATGTTGCACCGGGTGCCAGTCAGTAGTCTTTGCGGATGGAAATGAACACATATGTATGAGAATGACAGAGAGCGAACGCAGTGGAGCGATACACTTTTTCTGAGAAGAATTAAACACAATTTTTGCTTGCTGTATTCCGGAAGTGGTTTACAATGTAACTTAATATCTTTTCCTATAATACTGTTCGATTAGATCCATGGAGCTCACTCATTACTGGACGGAACAGACAAAGTAGAGATTGGGGAAATAACCTCAGTCGTCACAATCACTTTATGGACACATCTTGTGACTTTCATGTTTTGTAATGATTTGTGGAAGCGGAAGAGGGCATTTCGCAAAACTGGTCGGACTCAACGTTGAACTCTAGGTCCCTAGATACCAGGCTGAGTATGGACGGCGAGATAGTGCTACTTCCCCTAGGCCGGTGAATACTGAAGATAACTAGCTCAGCCATACAATGGTGACCGGCCACCGTGTCACCCCCTGCAGTATGACGTCATTCGGGCATTGAGTCAGCAACTGGCACTTGTCAGCTTCCCACACCTTGGAATCGCTACTTCGTGTAGCTCCGCAATTCGCCTCACGAAACTCAATGCACCCCGTTCGAGTCCTCATAACAGGGAAACATTCCTGGGAATACCGGGAACTGCTCCGCGTCCTCCCCATGGCAGGCATCACACTGACTAGGGGAGCTACAGGGTCGGACAAATGGTGAAGTACGAGGGCAGTTCAATAAGTAATGCAACACATTTTTTTTCTCGGCCAATTTTGGTTGAAAAAACCGGAAATATCTTGTGGAATATTTTCAAACATTCCCGCTTCGTCTCGTATAGTTTCATTGACTTCCGACGGGTGGCAGCGCTGTACGGAGCTGTTAAAATGGCGTCTGTAACGGATGTGCATTGCAAACAGAGGGCAGTGATCGAGTTTCTTTGGCGGTAAACCAGGGCATCTCAGATATTCATAGGCGCTTGCAGAATGTCTACGGTGATCTGGCAGTGGACAAAAGCACGGTGAGTCGTTGGCAAAACGTGTGTCCTCATCGCCGCAAGGTCAAGCAAGACTGTCTGATCTCCCGCGTGCGGGCCGGCCGTGCACAGCTGTGACTCCTGCAATGGCGGAGCGTGCGAACACACTCGTTCGAGATGATCGACGGATCACCATCAAACAACTCAGTGCTCAACTTGACATCTCTGTTGGTAGTACTGTCACAATTGTTCACCAGTTGGGATATTCAAAGGTTTGTTCCCGCTGGGTCCCTCGTTGTCTAACCGAACACCATAAAGAGCAAAGGAGAACCATCTGTGTGGAATTGCTTGCTCGTCATGTGGCTGAGGGTGACAATTTCTTGTCAAAGATTGTTACAGGCGATGAAACATGGGTTCATCACTTCGAACCTGAAACAAAACGGCAATCAATGGAGTGGCGCCACACCCACTCCCCTACGAAGAAAAAGTTTAAAGCCATACCCTCAGCCGGTAAAGTCATGGTTACAGTCTTCTGGGACGCTGAAGGGGTTATTCTGTTCGATGACCTTCCCCATGGTCAAACGATCAACTCTGAAGTGTATTGTGCTACTGTTCAGAAATTGAAGAAACGACTTCAGCGTGTTCGTAGGCACAAAAATCTGAACGAACTTCTCCTTCTTCATGACAACGCAAGACCTCACACAAGTCTTCGCACCCGAGAGGAGCTCACAAAACTTCAGTGAACTGTTCTTCCTCGTGCACCCTACAGCCCCGATCTCGCACCGTCGGATTTCCATATGTTTGGCCCAATGAAGGACGCAATCCGTGGGACGCACTACGCGGATGATGAAGAAGTTATTGATGCAGTACGACGTTGGCTCCGACATCGACCAGTGGAATGGTACCGTGCAGGCATACAGGCCCTCATTTCAAGGTGGCGTAAGGCTGTAGCATTGAATGGAGATTACGTTGAAAAATAGTGTTGTGTAGCTAAAAGATTGAGGAGTAACCGGGTGTATTTCAATGCTGAATAAAACAACCCCTGTTTCAGAAAAAAAATGTGTTGCATTACTTATTGAACTGCCCTCGTACTATGGCATTCATTCACAATGCAGAGACCTTTCCCATTCGCATCGAAACCGAGCTGTCAATGTATTGTGGTTCCTCAGTGCGTTTAACATCAGTAGGATGAGGAATATTACCAAATTATCGAGCAATAAAAAAAATCTTGTTGTGTTTACTTAGCCTTGTTTCTATGTGCAGTTTTTTTCTAGAATTATCTGTGTGTTTTCACTAAGGTGACAAAGCTCACGGGATACCTCCTGATATCGTGTCGGACCTCTTTTTGCCAGGGACAGTGCAGCAAGGACTCTGCAAGTCATTGGAAGTCTAGAGCAGAAATATTGAGCCTTGTGCCTCTATAGCCGTCCGTGGATGCGAAAGTGTAGCCGGTGCAAGATTTTGTTCACGAACTGACCTCTCGATTATGTGCCACAAATTTTCGATGGGACTCATGTCGGGCGATCTGGGCGCATTGTCATCCATTAAAAATTCCATCGATGATTGGGAACATGAAGTCCACGAATGGCTGCAAATGGTTCCAAGTAGCCGAATATAAGCATTTCCAGTCAAAGATCGGTTCGTTTAGAGCGGAGGACCATGTCAAAAAAAGTTCAAATGTGTGTGAAATCTTATGGGACTTAACTGCTCATGTCATCAGTCCCTAAGCTTACACACTACTTAACCTAAATTATCCTAAGAACAGACACACACACCCATGCCCGAGGGAGGTCTCGAACCTCCGCCGGGGCCAGCCAGAGGACCACGTCCATTCCATGTAAAAACACTACTCACAAGGGAACCTCCCCATCGCACCCCTCTCAGATTTAGATACACTCCTGGAAATTGAAATAAGAACACCGTGAATTCATTGTCCCAGGAAGGGGAAACTTTATTGACACATTCTTGGGGTCAGATACATCACATGATCACACTGACAGAACCACAGGCACATAGACACAGGCAACAGAGCATGCACAATGTCGGCACTAGTACAGTGTATATCCACCTTTCGCAGCAATGCATGCTGCTATTCTCCTATGGAGATGATCGTAGAGATGCTGGATGTAGTCCTGTGGAACGGCTTGCCATGCCATTTCCACCTGGCGCCTCAGTTGGACCAGCGTTCGTGCTGGACGTGCAGACCGCGTGAGACGACGCTTCTTCCAGTCCCAAACATGCTCAATGGGGGACAGATCCGGAGATCTTACTGGCCAGGGTAGTTGACTTACACCTTCTAGAGCACGTTGGGTGGCACGGGATACATGCGGACGTGCATTGTCCTGTTGGAACAGCAAGTTCCCTTGCCGGTCTAGGAATGGTAGAACGATGGGTTCGATGACGGTTTGGATGTACCGTGCACTATTCAGTGTCCCCTCGACGATCACCAGTGGTGTACGGCCAGTGTAGGAGATCGCTCCCCACACCATGATGCCGGGTGTTGGCCCTGTGTGCCTCGGTCGTATGCAGTCCTGATTGTGGCGCTCACCTGCACGGCGCCAAACACGCATACGACCATCATTGGCACCAAGGCAGAAGCGACTCTCATCGCTGAAGACGACACGTCTCCATTCGTCCCTCCATTCACGCCTGTCGCGACACCACTGGAGGCGGGCTGCACGATGTTGGGGCGTGAGCGGAAGACGGCCTAACGGTGTGCGGGACCGTAGCCCAGCTTCATGGAGACGGTTGCGAATGGTCCTCGCCGATACCCCAGGAGCAACAGTGTCCCTAATTTGCTGGGAAGTGGCGGTGCGGTCCCCTACGGCACTGCGTAGGATCCTACGGTCTTGGCGAGCATCCGTGCCCAGGTCGACGGGCACGTGCACCTTCCGCCGACCACTGGCGACAACATCGATGTACTGTGGAGACCTCACGCCCCACGTGTTGAGCAATTCGGCGGTACGTCCACCCGGCCTCCCGCATGCCCACTATACGCCCTCGCTCAAAGTCCGTCAACTGCACATACGGTTCACGTCCACGCTGTCGCGGCATGCTACCAGTGTTAAAGACTGCGATGGAGCTCCGTATGCCACGGCAAACTGGCTGACACTGACGGCGGCGGTGCACAAATGCTGCGCAGCTAGCGCCATTCGACGGCCAACACCGCGGGTCCTGGTGTGTCCGCTGTGCCGCGCGTGTGATCATTGCTTGTACAGCCCTCTCGCAGTGTCCGGAGCAAGTATGGTGGGTCTGACACACCCGTGTCAATGTGTTCTTTTTTCCATTTCCAGGAGTGTATAAGTTGGCACACTGGATAGGCCTTGAAAAACTGAACACAGATCAACCGAGAAAACAGGAAGAAGTTGTATGGAACTATGAAAAAACAAGCAAAATATACAAACTGAGTAGTCCATGCCTAAGATAGGCAACATCAAGGCTTATGTGAGCTCTGGAGCGCCGTGGTCCCGTGGTTAGCGTGAGCAGGTGCGGAACGAGAGGTCCTTAGTTCAAGTCCTCCCTCCAGTGAAAAGTTTAATTTCTTTATTTTCGCAAAGTTATGATCTGTCCGTTCGTTCATTGACGTCTCTGTTCACTGTAATAAGTTTAGTGTCTGTGTTTTGCGACCGCTCCGCAAAACCGTGCGATTAGTAGACGAAAGGACGTGCTTCTCCAATGGGAACCGAAAACATTTGATCGCAAGGTCATAGGTCAACCGATTCCTCCGCAGGAAAACGCGTCTGATATATTCTATGCGACACTGGTGACGGCATGTGCGTCACATGACAGGAATATATTATCGACCCACCTAACTTGTACACTTGGGAATGGGTAAAAAGATTCTTCTACCTTACGCGATTTCGGTTTTCTTGTGGATGTGATGATCACTCCCAAAAAAGTGATGAAAACATAAGAGTTTGTTACATAAACTGAAAATAAAAAATAAAACTTTTCGCTGGGGGGAGGACTTGAACCAAGGACCTTTCGTTCCGCAGCTGCTCACGCTAACCACGGGACCATAATGTGGAACGTTTCACGATTTTGCGTGTCATCCTTGCGCAGGGGCCATGCTAATCTTCTCTGTATCGTTCCAATTTTAGTATATGTACCGCCGAAGCGAGTACGACCACGGCGCTCCGTAGCTCACCTCACCCTTGATATTGCCTATCTTGCACATGGACTACTCAGTTTGTATATTTTGCTTATTTTTTCATAGTTCCACACAACTTCTTCCTGTTTTCTCGATTGATCTGTGTTCACTTTTTCAAGGCTTATCCACTGTGCCAACTTATAACTAAATCTGAGGGGGGTGCGATGGGGAGGTTCCCTTGTCAGAACTCTATTGTGATCACGAACGACACGTGCAACGCTTTGAGGACACTTCTCAGATACAGTTCGTGGTCAAATACACCAGCGCAGACTGCAGGCTTGGCTAGCATCTCCATTTATGTTAAAGCAAGCATTTCTCACGTGTTTCCATGTTGTTGTCCGCGCCTCTATGTCGATATCCTGGCACCTAAAGGGCGATATGTGTCGAAGCATCTTTCTGTTAGGCTGCCTTTGTTCTTACTAAGAACTCTATGAGTTTGCTTCTGATACATGCCGTGCAGTGCCCACAGCGGTTGTGCTAGCCACGCCCTACACTCTGGCAGCAGCTGCTCTGAACGGATTCGCATTCATCACATACCACGTCACTGATGGCAGGAGATATCTCGCCATAATTTCTTGGCACATGTAATTTACCGCTGCGATGTAATAGAGAGTGCTTATTTTCTTCGCGAGAATGGAGGCATTAGGGTGGAGTGGAGGAGTTCGTTGAACCCGGAGAGAGCAGCGCATCATGGCGCCACCCCCGCCCCTCACCCCCACCCCCGGCTGAGTGGTGCGGCGGCTGCTGGCGCCGCATTGATCTGTCTGGCCTTCCCACGCACCAACAACGCCGCGCCGACACTCGAGCCGCGCTAGCGCCTATCTGCCGCCTACCCGTGACTCATCTCGCGCTCTGTGACATTTACCAGACATCGCGCCGTCGCCATTTCACACTCAAGTTCTACATCCCAGTTCACTGACTGTCTTCTAGTTCGGTGAAGTCAGCAACCAATTCGTTCTCATAATCATGTCAGGTCCGCATGCGGTCCCAATCAAATATTCGCACGGCCGGCCATTTTCACCGGTATTTTACACAGAGGTTACAAAATTCATGGGATAGCAATATGCATATTTACGTATGGCAGTAGTATCTCGCATACAAGGTATAAAAGGTCAATGTATTGACGGAGCTGTCAATTTTACTCAGGTAATTCATGTGATAACACAACTGTGTTATAATTTCTACGTTACAACATTTGCCATATGTGGACGTGTTTTATCGTGAACTAGCTGCACCCCCTTGTCCCATCATTCCACAACAGTGGATTTTGACACAAACGCTGCCCCATACATATTCTTCCCTCTGTGGCGGATGTCCACCTGTGTTTGGCCTTTGGCTGCCAAGAAAAGAATAACAGCAGTTGGTCCTCTTGGACGCCACAGTTGACGTTACCACATCTACTGCACGGACATCGAAAAGACACAAATGCCGCAGTAATCACTTGCCTACATATCGCTGACTATACATCCGCATCGGAGTGGCGCTACGTTGAATATACGCTGCAGAAACGACATCAGAGGCAAGCCTTTTGATCGCCCTTTATACACTAAAGCGCCAAAGAAACTGTTACAGCCATCCGTATTCAAATACAGAGATATGTAAACAGGCAGAATACGGCACTACCGTCGGCAACGCCTACGTAAATCAACAAGTGTCTGCCGCAGTTGTTATATCGGTTACTGCTGCTAAAATGGCAGAGTATAAAGATTTAGGTGAGTTTGAACGTGGTGTTATGATCGGCGCACAAGCGATGGGGCACAAAAATGGTTCAAATGGCTCTGAACACTATGGGACTTAACTGCTGTGGTCATCAGTCCCCTAGAACTTAGAACTACTTAAACCTAATTAACCTAAGGACATCACACACATCCATGCCCGAGGCAGGATTCGAACCGGCGACCGTAGCGGTCGCGCGGTTCCAGACTGTAGCGCCTAGAACCGCTCGGCCACTCAGGCCGGCGATGGGGCACAGCATTTCGGAGGTAGCGATGAAGTGGGGATTTTCCTGCACGACCGTTTCACGAGTGTACCGCGAATATCAGCAATCCGGTAAAACGTCAAATTCTCGGCATCGCTGCGGTCAGAAAAAGATCCTGCAAGAACGGATCCAACGACGACTGAAGAGAATCCTTCAACGTGACAGAAGTGTAGCCCTTCCGCAAATTGCTGCAGATTTCAATGCAGGGCCGTCAACAAGTGTCAGCGTGCGAACCATTCAACGAAACTTCCTGGCAGATTAAAACTGTGTGCCGGACCGCGACTCGAACTCGGGACCTTTGCCTTTCGCGGGAATGTGCTCTACCACTGAGCTACCCAAGCACGACTCACGCCCCGTCCTCACAGCTTCAGTTCTGCCAGTACCTCGTCTCCTACCTTCCAAACTTTACAGAAGCTCTCCTGCAAACCTTGCAGAACTAGCACTGCTGAAAGAAAGGCTATTGCGGAGACATGGCTTAGCCACAGCCTGGGGGATGTTTCCAGAATGAGATTCATATCGATGCACACTCCGCTGCAGAGTGTTCATTAGACTGCAATATTAGATTGTAAGAGAAATGTAGAAATACAAGACTTCGCTCTCTGCCGTGCAGCATGATCTAACCTAGATGATGGATCAAGCCATCTAAGGCCGAGAGGATCGAAGCATTGCTGATGTCCTCGCCCTCGGGCGATGGCTGCCCAGGAGATAGAGGCTCAATATCTTTCTGAGTCACTCCCTTCTGGACAACTCCGGTTGTGGCATTCTGTTAATGTAAACTCTTTCCTATTTCCCTATCTTCTTACAACATAAATAGTTAATTTTAGGTATTTCTGTTTCCTACTTTGCCGTTTACAACCATTTATAGTTGCAACTTTATTACTTTGATAAAATAATAAGATATCAAACGTCATTTTTGTCCATGTACAATTTAATAGTGTTAAATGCGACCTGTCCTTGTCAGAAGGTGGCAGGTCATTTTTAAATACCAGCACACAAAATATAAACATAAATACTGTTTGGGGAGCAATGGAAGGTAACTCTCGTGAAAGAGTTCAGAAAATACTAGTCGGGAAGCAATGAATGGTAAGTCTTGTGACAAGGTTCACCTCATTATGTTTCCGTTTAAAAAATCGAGTCATAGTCATGACAAAGGAAATGTTTTAAACAATGTGGAATCGTCAGGAGATTCAAAAATAAGGAAGTTATGTTAATATATATTACGCCCAAAGATAATAACTACCGAGAAATAGAAAGAATTAATGATTTCGACATGTTGCAGGTAGGCTACATCTGAGGAGGAAAGTCGTTGCTAAGGACACCCACATTCGAATCACAGTTATTTTCCTCTGCCGGCCGAAGTGGCCGCGCGGTTCTGGCGCTGCAGTCTGGAACCGCGAGACCGCTACGGTCGCAGGTTCGAATCCTGCCTCGGGCATGGATGTGTGTGATGTCCTTAGGTTAATTAGGTTTAACTAGTTCTAAGTTCTAGGGGACTAATGACCTCAGCAGTTGAGTCCCATAGTGCTCAGAGTCATTTGAACCATTTTTTTATTTTCCTCTCCTCACATGGTCTTAATATGAATTTTGTACGCATTGGTTGAGAGTACACTGAAATACCTCTAGGTGTTTCCTCATATATCCTACTGAAATCAGTGCGCTAAGTGGCTGCGAGGTGTTTGGTTTGCTTAGTTTTGCTGTGCATATTTCCAATCTAACTCTCCTGTGAGTTGCAGTTTTGAAATAGATGACTTGAAAGAGCACCGTGACGGTAAAAATTTTTGTTTTAATCTTGGGAAAACTGCAATAGAAACACACCAAATGTTGAAGTACACGTTTGGAGACAACGTTTGAGATCGGACAGAAGACTTACGAGTGGTTTAACGGTTTCGAAATCGACTGATGACAGCTACCGTTCGGGTAGGCCGTCACACCGGAAAACGTTCACAAAATGGGGGATCGGATTTTACAATACTGTAGGCATACCATCCAAGACCTCTGCAACACCTTAGGAATAAATTTGTGATACTTGCGAGCATTACTTTCAAAAGAATTCAGCTTGAGAAGGATTGCGGCGAGTTTGATGCAACGATAGTTTCTTGATGTTCAGAAGAAACATAGCGTGGAAGTTTGCACGGAACTAAAAGATTTTCATTTGTGACTAAAGTTGGGATTACGACTATAGCCCTGAAATTAAGCAGCAGTCGTCGCAATGGAACAGTTCTTCTTCACCATTGCCAAAAATTCTCGAGAAGTCACGAGTAACATCATCATCAGGGCCTTGTTTTATACAGGGTGATTCAAAAAGAATGCCACAACTTTAGGAATTTAAAACTCTGCAACGACAAAAGGCAGAGCTAAGCACTATCTGTCGGCGAATTAAGGGAGCTATAAAGTTTCATTTAGTTGTACATTTGTTCGCTTGAGGCGCTGTTGAGTAGGCGTCAGCGTCAGTTGATGCTAAGATGGCGACCGCTCAACAGAAAGCTTTTTGTGGCATTGAGTACGGCAGAAGTGAATCGACGACAGTTGTTCAGCGTGCATTTCGAACGAAGTATGGTGTTAAACCTCCTGACAGGTGGTGTATTAAACATTGGTATAAACAGTATCCGCCCGTAACTACCTGAACGTCAACTACCCGAGGCGATGGATCGGCCGCCAGGCAGCCAGTGACAGAGCACTTCATCACTGGCCTCCAAGAAGCCCTGATCTTACCCCCTGCGATTTTTTCTTATGGGGGTATGTTAAGGATATGGTGTTTCGGCCACCTCTCCCAGCCACCATTGATGATTTGAAACGAGAAATAACAGCAGCTATCCAAACTGTTACGCCTGATATGCTACAGAGAGTGTGGAACGAGTTGGAGTATCGGGTTGATATTGCTCGTGTGTCTGGAGGGGGCCATATTGAACATCTCTGAACTTGTTTTTGAGTGAAAAAAAACCTTTTTAAATACTCTTTGTAATTATGTATAACAGAAGGTTATATTATGTTTCTTTCATTAAATACACATTTTTAAAGTTGTGGTATTCTTTTTGAATCACCCTGTATATTCGGAATGCAAGGTCCGATCGGTCGCGAAATGGAAACCTCAGCGAAAATCAAAAATGTTTTGTCTGCAACAGTTAACAACACCTTCCAATTACTTCTCTATGTAGTCGCCGCTCCAACTTTCCAACACGTTTATCATAGAAGGCAGACGCCTATGCCTTCCGTGAATTCTCTACACTACTCCATAGTACGTCGCCTGCACCAAAATGTTGTCTCCATAGCCAGCGGTTCATGTGAGCAGAGATGAAAAAGTCATGGGGAGCCAATTGCGGGCTGTATTGTGGATGATCAAATACTTCCCATCGAAAACGCTGCAGGATCATCTTCATCGGTCCTGAAGATTTTGGCCGGCTGCAAACATCAGGTGAAACTCTCATACTTGGCGCGAGACACTGTTTTCTGGGCATCTTTACGTGCTCACTGTGCGTTCAGAACTGAAAAGAGTAACGTGACGAGATCCACGGGCATACTAGAGACACTACCCAACACATGTGCAAAGTTCCATCGGATTTTCACGTGGTTTTCATTTCACGCCCGATCGGACCTTGCTTTCCGAATAGACCTCGTATATACCTTGAGGGGAACAACTTTTGTTAGAGACAAAGTGTTCGCTTACGCCTCCCAGAGATGTCGTGGTTCTTTGGTATTGCAGTTACCGCAGCTTCTCTATTTTACAGTGTCTGTGTGGCTGTCCTTCTGACATGCATGCATGTCTGAAGGGATTGACACTGCTGACAATCGACAGCCGTATTACATTATGAAGCGTATTCGCAAATAATTTAATCTTTTCGTAATCTTTTAGTGTTCTCCTGTCCTGAGACAACGAGATTCCAGCGAAATAGCAAGGTCTGTTGACCAGGTGTGCAGAGTACTACCTGCCCCAGTGTATGAATTGGTAAGAGTGATTTTCAACAACAAAAAAAAACATAAGAATGAATGTCTTTAAGAGAAGAAAGATATTTTTAGAAGGCGAATTAGTAACTTCAATTGTGCCTGTCCTACCGTATTTTACGACTCGAAGATAGGAAACACACAGAACACACAGTGCTTACTCCCTGCCGCCTCTCAAAAGCATAACCAGTTTTAAAGGTTGCAAAGAGTCTGAAGCCCATTGTACATACAGACTATCTCAGGAGGAATGGTAAGTATTCAGGATATGACAGGAGCGATCACTCTATGCAAAAAGTCTAGTAAATATGGACTCTAAAAGGCGTTCCTTAAGAGCTATGAGCACTTCTTCGATAATTTGAAACAAATCTCTTCTACTGCAAACTTCCTACTTTCCATATTTTGGGAGGAGATGAAATGGACCAAAAAAAAAAGAAAAAAATTATGTAGTAAACATGGGCTCTAAAATGAATTCGTTAAGAGCTATGAGCAGTTGAAGAGAAGTGTGTCACAGTAGCGAAGATAAATAAGTGCTCCTAGCTCTTAAAGTATGCACTTTAGAGATAATCTTAACTGGATATTTTATTCTTGTTTTGGTCCATACCACCACTTCTCAAAATATGGAAAGCAAAGAGCTTGCAGTAGAAGAGGTCTGTTGCATAGTATCGAAGATGCAGTGCTCATAGCTCTTAAGTTATGCAGTTTAGTCCATGTTTACTAGACTTTTTTGCTTCGAATGATTGTTACTGTCATATCCCTGAATATTGACCATCCTCCTGGGACACCTTGTAGATACAGGGCGATTATAATTAAACTTTCAAAACGCTGTAGAAGTAACATCACTGGTCAGAATGCCGGCCGCGGTGGTCTAGCGGTTCTAGGCGCTCAGTCCGGAACCGCGCGACTGCTGCGGTCGCAGGTTCGAATCCTGCCTCGGGCATGGATGTGTGTGATGTCCTTAGGTTAGTTAGGTTTAAGTAGTTCTAAGCTCTAGGGGACTGATGACCACAGATGTTAAGTCCCATAGTGCTCAGAGCCATTTGAACCATTTGAACTGGTCAGAATGACATCAAATTGCAACGGAATATTATCGGAGAAGGGGGGGACACGTATGCCAGAAGAATAAAAATTGTGTGAAAATTGATCAATAGATGGCGCTTTATGTGTCAGAATACATAAATGATAACATCTGTCATGCGCACGACCCATTGAAGTTGGTATAAACACGACGGGTACACGGCTTTTCCTCCTTTGGCATCTGCGACGTTCACCATGACTGTCTCAATGCAGGATCGCGCTCTGCTTGTAAAGCTGTATTACAGGCATGATAACTGTGCACACGTCGCTCTGCAGAAGTTCCGGACACTGAAGTGTTTGAAGAAAGGCGTTGATCTGACGACTCCCGTGGGACTCGGAAATTCGAAAAGACGGGTTCTTTTGGTGTGCAGCCTGGTAGAGGGAGGAAACGAATTGATTGACGTCAGTGAAAGCAGTGGCCACAGCAATGCAGGAGGAGACAAGTGGTGATATGCAAACGTGTACAGCACGGAGAATGCCCGAACATTGGGCATAGCCATGAGCACGGTTCATAAAATCCTACGAAACATTCTTCTTTGTTATCCATTCAAAATTACCCATGTGCACGAGTTACTTCCTCTTGACCTGCCAGTAAGTGAGATCTTTGCTGTAGAATTTCTTTCTCGCATGGAAGTGGACAATGATTGGCCGTGGTAGATCTTGTGGACAGACGCATCCCGCTTCCATCTGACAGGATATGCCAATACAGAGAATTGTCGAATATGGGCAACGGAAAATCCACACGCAAATCAACCAGTACCACTTCATCGTGAAAGGCCACCGCGTGGTGCGGGTTTACGGCATCATTTATTATAGCACCATAGTTTTTCGAAGATACAGGTGCTTCCGGTCCTTTTACCTGCACCGTCACTGGTAAGCGCTTTGAGCGTATTTTGCGCAACCACATCATTCCAGCTCTCCAACAGCGTGGATGTGTGTCATTTTTATGCAAGATGGCGCACCTCGGCTAATTGCAAATCCAGTTAAGCAGCTGCTGCAGCGCCATTTCGGAAATGATAGAATTATCAGCCGCCATTTTCCTACAGCCTGGAAGTCCCAATCACGTGATCTTAATTTGTGTGATTTCTGGCTGTGGCGCTATATGAAAGACGTTGTGTTCAGTGGTCCGATTGCAAATTTTGCTGCACTGAAGGCACGCGTGGACGCAACACATTCTGAACGTGACCCTGGAAACACTTCGATCAGTTGTGGAACATGCTGTTTCTCGATTTCCTACTTGTTGCAGAAAACGGTGGCCAGCATATTAAGTGTGTTTTGCGCCAGTCACACGGAAATTAATAATCCGATTGATACCTTTTATGCGGTTTTTGGCCTCACGACAATTAGAAAGTAATGTGATTGATGCTTTTAATGCGGTTTTTGGCCTCACGACAGTCAAAAACCGATGGGATTGATGCTTTTTATGCGGTTTTTGGCCTCAGGACAGTTAAAAACCGATGTGACTGATGCTTTTTATGCGGTTTTTGACCTCAGGACAGTTAAAAACCGAAGTGAGTGATGCTTTTTATGCGGTTTTTCGCCTCAGGACATTTAAAAACCGATTTTTCCCATCCGATGGGAGAGAAGAGAACCACTTGTATGAATATCAAGAGCTCAGATGGAAACCCAGTTCTAAGCAAAGAAGGGAAGGCAGAAAGGTGGAAGGAGTATATAGAGGGTTTATACAAGGGCAATGTACTTGAGGACAATATTATGGAAATGGAAGAGAATGTAGATGAAGATGAAATGGGAGATAAGATACTGCGTGAAGAGTTTGACAGAGCACTGAAAGACCTGAGTCGAAACAAGGCCCCGGGAGTAGACAACATTCCATTAGAACTAATGATGGCCTTGGGAGAACCAGTCATGACAAAACTCTACCATCTGGTGAGCAAGATGTATGAGACAGGCGAAATACCCACAGACTTCAAGAAGAATATAATAATTCCAATCCCACAGAAAGCAGGTGTTGACAGATGTGAAAATTACCGAACTATCAGTTTAATAAGTCACAGCTGCAAAATACTAACGCGAATTCTTTACAGACGAATGGAAAAACTGGTAGAAGCGGACCTCGAGGAAGATCAGTTTGGATTCCGTAGAAATGTTGGAACACGTGAGGCAATACTAACCTTACGACTTATCTTAGAAGAAAGATTAAGAAAAGGCAAACCTACGTTTCTAGCATTTGTAGACTTAGAGAAAGCTTTTGACAATGTTAACTGGAATACTCACTTTCAAATTCTGAAGGTGGCAGGGGTAAAATACAGGGAGCGAAAGGCTATTTACAATTTGTACAGAAACCAGATGGCAGTTGTAAGAGTCGAGGGGCATGAAATGGAAGCAGTGGTTGGGAAAGGAGTGAGACAGGGTTGTAGCCTCTCCCCGATGTTTTTCAATCTGTATATTGAGCAAGCAGTAAAGGAAACAAAAGAAAAATTCGGAGTAGGCATTAAAATTCATGGAGAAGAAGTAAAAACTTTGAGGTTCGCCGATGACATTGTAATTCTGTCAGAGACAGCAAAAGACTTGGAAGAGCAGTTGAACGGAATGGACAGTGTCTTGAAAGGAGGATATAAGATGAACATCAACAAAAGCAAAACGAGGATAATGGAATGTAGTCAAATTAAGTCGGGTGATGCTGAGGGAATTAGATTAGGAAACGAGACACTTAAATTAGTAAAGGAGTTTTGCTATTTAGGGAGTAAAATAACTGACGATGGTCGAAGTAGAGAGGATATAAAATGTAGACTGGCAATGGCAAGGAAATCGTTTCTGAAGAAGAGAAATTTGTTAACATCGAATACAGATTTAAGTGTCAGGAAGTCGTTTCTGAAAGTATTTGTATGGAGTGTAGCCATGTATGGAAGTGAAACATGGTCGATAACTAGTGTGGACAAGAAGAGAATAGAAGCTTTCGAAATGTGGTGCTACAGAAGAATGCTGAAGATAAGGTGGGTAGATCACGTAACTAATGAGGAGGTATTGAATAGGATTGGGGAGAAGAGAAGTTTGTGGCACAACTTGACTATAAGAAGGGATCGGTTGGTAGGACATGTTTTGAGGCATCAAGGGATCACAAATTTAGCATTGGAGTGCAGCGTGGAGGGTAAAAATCGTAGAGGGAGACCAAGAGATGAATACACTAAGCAGATTCAGAAGGATGTAGGTTGCAGTAGGTACTGGGAGATGAAGAAGCTTGCACAGGATAGAGTAGCATGGAGAGCTGCATCAAACCAGTATCAGGACTGAAGACAACAACAACAACATGGGATATGACCTTGTCGTGGTGGACGAACTTACGTAACTAACAGTATCACACCTGCGCACCCACGCACACTGAGTAGTACAGTTTGTTTAACGTCAGACGTACAGTTTAGGCATTGTTGTATGATTCATTTGTCATTTGTAGTCGACTACTACTAAATTATGATGATTACAGCGCCATCTATTGCTACATTTTGTAACTATTTATTTTGCTTCTGCCGTACGTTTTCCCCCTTCTCCGATAACATTCCGTTGCAATGTGACGTCACTCTGACCAGTGGTGTTATTTCTACAGCGGTTTGAAAGTTTAATTATAATCACTCTGTATATTGAGACATTATTCATAACGAGTTTTAAGACCTTTAAAGGAGGGCATGAGAAGAAAAACTCAACAGAAGCGGCCTACGAACGACTGGGTACTCCACTACCATAATTCACGACTGCACAGGCCCTACGGTAACCAGGAGTCTTTGACTAAAAATCAGATGATAGCCTACGTGACTTCTTTCTCTACCACAAGATGAAAATCAAATTGAAAGGTCGAATTTCTGATACAGTGAAGGAGATCCAAGCGGAATTGCTGAGCGTGATAAGCATCCAAGAAAGAAAAACACCTTCAGAATGCTTTTCAAAAGTGTCAGAATCTGTGTATTCATTCCCAATGAGACTACTTTGCAAGTGCTAAGCTCTAGATAAGACATAACAGTTTTAATTACTATTTTTCGGCGACTTTTGGGTCTCACTTCGTACTTAACGGGCTGTCCCTAACTGTAGTTGTACTTACATAATTGTAAGCATGTCAGAGTTTAACTGAAATTCGAATGAGCATGCTGCACCAAAAGTAATCTCCATAAGGAGCAGAGAAAATGGCACGCCTACATTGAAAACTGCCGCCGCGTGGTAACGACACCTCTACAATGTATTGCGGGCCGGCATTCTCCCATTTCCACAGGCGCCACGATTAGTAATGAAGCGCTGTGTAGCGAGCAGCGTAAAGTGCCGGCCATTTACATTGGAGAGGGTCGGCTACGCTCATTCACGTCCCAGGAGGTGTGGCCACGCCTCCCTCACTGTGGCGTCCGTGGCGTGGCGCGCCACAGCCTTTTAGCATATCGCCCTTTAAAGCCCCGCGAGCAGCTGCAATATTGTAAACGCGCTCTGTCGCCTGCTGCGTTTACACCGGTGAGCGCAGCTTCCAAGCGCTTGCTACGTTTCTGCGTGGTGAAAGCACTGCCGTCATAAAACATCCATCTCGTAAAGTACCGCGTTACAGAAACCATTTCAACAGCACAGTTTCTCAACACTTGCATCTACGAAACCACATTCACTCTTACACTGCAGACATGAGGCTGGAGACCAAGATACACTAATGAACCAACAAACTATGACCGGTTGCTTAGTCCAGCTTTATAACGCAATACAGTAGTGATTCTGCGTGACATGAATCGACAACCTTTGTAGGTTTCTGGAAGTATGTCGCACCAGATGCCTACGAATAGGTCAGTAATTCCTGTAAATTAAGTGCCTGTGGTTTATGGACGCGAAGCAGGCGCCAGACTGCGTTGCAGAAGTGTTCCATCTGGTTCAGATTAGACGAATTTAGTGACGGCCAAAATGTCAATGTTAGGTCATCTCTTACTGTATTCATCTCTTGGTCTCCATCTATGATTTTCAACCCCCATAGTTCCCTCTAATATTAAATTGGTGATCCCTTGACATCTCAGAATGTGTCTTATCAACCAAACTCTTCTTTTAGTCAAATTGTGTCACAAATTTCTTGTCATTCAATTCCATTCCGTACTTCCTCATCTAACCGATCCATTTTTGAGCATTCTTCTATAGCATCTCTATTAAAACGCTATATTCTTTTCTTGTCTAAACTGTTTTCACGTTTCACTTCCATACATGGCTACACTCCGGACAAATACTTTCAGAAAAGACCTCCTAACACGCAAATCTATATTTGATGTTAACAATTTGTTATTTATCAGAAACACCTATCTTGCATTGCCAGTCTACTTCTTATATCCCCTCTACTTCGGTCATCGTCAGTTATTTTGCTTCCCAAATAGCAAAACTCATCTACTACTTTTATTGTCTCGTTTCCTAATCTAATTCTCTCTGTATCGCCTGATTTAATTCGACTACATTCCATTATCCTTGTTTTGCTTTTGTTGATATTCATCTTATATCCTCCTTTCAAGACGGTGTCCATTTCATTCAACTGCCTTTACAAGTCCTTTGCTGTCTCTGATGGCGCTGCGGTCGCAGGTTCGAATCCTGCTTCGGGCATGAAGATGTGTGATGTCCTTAGGTTAGTTAGGTTTAAGTAGTTCTAAGTTCTAGGGGACTGATGACCTCAGATGTTAAATCCCATAGTGCTCAAAGCCATTTGAACCATTTGCCTCTGATGGCATTACAATGTCATCAGCAAACCTCAAAGTTTTTATTTCTTGTCCCTAAATTTTAATGTGTTTCCAAATTTTTGTTTTGTTTCCTTTACTGTTTGCTCAACGTGAAGATTAAATAACATCTGGGTTAGAGTACAATCCTGTCTGATTCCCTTCCCAACCAGTGCTTCAATTTCATGCCCCCTCGACTTTTGGAACTGCTGTTTGATTTCTGTATAGGTTTAAAATAGCCTTTTACTCCCTGCAATTTCCCCCTGCTTTCTTCAAAATTTCAAAGAGAGTATCCGCGTCAATATTGTCAAAATCTTTCTCTACGTCTATAGATGCTATAAACATAGGTTTGTCTTTCCTTAACCTATCTTCTAAGAGAAGTTCTAGGGTTATTGCTTCACGTGTTCCGGCATTTTCCCGGGATCCAAATTTGATCTTCCTCGAGGTCAGCTTGTACCAGTTTTTCCTTTCTTCTACAAAGAATTTTCGTTAGTATTTTGCAAGCATATATTGTTAAACATGTAGTCCAGTAATATTCACCTGTCAGCACCTGTTGTTTCGGTACTAGAATACTTACATTCTTCTTGAGATCTGAGAGAATTTCGTCTCTGTCATACATCTTACTCATAAGACGGAATAGTTTTGTCACGGTTGGCTCTCCCAAGGCTATCATTAGCCCTGGTGGAATGTCGTCTACTCCAGAGGCCTTCGCCCGCAGCTCGTGGTCGTGCGGTAGCGTTCTCGCTTCCCACGCCCGGGTTCCCGGGTTCGATTCCCGGCGGGGTCAGGGATTTTCTCTGCCTCGTGATAGCTGGGTGTTGTGTGATGTCCTTAGGTTAGTTAGGTTTAAGTAGTTCTAAGTTCTAGGGGACTGATGACCATAGATGTTAAGTCCCATAGTGCTCAGAGCCATTTGAACCATTTGAACCAGAGGCCTTGTTTCGGGGTGTGACTATCATTCTGTATTATATCAGGTGGTAAAAGTTACAGGACAGAGCGACAGTGCTTGTAGTGGACGTAGATTGTTCCCAAGTTAATTATTTCTAATGGTTCAAAATTTTAATAAAGTTGTCTAATATTTTGTGTGCTTTGTAGTATCCGCTCGACCACCCGCAGAAGTAAATGTAGGCCTGCTAGGAACCACCATAGATCCGACGCGGTTGTCTCAAGTGTTTTTCGTCTTGCCCTACAGTTCACACAGTGCCCTGGATTTCTAGCACGTGACCCACCGGAGCTCATGTTGAAAGCTGGAAGTTAATACTTCTTTGTAAGGTTGACCAATGATTCTGCTGTGGCGTGCGTACACAAACTCGGAGTCTGAGATATTATTATCGCGAGAAGTGGCGAGCGAACAGTTGTTGTTGAGAGGAGTCGGAAGTGGCCGGACGCAGCGTGCGGTGGAAAGAAGCTGCGCGGCATGACAGGTGGCAGCCTACCGTGTGATGGTGCTAGTAGCGCCCGAGGAGACTTTGGTATTAACTGAGGAGTTTTAGTAATTTGCCTTTTTGCTGTACGCTATTGTTACTTGCTTGCGCACTGGAGGGATTTTGTCAGATTAGTGTATGCATACAGTGAGAGTAATATTCGTTTCTTTGCTGTTGCCAGAGCCGTGTTTATTGTCTTTAGACATTGTGAAATAATTAAAGTCTGTGTAAAGTTTGTCAATGTTTAAATAGTCTATTTTGCAAATATAGTAAATTAAAGTATTTATTGGTTGCTATCTTTTTCTTTCTTTTACACCGTTTAAGCCGGCCGCGGTGGCCGAGCGGTTCTAGGCGCTTCAGTCCGGAACCGCGCGACTGCTACGGTCGCAGGTTCGAATCCTGCCTCGGGCATGGATGTGTGTGATGTCCTTAGGTTAGTTAGGTTTAAGTAGTTCTAAGTTCTACGGGACTGATGACCTCAGATGTTAATTTTTTGACTTCTAAGAATTGCTTTTGCACTTTTATAGAATTTTATAACGCATTACGAAAATTTCCTGGTTGAGTTACGTTTAATTCGGAGAAAGCAATGCTGAGAATGTAAATGACGTAATACAATTAAAACTCCGTGGCGCTATTGTCCCGTAGAAGACTGCGACTAACAGCTGGTTCATCCATTTCCTAATGTGTAACTAGATACCATAATGAAGAGGATAGGTGGTCAAAAGACAAATGGCCAGGCTGTTAATGTCCGCTTTCCAAATCTTTGCGACAATCTATCTTGCAAGTAGTTCCTCATTTTTGCTTTCCAGTCTCAGTGGAACTCTTTCCAAACCTTCCACCAATGCAAATTTCTTGGTAGTACTGGCCGAAGACTCATTATTCCCGTGTGGAAGTGGTCACACTTACCATAAAGCCATCAAAACCTAAGAGTAAATAGTGTCTTGAGAAGCACAGCTTTCGCAATGAAGGCTAAAGGCTAGACACATGTTTGAGGACTTCAACCTGTGTGAACGAAGCACGTAGAAAATCCAATGACGTCACAGGAAAGCGTGAGGGCTCATGTCTCATATTAGACTTATTCAGTCTTCAACTGTGAATTTTCCTCCACCCTAACAATCACATCAACAAGTTCTACCTTTTTGGATAAGATATAAAAATTTCATCAGTTTCGACAGCCAGCCAACCAACACCGACAGCTATAGTTCAGGTATACATGCCGATGTCACAAGCAGGAGATGAAGAGACAGAAAAAGTTTGTCGGGACATTGAACGGGTAATTCAGTATGTAAAGGGAGAAGAACATCTAATGATCATGGGGGTTGGGACGGGTTTGGAAGGAATAGAAGAAAGAGTCCCGGGGGAAGGGGGGGGGGGGAAGTTAGCTTGGTACTAGGAATGAGAAAGAAGAAAGGCAAATTGAGTTCTGCAATAAATGTGACATGATAACAGCCGATAATCTGTTAAAGAAACATAAGAGGAGCAGGTATACTTGGAAAAGAACAGGAAACACGGGAAGATCCCAGCTGGTGAGACAAAGATTTCGAAATCATATATTGGACTGTAAAGCGTACCCAGGGGCAGAGACTCAGATCACAATTGAGCAATCATGAAAAGTAGGCTGAAGTTCAAGAGAATCATCCGGAAGAATTAGTGTGACAGGAAGTGGGATACTAAAATAATGAGGAATGATGAGACCAGATCTTGTACAGACAAGCATACTGTGGGTACAAGGAAGGCAACTGCGAAGAAACAGAAGAAATACTTCAGTTCATCCATGAAAGAAGGAAGCACAGAAACGTTCAGAAAAAAACAGGAATCCAGCAATATTATATACCACTTAGTAATAAGTAAGCAGGTTAGTAATAAGTAAGCAGTAAGTGCAGGAAAGCCAAGGCTAAATGAATGCAGGGAAAAAATGTGAAGAAATTGAAAAAGAAATGATCGTCGGAAGGACAGACAATGCATACAGGAAAATCAAAACAATCTTTGATGAAACTGAAAGCAAGGGCGGTAACATTAAGAATGCAATGGGAATTCCACTGCTAAACGCAGAGGAGAGAGAGGACAGGGGAAAGAGTACACTGAGGCCTCTGTGAAGGGAAGGATTTGTCTGTTGATTTGTTATAAAAATAAATTGGAGTCAATACGGAAGACATAGGGGGTCCAGTATTAGAGTTCTGGAAGACCTATATCAGATAGGGCAGAAGGGATAGATAACATACATCGGAATTCATAAAAACATTGGGGAAACTGCCAGCCAAATGACTACAGTGGTGTTTACAATCTATGAGACTGGAGACGTGCTATCATCCACACGATTCCGAAGATAACGAGGACCGATAAGTGGAACAACTATCGCACTATCAGCTTAACAGCTCATGCATCCAAGCTGCTGACAAAAATAACGTTCAGAATAGAGGGAAAGAAAATTAAGAATCTGTTACATGGCGATAAGTTTGGCTTTGGGAAAGTTAAGGGACCAGAGAGGCAGTTCTGACATAACATTTGATAATGAAAACAAGACTGAAGAACAATCACGACACGTTCATAGGATTTGTCGAACTAAAGAATGCGTTCCAGAATGTAAAATGGGGCAAGATGTTCAAAATTCTTAGAAAAATAGGTGTAAGCTTTAGGGAAAGATGGGTAATATAAAATATGTACAAGACCAAAGAAGGAAGAATAAGGTTGGATGAACAAGAACGAAATGTTCGAATTAAACTGGGCGTAATACAGGGGTAAATCTTCGCTTGTACTGTTTAATCTGTACATCGGAAAGCAATTACGGAAATAAAGGAAAGATTCAAGTGTCTAGTTGAAATTCAGGGTGAAAGGACACGAATGAAAAGATTCGCTGTTGACATTGCTGTCCTCAGTGAAAGTGGAGAAGAATTACAGAATATGTTGAATGAAACGAATAGTCTATTGACTACGGAAAATGGATTGAGAGTAAATCGCAGAAAGACGAAAGTAATGAGAAGCTGCAGAAATGAGAGCAGCGGTAAACCTAACATCGTAATTTGTGATCACGAAGTAAACACTGGCAAAAAGGGCATTCCTGACCACGAGAAGTCTACTGGAATCAAACATAGGTCTTAATTGGAGGGAGAAATTTCTGAGAATGTGCGTTTGGAGCACAGCATTGTACGATAGTGTATCGTGAACAGTGGCAAAACCGGAACACAAAGAGATCCAAAGCATTCGAGATGTGAGGCTACAGACAAAGGTTCTCCGCAGAATCGGAGAAGAAAGTAACACGTGAAAACTCTGACAAGAAGAAGACAGTGTTAAGACTTCAGGGAGTAACTTCCATTGTAGTAGAGCGAGGCGTAGAGGGTAAAAGCTTCAGAGGAAGACAGAGATTGGGATAATAATTAAGGACATAGTCTGCAAGTGCTACTCTGTGATGAAGAGATCGACACAGGAAAGGAATTCGTGACTTACTAGAATGAGATTTTCACTCTGCAGCTGAGTGTGCGCTGATGTGAAACTTCCTGGCAGACTAAAACTGTGTGCCGGACCGAAACTCGAACTCGGAACCTTTGCCTTTCGCGGGCAGAAGTAAAGCTGTGAGGACGGAGCGTGAGTTGTGCTTGGGTAGCTCAGTTGGTAGAGCACTTGCTCGCAAAAGGCAAAGGTCTCGAGTTCGAGTCTCGATCCGGCACACAATCTGCCAGGAAGTTTCACGTCGTGACTTACTGTCTGCGTCTAGTGTATATATCACGTTTCTGTGTGAAAGGTTTCCAAAAATGGTTCAAATGACTCTAAGCACTATGGGACTTAACAATCCGAGATCATCAGTCTCCTAGACTCAGAACTACTTAAACCTAACTAACCTAACGACATCACACACATCCATTCTCGGGGCACGATTCGAACCTGCAACCGTAGCAGCAGCGCGGTTCCGCACTGAAGCCCCTAGAACTGCTCGGCCACAGCGGCTGGCTGAAAGGTTTTCAAACTATTTGCATTGCGTGTATCTGAGACGGGGCGAGGGAACAACCCGATATTTTCTTAACTGGATGTGGGAAACTGCATAAAAACCACATCGAGGCTGCCCGGCCGATCAACCATAGACGTTAACCAGCGAAGCGTATTCGATACTGGGTTGGGTCGCCTCCCGTCCGTCGGCAGCGGGCGCGTTAGCTCTCACGCCTATGCGGGCAGGTCGATATGCTTTTCCTTTTTAGTAAGTAATTCCTGAAGCACGAGTCGGGGACTTGCGTTAAAGTCAGAGACGCGAGCAGGTGCTGTGCGTGACGTCACGCGCCGTAGGGGCAGCTGCAGCACGCAAGAGCGCGCCCAAGGAGAGGCGGTCAGTTCAGTTCAGCAGGTGCCGCATTTAACGACACTCACACGTAAACAAAGCAAGGGCCCAAGCAAGGGCTGGGTCCACCTGTCCTCCGCAGTGTCTACGGTACGTTTCTGGTCGAGGGGAATTGATAGACTCCACGCATACATTTCTCGTCTGCATCTTAATGGGTGAAACCTCGAAACCTGCTGAGGATAAATAACTTATTCATCGATTCATCAGAAATAAGATTAACGCTCGAGGTAAATATACTTTAAGTTCGCCAGGCGTGTTCCAGAAATGACCTTGACTGAAATGCAAATGTACCAACACTGCGTGACATTCACTTCCAAAAGGAAGTCGTTAAGCTAGAGATTGACTTCGCCGCTTTGTTGCGTCTAACCTACATCTATACTCCACACGCCTTATGTCGTGTGGCGGAGGTACTTCCTGACTGCTGTCAATTCCCAGTTCTCTTATTCCATTTGAGAATGGAACTAGGGAAGAACGACTGATGGTATGCCTCCGTGTTGCACGAATCTTCACGATCCCTACATTAGATATACATAGGAGGAAGCAGTATTTTGCTTGACCGTTATAAGAACGTTCGCTTTCAGAATTTTAACAGCTGACCGCACCGTGATGCTCAACGAACATTATTGTGACACTTCCGCGCTGAACTTGTAACGAGACACTCCACTCTTCTTTGGATCTTCTCAAATTCTCGTATAAACCCGTCTGGTACGGATCCCAGAATAACGAACAATATTCAAGTATTGGTTGAACAATGCACCGTGCATTATTTATTCCTTGAGGTGATGGGTCAAAATGAGTGGAGACCCCCTGTTTTGCACTTTTATCCGTTATGGAGATCACGAAAGCAGCAGCGAAGCCATTGCTTTATTCTATTTGTTTAACTGTATTTAATATAGTTTGGGAGTTGTTGTCACTTATGTCGACGGATGTCTACATTTTATTCAAGATGATGATTGCATCTTTGTGTCTAGCCTTCGGACGGAGAGATACTGGCTGGACTGCGGCGTCCTGTTAGTTGCCTCCCGTCGCTGCGACATACGTCATGCGCGACACCGGATACGCACATATGGCCTACACCAGCGGTCCACATCCGCTGCGCTCCGCCAACGTAAGCGGCAATGACCGGGCACAGTGTCTGACGAGCGAGCCGCCCGACGCTCCCATAAAAGTGAGAGTGCACCAAAGTACTCAGCAATAGGACTGTTGATAAAATATCGATATATCAACATAACTTTCCAAAAACATCGATTATATCGGCGATACTTCTTTCGCCTATACATCGATATAGTAATGGCAATACCGAATGCTGAATTTTTATTTTATGTTATTTTTTTTCGCAATTTTCAGTAAATTTTTGAAGTTGTTCTTTCGAAATTTTAGTAGAACATAATTTTGCTTTGCTTTAAATGTGTGAAGCAGTCTTTCTACTTTTTGAGCTTTCATCACGTCAGCCTTTCTCTTTGAGTGTTCGAAGCAAGTACAGGTGGCCCATAGAAGAAGCTCGATTTCACTGGGGATGGCGGTGTGAATGGAAAAACAAGATTTTCGATGTGAAGAAATAGCACACCAGTTGCATTACAAACAATTTTTAACGTAACTAGTTCGTTATTTCCCCATATCCGCATTCTTCAAAAACAACTGCTGAAAATGATGAACAAAAATCTAAATGACAACATTGGTCCTGTATGGCCGGAGGAGACGAGTGAAATGGTTCAAATGGCTCTGAGCACTATGGGACTTAACATCTATGGTCATGAGCCCCCTAGAACTTAGAACTACTTAAACCTAACTAACCTAAGGACATCACACAACACCCAGTCATCACGAGGCAGAAAAAATCCCTGACCCCGCCGGGAATCGAACCCGGGAGAGACGAGTGAGTGGAAATGCTGACGTAATCGGCTTTCTGAACTACTTACAGAAACTGCAAAATTTAGCTTCACCACGCAATTTTGACACTACAACTGCTAGGTCGGTAGCGTTGGCAGAAATGAAAAAAACGTGAAAGTCGACATGACGTGTTCCGAAAAAATCTAGTATGTGACGAAACCGAACGACGAACCATCGGACACCTTTTATTGTGCCACTTACATGAAATTACTATTGGTAGCAAAGTGGTTATGGACAAACGTGAACGTGCATCGTTTTCCTTTCAGTTCTTGGTCTAAAGGGGGCTAGGCAGGCTGCTAGCTTGTTGATGTACAGAATATTTAATAATAAATCAATACTTAAATATACAGTTCTAATACCGGCAGTTTATTTACAATGTGTAGCCGATATTTTTATAGGCAGGTAGAGCGATATTTTCTCCACCAATATGCCGATATATCGATACTTTGAACGGTATATCTAGAACCGATCAAGATATTTTTTAAATATCGATTATGGGATTCTCTATATTTTTAGCGTTTCAACAGTCCTACTCAGCAGTCTGACGTGGTGACAACGGGGGAATTTGGAGACCGCTTGCACGACAATGTCCCACTGGAGTGGATCAATACGGATGTGCGTAACCGGGGTCGATGGACTTAAATTAGTAATCGAACGTTACTACTATCGGAAGATTCTGACACATCGGTAGCAGAGTCATTCAAATATGGCCTAAATTTAACAGTACGGAAATATCCAGAGTGTATGGTATTAATAGGTGGCGACTTTAACCCGCCCAATGTCAACTGGGAAAAGTACACATAGGTTATCGACGGTTCGAGCAAACAGTCTTACGAATTAATACTGGAAACTTTATCTGATAACTTGCTCGCACAACTAGACCGACAACCAAGACGCGGAAGGAATATTCTTGACCACCTAGTTACGAATAGTCCTGATCGTTTTGAGACTGGCACCAATGAGAGCGATTAACGATCATGATGCTATGGCAAGAACAATGATCTCAGGGATATCCAGAAAAGCATTCGTGTTTAGTCAAACTGAGAGTCACTATCGACTCATTTAAAGGATGAACTAAAAATATTTAGTTCACATCTGCCAAATGCAGAACAAAAGTTGAAATACATTGTAAACCGAAGTCTGAATAAGTACGCTGCTACGATCGTAAGAAGTCTGTATAGGCCATACTAAAGTGCAACAGGAATGCTCGGGGAACTTAAATGGGTATCCCTGGAAGAGAGACAAGGCAATTCTTGCGAAACACTGTTGGTACAACCTCTATGCTGTCATCATAGTAAATCTCGCGTACCCATTATGAGAATAAGGTAAGATAAATTAGGGCACGTGCAGAGGCATGCAGTCAGCAATTTTTCCCTCGTTCGACATGCCATTGGAATAAGAAAGTAAATCCGTATCACTTGTGTAGTGTAACCTCCGTCATTAACTGTGTAATGGCCTAGTGGTGTGTTTACATTGATGCAAAATTAGATCACTGTAGTCACATTTAAATCTACATCATACTCTGCGCAAGCCACATTAATGGTGTAAGATGAAGTATACTTCTGGTACCACTAACTGATCCCCCCTTCCCTGTTCCACTCGTGAATGGTGCGTGTGAAGAATAATTGTCGGCAAGCCTCTGTATTGGCCCCAGTTTGTCGAATTTTCTCGTCGTGATCGTCAGGCGAGATGTACGTGGAAGGATACTAATATGTTGTCTGACTCTTCCCGGAAACGCTCTCCCGAAATTTCGATATTTTAAACCTGCCCGTGATGCACAACGCCTCTCTAGGAAGGTCCGTTAATGGAATGTGTTAGGCATCTAGCACAGACTAAGGATTCTGTGGCTAAACGCGCCGATCTTCGTTGAAGATTCTCTATTTCTCCTACCATTCTTACCTGGAAAGGATCCTACATGTGGAACAAGTGCCTTATAAGCTACTTCCTTCGCGGATGAACTATATTTCCTTAAGATTCTTCCTACAAATGTCAGTAAGACACCTAATTTCCTACTATTTCTTTTATGTGGTCATCCCTTTTAAGGTCGTTATGGCTAGATACTGTTTCCAACAGTTTTCATCAGTAGAGTAGTTGTACAGTAGTGGATTTCTTTTCTTATGTATGCGCTGTATGTTACATTTACTTACGTTCAGGATCGACTGAATCATTCATCAGTCCTCTGCAGGCCAATCTGCAAATCGATACTGTCTTCTGCCCTTCCTACTTTATTATAGACAATCACATCGTCTGCGAACAGTATTAAAGAGCATCCGAATCTTTCTACTAGATCAAATGGTTCAAGTGGCTCTGAGCACTATACGACTTAACATCTGAGGTCATCAGTCCCCTATAACTTAGAACTACTAAAACCTAACTAACCTAAGGACATTACACACATCCATGCCCGAGGCAGGATTCGGACCTGCGACCGTAGTGGTCGCGCGGTTCCGGACTGAAGCGCCTAGAACCGCTCGGCCACACCGGCCGATTCTACTAGATCATTTACATACATTGTAAATAGTAACGATCCTATCACACTTCTCTGGGTACTCTGGAAATCACCATTACATCTCTCGATTTTGTTCGCTAAGACCGCCGCGTTGATTTCTATCTGCAAGGAAGTCTTGAATCCAGTCGCAAATCTTGTCTGTTACTCGGTAAGTTTCTTTTCACTAAACGGTAATGCGGAAAGGCATCATATGTCTTCATGAGATAATGGAGCACGGCGTCAACCTGAGCGCCGTCGTCTATAGCGCTAAGGATCTCACTGAGGAACAGAATGAGCTGAGTTTGCGTTTCCAAAAACGTCATAATTCTTGAGCATAAAACATGTTCCATAATTCTCCAACAGAATGACGTCAACGGTATAGGCCTATAATTATGTGCATCCGTCCTACGGCCCTTCTAGAAAATGGTAAACACCTGCGCTTTTTTCTAGTTGCTAGGTATCCGTTCCCCCCATGAACCATGGACCTTGCCGTTGGTGGGGAGGCTTGCGTGCCTCAGCGATACAGATGGCCGTACCGTAGGTGCAACCACAACGGAGGGGTATATGTTGAGAGGCCAGACAACCGTGTGGTTCCTGAAGAGGGGTAGCAGCCTTTTCAGTAGTTGCAGGGGCAACAGTCTGGATGATTGACTGATCTGGCCTTATAACAATAACCAAAACGGCCTTGCTGTGCTGGTACTGCGAACGGCTGAAAGCAAGGGGAAACCACAGCCGTAATTTTTCCCGGGGGCATGCAGCTTTACTGTATGAATAAATGATGATGAGGTCCTCATGCGTAAAATATTCCGGAGGTAAAATAGTCCCCCATTCGGATCTCCGGGCGGGGACTACTCAAGAGGATGTTGTTATCAGGAGAAAGAAAACTGGCGTTCTACGGATCGGAGCGTGGAATGTCAGATCCCTTAATCGAACAGGTAGGTTAGAAAATTTAAAAAGGGAAATGGATAGGTTAAAGTTAGATATAGTGGGAATTAGTGAAGTTCGGTGGCAGGAGGAACAAGACTTTTGGTCAGGTGAATACAGGGTTATAAATACAAAATCAAATAGAGGTAATGCAGGAGTAGGTTTGATAATGAATAAAAAAATTGGCGTGCGGGTAAGCTACTACAAACAGCATAGTGAACGCATTATTGTGGCCAAGATAGACACGAAACCCACGCCTACTACAGTAGTACAAGTTTATATGCCAACTAGCTCTGCAGATGATGAAGAAATTGATGAAATGTATGATGAGATAAAAGAAATTATTCAGATAGTGAAGGGAGACGAAAATTTAATAGTCATGGGTGACTGGAATTCGAGTGTAGGAAAAGGGAGAGAAGGAAACATAGTAGGTGAACATGGATTGGGGGTAAGAAATGAAAGAGGAAGCCGTCTGGTAGAATTTTGCACAGAGCATAACTTGGTTTAAGAACCATAAAAGAAGGTTGTATACATGGAAGAATCCCGGAGATACTAAAAGGTATCAGATAGATTATATAATGGTAAGACAGAGATTTAGGAACCAGGTTTTAAATTGTAAGACATTTCCAGGGGCAGATGTGGACTCTGACCACAATCTATTGGTTATGAACTGCAGACTAAAATTGAAGAAACTTCAAAAAGGTGGGAATTTAAGGAGATGGGACCTGGATAAGCTGACTAAACCAGAGGTTGTACAGAGTTTCAGGGAGAGCATAAAGGAACAATTGACAGCAGTGGGGGAATGAAGTACAGTAGAAGATGAATGAGTAGCTCTGAGGGATGAAGTAGTGAAGGCAGCAGAGGAACAAGTAGGTAAAAAGAAGAGGGCTAGTAGAAATCCTTGGGTAACAGAAGAAATATTGAATTTAATTGAAGAAAGGAGAAAATATAAAAATGCAGTAAATGAAGCAGGCAAAAAGGAGTACAAACGTCTCAAAAATGAGATCGACAGGGAGTGCAAAATGGCTAAGCAGGGATGGCTAGAGGACAAATGTAAGGATGTAGAGGCTTATCTCACTAGGGGTAAGATAGATACTGCCTACAGGAAAATTAAAGAGACCTTTGGAGAAAAGAGAACCAGTTGCATGAATATCAAGACCTCAGATGGAAACCCAGTTCTAAGCAAAGAAGGGAAAGCAGAAAGGTGGAAGGAGTATATAGAGGGTCTATACAAGGGCGATGTACTTGAGGACAATATTATAGAAATGGAGGAGAATGTAGATGAAGACGAAATGGGAGATGCGATACTGCGTGAAGAGTTTGACAGAGCACTGAAAGACCTGAGCCGAAACAAGGCCCCAGGAGTAGACAACCTGCCAATAGAACTACTGACGGCCTTGGGAGAGCCAGTCCTGACAAAACTCTACCATCTGGTGAGCAAGATGTATGTGACAGGCGAAGCACCCTCAGACTTCAAGAAGAATATAATAATTCCAATCCCAAAGAAAGCAGTTGTTGACAGATGTGAAAATTACCGAACTATAAGTTTAATAAGTCACAGCTGCAAAATACTAACGCGAATTCTGTACAGACGAATGGAAAAACTGGTAGAAGCGGACCTCGGGGAAGATCAGTTTGGATTCCGTAGAAATGTTGGAACACGTAAGGCAATACTGACCTTACGATTTATCTTAGAAGAAAGATTAAGGAAAGGCAAACCTACGTTTCTAGCATTTGTAGACTTAGAGAAAGCTTTTGACAATGTTGACTGGAATACTCTCTTCCAAATTCTAAAGGTGGCAGGGGTAAAATACAGGGCGCGAAAGGCTATTTACAATTTTTACAGACACCTATGAGAGTCGAGGGGCATAAAAGGGAAGCAGTGGTTGGGAAGGGAGTGAGGCAGGGTTGTAGCTTATCCCCGATGTTATTCAATCTGTATATTGAGCAAGCAATAAAGGAAACAAAAGAAAAATTTGGAGTAGGTATTAAAATCCATGGAGAAGAAATAAAAACGTTGAGGTTCGCTGATGACATTGTAATTCTGTCAGAGACAGCAAAGGCCTTGGAAGAGCAATTGAACGGAATGGACATTGTCTTGAAAGGAGGATATAAGATGAACATCAACAAAAGCAAAACGAGTATAATGGAATGTAGTCGAATTAAGTTTGGTGATGCTGAGGGAATTAGATTAGGAAACGAGACATTTAAAGTAGTAAAGGAGTTTTGCTATTTGGGAAGCAAAATAACTGATGATGGTCTTAGTACAGAAGATATAAAATGTAGACTGGCAATGGCAAGGAATGCGTTTCTGAAGAAGAGAAATTTGTTAACATCGAGTATAGATTTAAGTGTCAGGAAGTCGTTTCTGAAAGTATTTGTATGGAGTGTAGCCATGTATGGAAGTGAAACATGGACGATAAATAGTTTGGACAGGAAGACAATAGAAGCTTTCGAAATGTGGTGCCACAGAAGAATGCTGAAGATTAGATGGGTAGATCACATAACTAATGAGGAGGTATTGAATAGAATTGGGGAGAAGAGGAGTTTGTGGCACAACTTGACGAGAAGAAGGGACCGGTTGGTAGGACATCTTCTGAGGCATCAAGGGATCACAAATTTAGCATTGGAAGGCAGCGTGGAGGGTAAAAATCGTAGAGGGAGACCAAGAGATGAATACACTAAGCAGATTCAGAAGGATGTAGGTAGCAGTAGGTACTGGGAGATGAAGAAACTTGCACAGGATAGGGTAGCATGCAGAGCTGCATCAAACCAGTCTCAGGACTGAAGACCACAACAACAACAAGGTATCCGTTGCTCTAGCGATCTACGATAACCAGCTGCATAACGGGAGCAAGTTCTTTCGCAACTCATACATATGCCTGTATACCTGGGTGTAGCAATTTCTGAGGATCTGAAGTGGAATGATCACATAGATTCAATAATACACTACTGGCCATTAAAATTGCTACACCACGAAGATGACGTGTTCCAGACGCGAAGTTTAACCGACAAGAAGAAGATGCTGTAATATGCAAATGATTAACTTTTCAGAGCATTCACACAAGGTTTGCGCCGGTGGCGACACCTTCAACGTGCTGATATAAGGAAAGTTTCCACCCGATTTCTCATACACAAAAAGCAGTTGACCGGCGTTGCCTGGTGAAACGTTGTTGTGATGCCTCGTGTAAGGAGGAGAAATGCGTACCATCACGTTTCCGACTTTGATAAAGGTCGGATTGTAGCCTATCGCGATTGCGGTTTATCGTATCGCGACATTGCTACTCGCGTTGGTCGAGATCCAATGACTGTTAGCAGAATATAGAATCGGTGGGTTCAGGAGGGTAATACGGAACGCCGTGCTGGAACCCAACGGCCTCGTATCACTAGCAGTCGAGATAACAGGCATCTTATCCGCATGGCTGTAACGGGTCATGCAGCCACGTCTCGATCCGTGAGTCAACAGATGGGAAAGTTTGCAAGACAACAACCATCTGCACGAACAGTTCGACGGCGTTTGCAGCAGCATGGACTATTAGCTCGGAGACCATGTCTGCGGTTACCCTTGACGCTGCATCACAGACAGGAGCGCCTGCGATGGTGTATTCAACGACGAACCTGGGTGCACGAATGGCTAAACGTGTTTTTTTTTTCGGATGAATCCAGGTTCTGTTTACAGCATCATGATGGTCGTATCCATGTTTGGCGACATCGCGGTGAACGCACATTGGAAGCGTGTATTCGTCATCGCCATACTGGCGTATCACCTGGCGTGATGGTATGGGGTGCCATTGGTTACACGTCTCGGTCACCTCTTGTTCGCATTGACGGCACTTTGAACAGTGGACGTTACATTTTAGATGTGTTACGACCCGTGGCTCTACCCTTCATTCGATCCCTGCGAATCCCTACATTTCAACAGGATTATGCACGACCGCATGTTGCAGGTCTTGTACGGGCCTTTCTGGATACAGAAAATGTTCGACTGCTGCCCTGGCCAGCACATTCTCCAGATCTCTCACCAATTGAAAACGTCTGGTTAATGGTGGCCGAGCAACTGGCTCGTCACAATACGCCAGTCACTTCTCTTGATGAACTGTGGTATCGTGTTGAAGCTGCATGGGCAGCTGTACCTGTACACGCCATCCAAGCTCTGTTTGACTCAATGCTCAGGCGTATCAAGGCCGTTATTACGGCCAGAGGTGGTTGTTTTGGGTACTGATTTCTCAGGATGTATGCACCCAAATTACGTGAATATGTAATCACATGTCAGTTCTAGTATAATATATTCGTCCAATGAATACCCGTTTATTATCTGCAGCCGGCCGGAGTGGCCAAGCGGTTCTAAGCGCTACAGTCTGGAACCGCGCGACCGCTACGGTCGCAGGTTCGAATCCTGCCTTGGGCATGGGTGTGTGTGATGTCCTTAGGTTAGTTAGGTTTATGTAGTTCTAAGTTCTAGGGGACTGATGACCTCCGATGTTAAGTCCCATAGTGCTCAGAGCCATTTGACCCTTTTATCATCTGCATTTCTTATTGGTGTAGCAATTGTAATGGCCAGTAGTGTAGGTGGAGCAGTTGTCAGTCTTCGACTAGAGTACTGGGAAAATGCATTTAGTTTACATAGGAGACCGATCCATTCAAGAATATTGTTCAAGTATGCGGGACTCATAACACACACTTCTAATAGGAATAACTGAACATATTAAGAAGAGGAGCAAGAATGGTCAAAGGTTCAATGAGCGAGCGTCACGGAAGTGCTCAAACACATGAACGTGTAGATGCAGGTCTCCTACGAGTGCGTTCTCAGAAAGTTTCAATAACCACTATTCTTCTTCTTCTTCTGCACTCCATGGATTAACCAGTTTTACTTTTTCTGGCTTCAGAACGTATCTGATCATCGTTTCCTTTGCCATCCCGGGTAAATTCTTCCCTTAGGCCTGTAGTACACGACACTTCTTGGAATCTTCTCCATCGGCATTCTGTCAACATGCTGTCTCCAATCACGACTGTATTTTACAATTTAGTAGGCTGTCCAGTCGTCCTTCGAATAGAGGTCAAAAGGGAAGAAGATCGGGGCAGTGCCCAGAATGATTTTTTCCGTCGCCATCGACGCGCTATAAAGGGTTAATGACAGAGAGCAGGTGCGTGATTGCTACCACGGAGGTCTGGCGAACTCAGTCACATCACGCAAACTCTACGTCAGAGAAGATAAGGATCTGTAAGGAAACTCAAGCACTGCTCGAGTGAATTCAGCTGTAACGATAAACATTGTCGAAGATGGAACGACAATTGCTTTAACACATATGTTTTTTATTAAATCCTTAGTCATTATCCAGTGGTTTAATCTGAGAGATCGACTATTTTTTCTGGAAGACTGGTAAATGCAACTTTGTTTAATGGTAAAAAAGCCTAAGGGACTTCAGAAAGTAATTCTACGCTGACACCATTGCCTAACAAGAGTGGTGCATTGACAGAAGATAGTACAGGTTGCCGCTGTCCAGCAGGCACACTTGTGGTACGGTACGTGCTGTGATATTCCTAGCTGTGGTCGCCAGTATTTTATTTTGCCAGAAGCTCGCCTTGATGCAGCTTGATACACGTGACGTAGCATATGGTACAAAACAGGAGTGAGGTACAAGCGACAGATGGTACAGTATGCACCAGTACCGTGGGAGAGTCCGCCAATTGTACTGAACTTGCTTCTGATTGGTCGGCACGTTCAGGTGCTAGGCGCCAAAATGCCAAACTTCTCTTATTAATTACTTACATACTTTTCATCCAGTTTTTAGTATGACAGTCTCTCAGGGTTACCCTACGAGTCTATCGTTTTTGTTTATTAAATTTCACTAGTTTTGAGAAACATAAGAGTGACGATTAGAGATGGGCAAACTGAAACACGTAACTGTTTCGAAACAAATGAAACAGTACAATGTAATGTTTCGATACGCTGTTTCGAAACAGTGAAACAGTTTGTGTTTTGTAATCTAATAAACCTACACATTTTATCATCTTGAATGTCTACTGTATAAGTATGTCCACATAAACACAAATGAGTTGCGAGAGCGCTAATCATATCCCAGAAAGTATGAAATTATCACTTAGGCGTCTTGGCAGTTTCGTATTTCTGCAGAAAATGCGCTGCTTTCGTGTCGTGTGGCTTTCATACTTTTCAATTGGCTGAGGACAGCCATAGCTGAAGACAGAAAGGCCACCACGAACGGAACTGGAGGTGGGAGCAAACTGCAGAAACAACGGATATGCTACTGGAATTCCCACATTCCGTTAGTATGGGTAATATACCCATCCTGCTAATTGCCATGCACACAAAGGGAATCATTGAGGATAATAGGCACAGTGACTATAGACTCACAAATAACGCCAAATAATTCGAATAAATAACAAAATATAACAGAAAAAAATTTTGTCTTTCAAGGTGTTTCGAACCGTTACTATAAATTCACCATGCTTCCTAGTCCTTCCCGTTCACCATTACACTATCAGTGATATGTCAAACAGATTGCTTGCAACTATACCTCCATCAGATTTATGTATATGTCTAATAACTGTCACTCTACGCCTTTTTTTATTCAAAATGTTGTAGGCTTACTTACGTTTCTTAATATGATTACTGTACATGAACAGAGAAGCGTATGTTATCAAAAAGTGTAATTTAACTGAATGATTTTCACATATTTATTATTTTGAATGTGAATAGTATGCGTTGTTTTATTGCTTGGTTAGTGTTTATAAAGCAGATATTACGCCATTTCGGAATATGACAGTCAGCTAGAAACGAAGCTTTATTTTCGGATATCTTAAGCTTCATGCTATTGTTTGTCACAAAGATTTTGACACTCTTGAAAGTGTTTCATGAAGTGGTATGTTAAATGTGTTTCAGTACCTGTGCCGAGCCCGAATCTCGTCCGACACAGAGGGGAATGAAACATCACTGTTTCGATACAATTAGTCCGTTCCAAGCACTGGTGGACTGAAACAGCCTTATTCTGAAACAACGATACAGTTTCTGTGTCTGGCTCGAGACCGAATGTGGCCCAGTTGTCCGAGACAGGGGTGGAATGAAACACCACTGTTTCGAAACAGTGAACCGTAGCCGTTCCGAAACACTGAAACAGTTCCACGTATCGATACACTGTATCGAAACATAGAAACAGTGGCCAAGTCTAGTGACGATACTGCAAGCGAAGTGCTTCGGACACCTTCAGGGCGCTTTGGAGCGCCTGGGAGACGAAGTACTTTGGTTGCGCTAGTCACTCTGTTTCGGGCTTTCTAGCGGGCCGGACACGTATCTCAGTATTGTGCATTATTTGGATGGGAATATGTAATAGTCACTCTGTTTTGGGTGTTCTTCAGAGCTGGACACGCTGTACTCTATATCGGACGTAACTTAGTTGTCAATATGTAATACTCACTCCGCCTAGTGCGTACCAGAGAACCGGACATGTGAATCATATTTCGGTAGTTGGATGGAAAAGTTATCATACAATTAAGAAAGCTATGCCGAGTGTTGTGAAAGACAATGTAAATGTATGAATATTTGAATAATAACCAAACAGGATATATTAATGAAAAGTGTCTCATACCATCATTGTCACTACTACAGATCTTGCCCTCTGTGGATACAGAGACTATCCTGGGCAAGTGGTATTCCGTGAAAAGCACAATCACAGGTTCGAATTAACAGCGTAGCAGTCTCCGCCGAAGAAGATGCCACGACAGACGAGCTGTCTTCTGCACTGGGGGCACAACTTTAGAAGACGACAGGTTGGTGGAAAGAACAGTCGAGAGACTCTAATTCAGATCTCTCCAGGTTCCAGATCTGTCTTCCAAAGGGACCGAGAGAGGTGGACGCAGTGGTTATCAAAATTGCAGTCGTGTTCAGGACGACGACGGTTCAAAACTGCACCCGACCATCGTGATTTAGATTTTCTGCGATTACCCTAAATCGCTCCAAGCAAATTGCGGGATGGTTCATTGAAAGGGCACGACCGATTTCCTTCTCCCTCCTTGCAACACTTCAAGCATGTGCTCCGGCTCTAATAAGCCCAATGTCGGCGGGACTTTTAACTCTAATCTTCCTTCCTTCCTTTTTAAGTTAAGAACGAATGGAGCTAATGTTAAAATCAAGGGTAACAATTTAAAAGGAAAGAAATAAATAAATACATTTTGAAAATTGTGAACTGTGTTACCGTCTGACCCGGGTATTATAGAGTCAGTAACCATTTTCCACTTAAACACTTTATTGTGTGGCAATAAACAAGATGGACAAACATTAAGTTATTTCTTAATACAGATTTAGTGCATTTCAGTCAGATGACTGCAGATGTAAGCACATGTCCCATCGTTCACGTGCAGCCCGAAATACTCTTCCTAAAATCCCACATCTACAAAAATGTGGTTTTTGAATTATTGAAGGTTACTGATTTTTCACTTGATAAATTCTCGGACGAAAAAGGTACCCCATCTTGTTGGTAGACAATAGTCTTCCAAACTTCATCGTGAATCAGCTATGGCTCTAAAAATTGTTCCAGTAGGCCAAGATAGGTCTTACCGCTTACTATTTTCTCAGCAAATACAATAGGTCCACACGCTTTTGATCTTCTAATAACCATCCACACATTTACGTTTGGCGTGTCCCGTTCCCATTTGGCCGTTAATCTGCCAGAATCCTACAGTTACATCTGTTCACACGTCCATAGGTGTGAAATACTTCCTTGTCGCCGAAAAGAATGTGCTGCACTAAATTTGTATTCATAACGGCATCCAATAAGTCATGGCATATAGCTTGTCCTATGGCATAGTCCTTATCTTTGAGTATCTTTGTGGACAATTTGAATGTACTAGGAACCTTTGTTCACTCTGAATCGCAGTGTTTTCCACACACAGTGGTGCGTGCCACACCCTTGCTCAGTCTCCTGGTCGATGCTTGAGGGTCTGTGAATAATCGCTTCCTCAGTTTCATCTGCTACAACCGGCGTTCCCGAACGCTGTTCGTTAGCAACACAATCAGTTCGATGAATTTGTTGACTGTGTCCTTAATGGCATGTCTGCTAGTAATCTGGTTTGTGAAGTTTAGGCTTGAAATTGTTCCACGCCTCCTCATACGCCGTTCCACGCATTTGGTCAGGATGAACAGCTATCCTTTCTTTTACTGTGTACATTCATTTAGATTAGCTGCTAAAAGGTGAAATTTTTTTAAAGTTTAGACAGAAATGGTACAGGGCTTTGAAAGATGTCAGGTCCTTTGGGCTCATCTTTCTTTCACTCTAATCATTAATTTCGTGAAGAGACATGCAGTTGTTCACTCTGAATCGCAGTGTTTTCCACACACAGTGGTGCGTGCCACACCCTTGCTCAGTCTCCTGGTCGATGCTTGAGGGTCTGTGAATAATCGCTTCCTCAGTTTCATCTGCTACAACCGGCGTTCCCGAACGCTGTTCGTTAGCAACACAATCAGTTCGATGAATTTGTTGACTGTGTCCTTAATGGCATGTCTGCTAGTAATCTGGTTTGTGAAATTTAGGCTTGAAATTGTTCCACGCCTCCTCATACGCCGTTCCACGCAGTCGGTCAGGATGAACAGCTATCCTTTCTTTTACTGTGTACATTCATTTAGATTAGCTGCTAAAAGGTGAAATTTTTTTAAAGTTTAGACAGAAATGATAAAGGGCTTTGAAAGATGTCGGGTCCTTTGGGCTCATCTTTCTTTCACTCTAATCATTAATTTCGTGAAGAGACATGCAGTTAGTGTACTTATATCGAGTTCTGAGGAGACTATGATCGATATACACTACTGGCCATTAAAATTGCTATACCACGAAGATGACGTGCTACAGGTGCGAAATTTAACCGACAGGAAGAAGATGCTGTGATATGCAAATGATTAGCTTTTCAGAGCATTCACACAAGGTTGGCGCCGGTGACGACACCTACAACGTGCTGACATGAGAAAAGTTTCCAACAGATTTCTCATACACAAACGGCAGTTGACCGGCGTTGCCTGGTGAAACGTTGTTGTGATGCCTCGTGTAAGGAGGAGAAATGCGTACCATCACGTTTCCGACTTTGATAAAGGTCGGATTGTAGCTGGCTGCGGTTACCCTTGACGTTGCATCAGACAGGAGCGCCTGCGATGGTGTACTCAGCTACGAACCTGGGTGGACGAATGGCAAAACGTCATTTTTTCGGATGAATCCAGGTTCTTTTTACAGCATCATGATGGTCGCATCCGTGTTTGGCGACATCGCGGTGAACGCACATTGGAAGCGTGTATTCGTCATCGCCATATTGGCGTATCACCTGGCGTGATGGTATGGGGTGCCACTGGTTACACGTCTCGGTCACCTCTTGTTCGCATTGGCGGGACTTTGAACAGTGGACGTTACATTTGAGATGTGTTACGATCCGTGGCTCTACCCTTCATTCGATCCCTGCGAAACCCTACATTTCAGCAGGATAATGCACAACTGCATGTTGCAGGTCCTGTACGGGCCTTTCTGGAAAATGTTCGACTACTGCCCTGGCCAGCACATTCTCCAGATCTCTCACCAATTGAAAACGTTTGGCCAATGGTGGTCGAGCAACTGGCTCGTCACAATATGCCAGTCACTACTCTTGATGAACTGTGGTATCGTGTTGAAGCTGCATGGGCAGCTGTACCTGTACACGCCATCCAAGCTCTGTCTGACTCAATGCCAGGACGTATCAAGGCCGTTATTACGGCCAGAGGTGGTTGTTCTGGGAACTGATTTCTCAGGATCTATGTACCCAAATTGCGTGAAAATGTATCACATTTCAGTTCTATTATAATATATTTGTCCAATGAATACCCGTTTATCATATGCATTTCTTCTTGTTGTAGCAATTTTAATGGCCAGTAGTGTAATATTTATTGAGGAGGGTTGACAGGGGCGACGTACTAAGTTCATAAGTAGGTTATTGCTTGGAGTAATTAGAGGTGATGGCACTGTGTTTATGTTCTGGTGGTCAGTTACGGCTGCTGCTAGGCGAAGGAAAGCTCGCTGCGTGTAGATCAACGTGTAGATGGCGAAAGAGGCCGCTTTACTGCCATCACTTCGTGGAACAAGGAGGGATGTGGATACAGGTATGTCGAGTCGGCATGGGAGCCGCGGTTGCCACTTTCATGCAGTTGAACTCACGCGGTCGAAGAAAGGCCGCGCAGCGGAAGGACCCCTAACATCAGGGAGAGAGGAGATGTTACCGGGCTGCAGTGCTTTGTCCCGGAGGCTCTAGGCCCAGTTTCTACAACTCTTTAGCCTAGTCGGGACGGCTCGATGCCTTGATAATTGTTCTTGGCTGAGGAGAGACCATTTATCTGAATCTCCAGGTATCCATCTGATGTTTTCTGTGGACCTTCAACGGAGATTATCTGCTAGAATTGTGAAAAACATTTCGCCATGATGGCTGAAATAGATCAACACGGCAGGGCTCCATTTCCCGTAACAGAGTCGGTGAGACATCTCTCGCATTTTTAGAGCCACGGAGACACCCTTGCCAAGCTGCTCCCTGCACGCACGGAGAAACGGTTTCCAGATTGGGACGCCAACCGTGACGTCAGAGGACGTGCGGTGGGCGGCTATTGCTTGTCAGACGTAGCGATAGGATTGGAGGAGGAGAATTTGCTCGTCTTCTAGAGGAAGAGCAGAGAATTTTGTGATTGGCGAAAGGAAGCGCTGATGCATTGTTATTGGTGGTTTTAGCTTTCTGAGAGTACTCGACGTGGAGTGTTTTTGTTAAATCATAGTGAGGATACAGAGAGGAGATGTTGGTCGAAGGCCACAGTACGAGTAAGATTCGGGCCTAGGTCATGGAGAGAATTGGATCGGGTGGTCGGCCAAGGGCCATTTTAAGTGTTAGATACAGTATTCTGGACTTGGACGTGGAGAACGAGATAGATATCCGCCGTTCGAGAAGACACAGAGGTGCATTGTTGCCGCTTTGCTGACTCCAGCTGGTGTGTGGTGAGCATTCCGCAGCTCCGTCGCAGTAGGAACTTTTGACGCGAATTTTCACGATACACGATGAGCGCTTTCCAATGGCAGAGGTCGCCGTCCAGTTTACATTTTGTAGGAACTTACATTTTTTGAGTCCACAATCACTGTCAGTGAATTGGTTTCAGTCAGATTGAATCAGTTAATGCCGGAGTAGGCGTTAATTTTCTACCCATTCCCCACTTTTGTCAGGTTGTCCAGAAAGTAAGTTTCGATCGGTCGCGAAATGGACACCACAGTGAAAACGAGAAACGTTTTATTTGCAACAGTTAGGTTCACCTTCCACCTACTTCTCTACATAGTCGCCGCTCCACTCCGAGTTTTGTTGTAGTGTTGTACCAACTTTCCAATATCCTCGTCATACAAAGCAGCCGCCTGTGCTTTCGGCCAGTTATCTGCACTGGTCTGCAGCTCGTTATCTGTGGAAACATTTTGTCTTCATAGCCAGCGGTTCTTGTGAACAGAGATGAGACTCAGGGGGAGCCAATTACGAACTGTATTGTGGGTGATCAAACACTTCTCACCGGAAACGCTGCAGGAGCGTCTTCATTGCCCCTGCAGTGTGCGGCTGAGAATTGGCATGAAGAAGGAACTGCTCGACAGTTGTGTTATGTGGGCTGCATGACACAGGCGAAATCTCTAACCAGGCCCTCATACTTGGCGGGAGACGCTATTCCCTACGTATCTTTACGTGCTCAGTGTTCACTCAAAACTGAAAAGAGCGACGCGCAGGTTCGGCGGGCTAACTAGAGACACTGCCCAACACATCTGTGCAAAGATTTACCTGATTTTCCCAGTGGTTTCCATTTCGCGACCGATCGGAACTTACTTTTTGGACAATCCTCGTATACATCACTGCCGGCCGGAGTGGCCGAGCGGTTCTAGGCGCAACAGTCTGGAACCACGCGACCGCTGCGGTCGCAGGTTCGAATCCTGCCTCGGGCATGGATGTGTGTGATGTCCTTAGGTTAGTTAGGTTTAAGTCGTTCTGAGTTCTAGTGGACTGATGACCTCAGAAGTTAAGTCGCATAGTGCTCAGAGCCATAGTGGTCAGAGCCATTTGAACCACTTTTATACATTATTACGCAGAATTCATTTCATTATACAAGCATTTGGATGTAATCAAGTCAGTTCATGTTCAGTGTTATTCTCTGTTGGTGTAATAAATTCATAGTTACTAAAAATCTCATGCGTTATTTCAGAAGATATTTTTACCTTGTTCATTTATTCATTTCATTCATTAATGTGGGACGTGATAGGATGGCGGAATATTACACCCTATGAAAACTTCAGTTTCCCTGCTAAGGCCTACAGTCAGTCATTTGCGTGTAAACTTCCTGTGACGCGACATTCCACAGTAGGGTAACTGACGGGTGGTTCCGCGCTGCACGATTTTCCACGGCCAAAATTCTGTAGAGGTACCCCACATACCTTCCACCAAAACAGACGCGTTGTAACTTTAGAAACAATCTGTGTTTGATTATCTGTAATCACTGACACATACAGAAGTGGCGTACGCATTAGCGAAACTCGGTGTAGAAAGAGAACGCCCACTGGGACGTAGTGTGATGTACCTGGGATGAGCCTGCGACGCCCCCCGCAAGCGTATTCCGTTTTGCCAGGTCGGCGATCTTCCGTGCCAGGCACACATAGCGCGCGGCTTGCCTGACTACGCGGAGTATCCCTCCAAAATTAAACGCCGGCTCACTAGTTATGCCCTTGAGGAAACGCCCAAACTGCGGAGCGCGCTCCGAGAAATGTGTTGCCGCCCCTAAGTGAAACTCCGCAGAGAAGACCCAATACTTCCGTCTCAGCTTTTTGCGGCGTACCCTATCTGATCAAAAGTATCCAGACGCCTGTTGGTGGACATTAAACTATTAGTGCCCACATTAATGGTGCATAGGACAGGAGCGGACTTTTATTGAGTTTTTGGACAAGAATGAACTTCTGCAATCTCATTGTGCTAGTTTAAGGATTGTTGAACATCAGTTTTCTTTTTCTTTATTGCATTTCGATCCTCCCCCCGAGAGGGGGGGGGGGCTGGCAGCAGCGTAATATGCTGCTCTACAGCCTACAGAAAAGTTAAAAAACATAATGCGAATATAAACAAACAAGAAAAACAGGCAATGACACGGTGACATTGTAAAAAAAAACTTGTAAAATGGCAAAAAGTTATGGAATTTAAAATATAAAAACACTTCGGTGACGATGCGGATGAAGATACACAATAAGTAGACTGGCACAATTAAAAAAAAACAAAAAAAAAAACGGCGACAGTCTGGTTTATGTTCGCACGAGAAACGCAACTAGCGACAGTATGGTGGCTGTTCGTAACACTGACAGGGGATGCACAACGCTGAATGCTCACGGAAAACAGCACTGTAGAGGCGACACGGCGACGGATGAGGGGGTGGGGGGTGGGGGGTAGGGGAGGGGGAGGACCCGGACCTATGAGGGGGAAAAGGGAGGGAGGAGAGGAAAAGAAAGAAAGGGGAAGCCGATGGAGGGAGGGGACATAGCAAGGGGGGGGGGCGGATGGCCGAATGAGAGAAAGAGTGGGAAAGGCAGTGGAGGGGAGAGCATTGAACATCTGTTCTTTCACTCTTGTGCTATTATTTCTAAGAAGCAAAAAATGGCTCTGAGCACTATGGGACTTAACTTCTGAGGTCATCAGTCCCCTAGAACTTAGAACTACTTAAACCTAACTGACCTAAGGACATCACACATACATGCCCGAGGCAGGATTCGAACCTGCGACCGTAGCGGTCGCGCGGTTCCAGACTGTAGCGCCTAGAACCGCTCGGCCACACCGGCCGGCTCTGAGAAGCAGTCCACTGGTTGTAACAATTGGCAATACAGTGTAAACACTTTTTCCTACAGCCAGGACCTCATCACACCATCAGTTTTTTTTTTTTTTTTTTTTTTTTTTGTCATCGGTCTACTGACTGGTTTGATGCGGCCCGCCACGAATTCCTTTCCTGTGCTAACCTCTTCATCTCAGAGTAGCACTTGCAACCTACGTCCTCAATCATTTGCTTGACGTATTTCAATCTCTGTCCTCCTCTACAGTTTTTGCCCTCTACAACTCCCTCTAGTACCATGGAAGTCATTCCCTCATGTCTTAGCAGATGTCCTATCATCCTGTCCCTTCTCCTTATCAGTGTTTTCCACATATTACTTTCCTCTTCGAATCTGCGTAGAACCTCCTCATTCCTTACCTTATCAGTCCACCTAATTTTCAACATTCGTCTATAGCACCACATCTCAAATGCTTCAATTCTCTTCTGTTCCGGTTTTCCCACAGTCCATGTTTCACTACCATACAATGCTGTACTCCAGACGTACATCCTCAGAAATTTCTTCCTCAAATTAAGGCCGGTATTTGATATTAGTAGACTTCTCTTGGCCAGAAATGTCTTTTTTGCCATAGCGAGTCTGCTTTTGATGTCCTCCTTGCTCCGTCCGTCATTGGTTATTTTACTGCCTAGGTAGCAGAATTTCTTAACTTCATTGACTTCGTGACCATCAATCCTGATGTTAAGTTTCTCGCTGTTCTCATTTCTACTACTTCTCATTACCTTCGTCTTTCTCCGATTTACTCTCAAACCATACTGTGTACTCATTAGACTGTTCATTCCGTTCAGCATATCATTTAATTCTTCTTCACTTTCACTCAGGATAGCAATGTCATCAGCGAATCGTATATTTGATATCCTATCACCTTGTATTTTAATTCCACTCCTGAACCTTTCTTTTATTTCCATCATTGCTTCCTCGATGTACAGATTGAAGAGTAGGGGCGAAAGGCTACAGCCTTGTCTTACATCCTTCTTAATACGAGCACTTCGTTCTTGATCGTCCACTCTTATTATTCCCTCTTGGTTGTTGTACATATTGTGTATGACCCGTCTCTCCCTATAGTTTACCCCTACTTTTTTCAGAATCTCGAACAGCTTGCACCATTTTATATTGTCGAACGCTTTTTCCAGGTCGACAAATCCTATGAAAGTGTCTTGATTTTTCTTTAGCCTTGCTTCCATTATTAGCCGTAACGTCAGAATTGCCTCTCTCGTCCCTTTACTTTTCCTAAAGCCAAACTGATCGTCACCTAGCGCATTCTCAATTTTCTTTTCCATTCTTCTGTATATTATTCTTGTAAGCAGCTTCGATGCATGAGCTGTTAAGCTGATTGTGCGATAATTCTCGCACTTGTCAGCTCTTGCCGTCTTCGGAATTGTGTGGATGATGCTTTTCCGAAAGTCAGATGGTATGTCGCCAGACTCATATATTCTACACACCAACGTGAATAGTCGTTTTGTTGCCACTTCCCCCAATGATTTTAGAAATTCTGATGGAATGTTATCTATCCCTTCTGCCTTATTTGACCGTAAGTCCTCCAAAGCTCTTTTAAATTCCGATTCTAATACTGGATCCCCTATCTCTTCTAAATCGACTCCTGTTTCTTCTTCTATCACATCAGACAAATCTTCACCCTCATAGAGGCTTTCAATGTATTCTTTCCACCTATCTGCTCTCTCCTCTGCATTTAACAGTGGAATTCCCGTTGCACTCTTAATGTTACCACCGTTGCTTTTAATGTCACCAAAGGTTGTTTTGACTTTCCTGTATGCTGAGTCTGTCCTTCCGACAATCATATCTTTTTCGATGTCTTCACATTTTTCCTGCAGCCATTTCGTCTTAGCTTCCCTGCACTTCCTATTTATTTCATTCCTCAGCGACTTGTATTTCTGCATTCCTGATTTTCCCGGAACATGTTTGTACTTCCTCCTTTCATCAATCAACTGAAGTATTTCTTCTGTTAGCCATGGTTTCTTCGCAGCTACCTTCTTTGTACCTATGTTTTCCTTCCCAACTTCTGTGATAGCCCTTTTTAGAGATGTCCATTCCTCTTCAACTGTACTGCCTACTGCGCTATTCCTTATTGCTGTATCTATAGCGTTAGAGAACTTCAAACGTATCTCGTCATTCCTTAGTACTTCCGTATCTAACTTCTTTGCGTATTGATTCTTCCTGACTCATGTCTTGAACTTCAGCCTACTCTTCATCACTACTATATTGTGATCTGAGTCTATATCTGCTCCTGGGTACGTCTTACAATCGAGTATCTGATTTCGGAATCTCTGTCTGACCATGGTGTAATCTAATTGAAATCTTCCCGTATCTCCCGGCCTTTTCCATGTATACCTCCTCCTCTTGTGATTCTTGAACAGGGTATTCGCTATTACTAGCTGAAACTTGTTACAGAACTCAATTAGTCTTTCTCCTCTTCCATTCCTTGTCCCAAGCCCATATTCTCCTGTAACCTTTTCTTCTACTCCTTCCCCTACAACAGCATTCCAGTCGCCCATGACTATTAGATTTTCGTCCCCATTTACATACTGCATTACCCTTTCAATATCCTCATACACTTTCTCTATATGTTCATCTTCAGCTTGCGACGTCGGCATGTATGCCTGAACTATCGTTGTCGGTGTTGGTCTGCTGTCGATTCTGATTAGAACAACCCGGTCACTGAACTGTTCACAGTAACACACCCTCTGCCTTACCTTCCTATTCATAACGAATCCTACACCTGTTATACCATTTTCTGCTGCTGTTGATATTACCCGATACTCATCTGACCAGAAATCCTTGTCTTCCTTCCACTTCACTTCACTGACCCCTACTATATCTAGATTGAGCCTTTGCATTTCCCTTTTCAGATTTTCTAGTTTCCCTACCACGTTCAAGCTTCTGACATTCCACGCCCCGACTCGTAGAACGTTATCCTTTCGTTGATTATTCAATCTTTTTCTCATGGTAACCTCCACCTTGGCAGTCCTCTCCCGGAGATCCGAATGGGGGACTATTCCGGAATCTTTTGCCAATGGAGAGATCATCATGACACTTCTTCAATTACAGGCCACATGTCCTGTGGATACACGTTACGTGTCTTTAATGCAGTGGTTTCCATTGCCTTCTGCATCCTCATGTCGTTGATCATCGCTGATTCTTCCGCCTTTAGGGGCAATTTCCTACCCCTAGGACAAGAGAGTGCCCTGAACCTCTATCCACTCCTCTGCCCTCTTTGACAAGGCCGTTGGCAGAATGAGGCTGACATCTTATGCCGGAAGTCTTCGGCCGCCAATGCTGATTATTTATCAAAATTTAGGCAGTGGCGGGGATCGAACCCGGGACCGAAGACGTTTTTGATTATGTATCAAAGACGCTACCCCTAGACCACGAGTACATTTTACCATCAGTGTAGAGCAAGTATAACAATTAAAATATTTTATCTTTCAAGTTTAGAAGCTCTAAATACACATCTAGTCATGGTAACGTGACCACCGCGTATTTTCGATGTCAACGTGCAACTCACAGACGGCATGTGGCAGCACTAGCAGTGGTCGGTATATGAAACGTGTCGGGGAACGCGGAAAACAATACAGTTGTTGTAATGCGGAAACGGAGCAATTTATCTGACGTCCAACAGGTCATGATCATTGGCCTTCGGGCCAGCGGTGGAAGCATTTCCGAAATGAATAAAACTGTAAGCTGTTCAATGTCGCCATGGTTAAAGTATACCGTGCGTGGCAAAATGGCGCTATGCAAAACCGGGGCTGAGGCAAATGTGGTGCACCACGGGCCAAGGGAAAACGAAGGCTACAGAGATGTGTTCTGGCGAATAAACGTGCACCTGTTGAGCACCTGACTGCCCAGATGAACCACGGGGCTACCGACAGAGTCTCCTCAGCGACCATTCAGCGAACGTTGCTGCGTGTGGACTTCTGCAGCAGGCGTCTGCTTCATGCACCCATGCTGATTGCTGTTCATCGGCGACGAAGGCTGGAATTTGCTTGCCATACCGCACAACATTCCATTAGAACTACTGACGGCCTTGGGAGAGCCAGTCCTGACAAAACTCTACCATCTGGTGAGCAAGATGTATGAGACAGACTTCAAGAAGAATATAATAATTCCAATACCAAAGAAAGCAGGTGCTGACAGTTGTGAAAATTACCGAACTATCAGTTTAATAAGTCACAGCTGCAAAATACTAACACGAATTCTTTACAGACGAATGGAAAAACTGGTAGAAGCCGACCTCGGGGAAGATCAGTTTGGATTCCGTAGAAATGTTGGAACACGTGAGGCAGTACTGACCTTACGATTTATCTTAGAAGAAAGATTAAGGAAAGGCAAACCTACGTTTCTAGCATTTGTAGACTTAGAAAAAGCTTTTGACAATGTTGACTGGATACTCTCTTTCAAATTGTAAAGGTGGCAGGGGTAAAATACAGGGAGCGAAAGGCTATTTACAATTTGCACAGAAACCAGATGGCAGTTATAAGAGTCGAGGGGCATGAAAGGGAAGCAGTGGTCGGGAAGGGAGTGAGACAGGGCTGTAGCCTCTCCCCGATGTTATTCAATCTCTATATTGAGCAATCAGTAAACGAAACAAAAGAAATATTCGGAGTAGGTAGTAAAATCCATGGAGAAGAAATAAAAACTTTGACGTTCGCCGATGACATTGTAATTCTGTCAGAGACAGTTAAGGACCTGGAAGAGCAGCTGAACGGAATGGTCAGTGTCTTGAAAGGAGGATATAAGATGAACATCAACAAAGCAAACCGAGGATAATGGAATGTAGTCGAATTAAATCGGGTGATGCTGCTGGAATTACATTAGGAAATGAGACCCTTGAAGTAGTAAATGAGTTTTGCTATTTGGGGAGCAAAATAACTGATGATGGTCGAAGTAGAGAGGATACAAAATGTAGACTGGCAATGGCAAGGAAAGCGTTTCTGAAGAAGAGAATTTTGTTAACATCGAGTATAGATTTAAGTGTCAGGAAGTCGTTTCTGAAAGTATTTGTATAGAGTGTAGCCATGTATGGAAGTGAAACGTGGACGATAAATAGTTTAGACAAGAAGAGAATAGAAGCTTTCGAAATGTGGTAGATCACATAACTAATGAAGAGGTATTGAATAGAATTGGGGAGAAGAGGAGTTTGTGGCACAACTAGACTAGAAGAAGGGACCGGTTGGTAGGACATGTTCTGAGGCATCAAGGGATCACAAATTTAGCATTGGAGGGCAGCGGGGAGGGTAAAAATCGTAGAGAGAGACCAAGAGATGAATACACTAAGCAGATTCAGAAGGATGTAGGTTGCAGTAAGTACTGGGAGATGAAGAAGCTTGTACAGGATAGATTAGCATGGAGAGCTGCATGAAACCAGTCTCAGGACTGAAGACCACAACAACAAACAACCGCAACTGGATGTTCACTGAGTGGCGAAGTAGCTTTTTCAGATGAATCACATCTTGTGCTCCAGCAGACCGATGATCGTTGGCATGTACGGACTGAAACGTCTAAAAGCAAACGATCCAAGGTGGAGGAGGGATCGTAATGGCCTGCAGAGCATTTTCGTGGCGTTCCTTGCGTGATTTCGTCATTATGGAAGGCACAGTGGGTCAACATAAGTATGGGCCTATACCTGGGCACCATGTCCACACCTACGTACTGTTTTCTTTTCCTCTGTACGACGGCACCTACCAGCAGGACAAAGCAACGTGTCCCACGGATCGCAGAGTACGTGTCTGATTCTAAGAGCATAGGATGAGTATGCTGTACTCCTCTGGCCACCAAGCTTTCTGGATTTAAATCCAAATGAGAATCTGTGGGACCTCCTCGATCGTGCTGCCCGGCCATGGATTCTCAACTGAGAAACCTAGTGCAGCTGGCACGGCACTACACTTGGCATGGCTCCACATCCCTGTTCCAGAACCTCATTGTTATTGTCTCTCTTTCTAAATGCCTCATTGAGGCCCACGCTGTAGAAGGTGGTTTTGCAGGCTTTTGACAGGTATTCTCCTTAATTTCACTGAACAATGTAATTCCGTAAAAAACTAACAATCACATATCATTTATTGAAATTTAATGTAACGTTATTTGTACCGCAGAGACACGTCAGATATTTTCGGCGATACATGAAAGTAACGCTAAGCACTAACGAGGAGGCGCGTGAGGTAGCCGTGCGGTCTAGAGTGCCTTGTCACGGTTCGCGCCGCTGCTCCCGTCGGAGGTTCGAGTCCTCCCTCGGGTATGGGTGTGTGTGTTGTCTTTAGCGTAAGTTACATTAAGTATTGTGTAAGCTTTGGGACCGATGACCTCAGCAGTTCGGTCCCATGGGACTTACCACAAATTTCCATTTCCACTAATGAGAGCATTTTAATAATATTTACTTTCATTTTGATAACTTGTTTACAGGTTTTAGTTTCTTAAATGTTGCTCAGAGGGCAAGATTTTGAGCGCAATGCGACTGTGCGAGAGACAGTATCCCGCAAAATTGTCTCATTCCAAAGAAGAAGGAAACAGAGAAAGATGATGGAGGTACTTTTTATTCTGCCATGCACAACAAGAATGATTAGTTTCTGTGTAAAATGCACGACAACTCCGTTGTTTCTGCGTTATCAAATGCAGCTAGTGTTGATCCAGTAACTAATGTTAAGACATATTCGCAGCTGTCAATGAAAGACATCGAAGTTGCAAAGTTCCTCGACCCACCATCCTGACAGAACACAGCAAGAACATGGTGGAACTGATCGAATGGATCAAAATCTGATTAAGTACAGGATAAATATTCGTAACAGGAAGTATTAGGGGGCCCTTTTCAGCCATTTATTGGATGCCACTGTACACAATGCCTGGGTACCCTGCCGCAAAAGTGGAAATAAAATCTCCCAAGTATATTTTTGAATAGAAATAGTGCAACTCTATTTTGACAACGTAGGTGACTCTACAGAAAGGGCTGAACGAATCCTGTACTCCGGTACTGTAGCTGAGGAACTCTGGTTTGATGGACTGACGACCCACCTGAGTATGAAAATACGGGATCTCAAAGAAGATGGTGTGTTGGGATAAACTGTAACAAGACACCAGCACTTACCCTGTGCAAGAACTGTAGTATGGGAGTACGTGCTGAGTGTTTTTCTGTTTGTCACACAAAGTAATATGTTGTTGCTCGAACAGTTCACGGGTGTACTGCCGGTCCATAGTGTCCAACGGGCACAATATTTCGGCGATCAGACATGTCACCATCGTCAGTTCGTCAGCGCACTTGACATGGCGACTTGTCTGATCGCCGAAATATTGTGCCCGTTGGACACTGTGGACCGGCAGTACTCCCGTGGACTGTTCGAGCAAGAAATACACCGGGAAAAACTGAAGAATCAAATAATATGTTGTTGTTTTTTAGGTTTGCAATCTGTACTCATGTTTAATTTTAATTTATTTCTTTCTGTTCAAAAAGGTTTAAGCTTTTCATATAAATGTATGTTTCGCGCCGGCCAGAGTGGTCGAGCGATTCTAGGCGCTTCAGTCTGGAACCGTGCGACCGCTACGGTCGCAGGTTCGAACCCTGCCTCGGGCATGGATGTGAGTGATGTCCTTAGGTTAGTTAGGTTTAAGTAGTTCTAAGTTCTAGGGCACTGATGGCCTCAGATGTTAAGTCCCATAGTGCTCAGAGCCATTTGAACCATTTTTTTGTATGTTTCGCTGACTGTAATATGGTACAGAATATTATTTGAAAACTACAAAGCTTAAAACTGCTTTTTCACTAAACGCTTCTTTTTCACTGTAACAAACAAGGTAAAACTAATAAATGTAAAAAGATAAACAAAAATTTAATTCGGCCACTAATGGGTTAATACGCGATGTATCCATCCCGTTGTGACCCCGAGTCGCAACCCTGCACGATAGGCTTTCCTCCGGCTCGGAGGGTGAAGGTGACAGTCTACACGCCCAGGCGCAACAAGTTGGCCAGCAACTTCTAAAAGCATCGTGTAAAAGGCACAAACAGCGCGGAACTATGTTTCACGTCACGAATCACGTGAAACAGTTAGTACGGAGGTGTGGTATTACCCCGCACTAGGACAGAATTCGTGGTTCGCGAGTTAACCGGCAGTGTGCGCCAAGGAAAGTTCTTGCAAGGTGTCTTCGAGAGATTGCTCGAGATTTCCAGTTCCTATCGCCCTTACAGTTCTGATGATACAGCCTTTCTACATCTGATACACATACATACTCCGCAAACCATCTTACGGTGAATGGGGAAAGGTGCTTCGTGTACCATTGACAGTACTCCCATTTCCTGTTCCAGTCGCGAACGGTTCGCGGTAGGAATGTTGATATTTTTAAAAATATCGGGAGTCCTACTATCGATATTTAATAAGATATCATAACTGGCATTCGGACATCGAAAAAGGTATCGATATAGCGACGGAAGAAATATCGACATTCCGGCCTACAAAAATATCGGCTGCACATTGTAAATATACGAGTATTGCCGGTTTTAGAGTTATGTATTTAAGTATTGATTTATTATTACATATTCTGTACATCAACAAGATAGCAGCCTACTTATCCCCCTTAGAGCAAGAATTGAGACGAAAACGATGCATGTTCAGGATTGGCGATAATCACTTTGCTAACAGCGATAACTGCATGTGAGTGGCACAATAAAAGATGTTCGAGCGGCCCGTCGTTCGATTTCGTCGCATATATGATTTGTTCGGAATACTTTATGTCGACTTCCCCATTTTTTTTTAATTTCTGCAAACGCAAGCGACCTAGCAGTTGTAGTGTCAAAATTGTGTGAAGTTAAACGTTGCAGTTCCTGTCAGCGGCGCCTAGGGCCGATTGCGTCAGAATTTCCTCACATACATCTCTGCCCACCGCAAAGGCCAATCTCGTCATTTAAATGTTTGTTCAGTTTCAGCAACTGTTTTTGAAGAATGCCGATAAGAAGAAAATAGCACACTAGTTGCGTTAAAAATTCACACTTTCACCCGGCCATCGTCCCGTCCCAGTGCAGTCGGACTTCTTTGTGCCACATATTCTTGCTTCACACAGTCAAAGAGAAAAACTGGACGTGATCAGAGCTCAAAAAGTCGTAAGGCTCCTTCACTGTTCTACTACAATTTCAAAAGAACAATTTCAAATATTTACCGAAAATTGCGAAAAAAATATAAGATAAAATAAAAGTATCGGCACTCGATATTGCCATTTTGGCGTCTATATATCGGGAACGGTATATCTCCAATATGTATCGATGCTTCGTTAGTAGAATGTCGATATATCGATATTCTTTCGACAACCCTAGTTCGCGGTAGCAACGATTGCTCGTAAGCCACCGTATGAGCTCTTGTCTCTCATTTTACCTTCGTCGTCTATTCGTTAGATAAATGTAGGAGAAAGCAAATATGGTGGTTGACTCTACTTGGAACAGTTTGTATTCTTGAGGGTCGCGTAGCGCGATATATGTCTTGCAAAGGCGTTATAAGTTGAGAAATGCAACTCGCTGCTATATTTGAAGTAATGTTTGCGAGAGGCCCATTTCGGCTACAGTGCCATTTTCTAGCTGCCGGCGACTGACGCATGGGTTCGTTAATCTTTCATTCTTTTCTTACGTATGTCTATTGACAATATTGGGTGATTATACAACGGTACTGGCTGTTTTGACGTCCACAAAACATCGATTGGCGTTGATTGTTATGTCTCATAGGCGGCGTAATTATATGATTGTGGCAGCTATACTGCCATAACTCGATCGTTGATGTTGTTGTAGATGAAATTTTTTTAGCTATGACCTTTTTGTTCTGTTTACTAGTATTTGTACTTTTTACAGCTTTATTTGACAGAACACCAACAATGTTATACGCTATAATTTTGTTTTAATTTATTAATTTATGAGTTTCTATGTATGAGAGCTATTCGGAAAGTAATATCCAATACTAATGCTTATCATAAAGAAAGGACTGAATGAAAGACTACCATATAATACGAAACAGAAACTTTAAAGAAAGAATTCAAAAAATTATTATTTACGAAGGTTAAAACCCAGACCATAAATTGACCAAAGATAACATTTATCCTAGAAGAGAGTTTTAGCCGTATTGAGCTGTAAGTTCGCTGTGACTACAATGTAACTCGGCAATGAGGATGTTAACTTCACTTCTAAAAAAATGGTTCAAATGGCTCTGAGCACTATGGGACTCAACTGCTGAGGTCATTAGTCCCCTAGAACTTAGAACTAGTTAAACCTAACTAACCTAAGGACATCACAAACATCCATGCCCGAGGCAGGATTCGAACCTGCGACCGTAGCGGTCTTGCGGTTCCAGACTGCAGCGCCTTTAACCGCACGGCCACTTCGGCCGGCTAACTTCACTTCTCTCTTGTACTCTTGCAATAGTAGTACGCATATTAACCACTACTAGATTGTTTTAAAACCGATATGAAGTTTAAAAGTTTTACGGTTGGAAGTATTGGTGAGAAGTCGGAGCGAAGTAAAATCGTCTTTACCATTTAGACAGATAATGGGATAGTTGATATATGTGACAGAAAAATATCTCGTGTGATTGCTGACTTGTGATGGGACTTGGCATTCATCATACTTAATAGTCACGAACATCAAAGGACATAGAAAGAGACTGATCGTCGACATAAACTCAGTTATTAGACTTGAGTAGGCAGCAGATAAACGCAATCACGAAAAACTTACAATTGCGCCGTGTTGTCAGAAGCTATCGTCAAAGTCAGAATTGCTGATGCTAACAGACGCAATTCCCTGAATGAAAAATCGGTGTGTGTGCTCAGTGTAGGGACAAATAATTACGAAGAACAATAAGTTTTAATTCAACTTTAATTCGTCGTGTTGCATACATCATTTAATGGACATTTAAAGTGTGTTTGTGGAATTAACTGATTCTTCGGATAACATAAAAGTGCAAAGTGGTTTAGTGACAATTTAACTGTAAACAGAAATAAGTTTACACCAAAATACAATGCATTCTGAACATTGCTCAACGGCATTTTATCTCTGAAATTAGGTCGTGTACTTGTTGAATAAGCGACGTAGCGACACCTTCACGACGGAATAATAATTAACAACTCAATATCCTCGCAAAAATCATGATGTGGCATCGGCTTAGGTGATGCATTGATGGTTGAAGACATTATATTTTCAACGTTTGAACGTTTTCTCAAACCGGTCATAAGAACTACAGTCAGCAAGTTCGCGTAAACTGAAAAGTCTGTCGCGAACACCCAAAGGACTTTGGTTATCGTTTCAGATCAAGGGAGTCAGCGCGTTATCGAGTGGTGCAGTCTCTATATTTATACACTCCTGGAAATTGAAATAAGAACACCGTGAATTCATTGTCCCAGGAAGGGGAAACTTTATTGACACATTCCTGGGGTCAGATACATCACATGATCACACTGACAGAACCACAGGCACATAGACACAGGCAACAGAGCATGCACAATGTCGGCACTAGTACAGTGTATATCCACCTTTCGCAGCAATGCAGGCTGCTATTCTCCCATGGAGACGATCGTAGAGATGCTGGATGTAGTCCTGTGGAACGGCTTGCCATGCCATTTCCACCTGGCGCCTCAGTTGGACCAGCGTTCGTGCTGGACGTGCAGACCGCGTGAGACGACGCTTCATCCAGTCCCAAACATGCTCAATGGGCGACAGATCCGGAGATCTTGCTGGCCAGGGTAGTTGACTTACACCTTCTAGAGCACGTTGGGTGGCACGGGATACATGCGGACGTGCATTGTCCTGTTGGAACAGCAAGTTCCCTTGCCGGTCTAGGAATGGTAGAACGATGGGTTCGATGACGGTTTGGATGTACCGTGCACTATTCAGTGTCCCCTCGACGATCACCAGTGGTGTACGGCCAGTGTAGGAGATCGCTCCCCACACCATGATGCCGGGTGTTGGCCCTGTGTGCCTCGGTCGTATGCAGTCCTGATTGTGGCGCTCACCTGCACGGCACCAAACACGCATACGACCATCATTGGCACCAAGGCAGAAGCGACTCTCATCGCTGAAGACGAGACGTCTCCATTCGTCCCTCCATTCACGCCTGTCGCGACACCACTGGAGGCGGGCTGCACGATGTTGGGGCGTGAGCGGAAGACGGCCTAACGGTGTGCGGGACCGTAGTCCAGCTTCATGGAGACGGTTGCGAATGGTCCTCGCCGATACCCCAGGAGCAACAGTGTCCCTAATTTGCTGGGAAGTGGCGGTGCGGTCCCCTACGGCACTGCGTAGGATCCTACGGTCTTGGCGTGCATCCGTGCGTCGCTGCGGTCCGGTCCCAGGTCGACGGGCACGTGCACCTTCCGCCGACCACTGGCGACAACATCGATGTACTGTGGAGACCTCACGCCCCACGTGTTGAGCAATTCGGCGGTACGTCCACCCGGCCTCCCGCATGCCCACTATACACCCTCGCTCAAAGTCCGTCAGCTGCACATACGGTTCACGTCCACGCTGTCGCGGCATGCTACCAGTGTTAAAGACTGCGATGGAGCTCCGTATGCCACGGCAAACTGGCTGACACTGACGGCGGCGGTGCACAAATGCTGCGCAGCTAGCGCCATTCGACGGCCAACACCGCGGTTCCTGGTGTGTCCGCTGTGCCGTGCGTGTGATCATTGCTTGTACAGCCCTCTCGCAGTGTCCGGTGGGTCTGACACACCGGTGTCAATGTGTTCTTTTTTCCATTTCCAGGAGTGTAAGTGGAGGTGTCAAAATGTTGTCTTCATAGCCAGTGGTTTGTGTGAGCAGAGATGAACGTCAGGGGGAGCCAAGTCGGCCCTGTGGTCTATGACCAAACACTTCCTATTTGAAACGCTGCAGAGGCGTCGTTACCCCTGCAGTGGGCCGCCGAGAATTTTCAAGACGAAGGAAATTAATAATAGGTACGTTATGTGGGGTTGCATGAAATCAGGAGAAACCTCGCAAAGGGCATCCATACTTGGCAGGAGACACTACTGGTCTCCGTATCTTTAGGTGCTCACTAAACATGTGTCATGTGACTAGGGCCTCCCGTTGGGTAGACCGTTCGCCGGGAGTAAGTCTTTCGATTTGACGCCACTTCGGCGACTTGCGCGTCGATGGGGATGAAATGATGATGGTTAGGATAACACAACACCCAGTCCCTGAGCAGAGAAATATCTCCGACCCAGCCGGGAATCGAACCCGGGCCCTTAGGATTGACATTCTGTCGCGGTGACCACTCAGCTACCGGGGGCGGACACGTGCTCACTATGTGTTCAGAACTGAAAAGAGTGACGCGATGCGATCGACAGGTACGCTAGAGACACTTCACAACACATTTGTGCAAAGCTTCATCTGATTCTCACTGTCGTTTCCATCTTTCCGAACAGCTCTCGTATTAGTGATATGATCTCTGCTGTTAATTTTACCTTTGCTTGTAACGAGTTATCTGTTATCTTTATTTAAGATGTTAATCAAATTTTCAATATAGTGTTTGTGTTTACTGACATCTTAAAACTTTTATTGACCTCAAACCACAGCGATTTGCGACTTCAGTGATGTCAAGCGAGAGCTCATTGGCTGGCAGGGAGGAAGTCTGTTACGTTTTCTGATGAAAGCTGGTTCTGCCTCGGTGTCAATGCTACTCGTGTGGTGGTTAGAAGGAGGCAAGTTGAAGGTCGGCAAACAATCTGTTTGCGTGCTGGACACACTGTACCTACACGTGGAGTTAAGATCTCGGGTGCGACTCTCAGTTATACCACGCACATTGATTGCGAAATTATGTCAGTCTGGTGATTTAGCCTGTTGTGCTGCCATTCATGGTTCAAAAATGGTTCAAATGGCTCTGAGCACTATGGGACTCAACTGCTGAGGTCATTAGTCCCCTAGAACTTAGAACTAGTTAAACCTAACTAACCTAAGGACATCACAAACATCCATGCCCGAGGCAGGATTCGAACCTGCGACCGTAGCGGTCTCGCGGTTCCAGACTGCAGCGCCTTTAACCGCACGGCCACTTCGGCCGGCTGCCATTCATGAACAGCATTCCAGAGGGTGTTCTCCAGCAGGGCGACGCTCGTCCACATACCGCTGTTGTTATCCAGCATGCTCTACAGAGTGTCGACATATTCCCTTGGCCTGCTCCATCGCCAGATTTATCTCCAATCGACCACATATGAGACATCATCGGACGACAACTCCAATGTTCAAATGGTTCAAATGGCTCTGAGCACTATGGGACTTAACATCTGAGATCATCAGTCCCCTAGAACTTAGAACTACTTAAACCTAACTAACCTAAGAACATCACACACATCCATGCCCGAGGAAGGATTCGGACCTGCGACCGTAGCATCCGCGGTTCCAAACTGAAGCGCCTAGAACCGCTCGGCCACCGTGGCCGGCCAACTCCAGTGTCATCCACAACCAATATTAACCGTCCCTGTATTATCAGGTTACCTTCCATTCCGAAGGCTATTGCACACAGCGACTGTTATATTGACTTGTAAATTATAGATTGCAGCGATCAGTTGCCCTTTTAAATTTTATTCTGCAGATCTAGATCTCGGCTAGAAGCTAGCCATTCTCAACGCACTATTATTTTCGCTCAATGCATGTAATGCCTGTTGGTCGGGCTTCATTCACAGTTCTTTGAATACTACTCAGCAGTATTCAATGAACTGTGGATTTTCGCTCAATGCATGTAATGCCTATTGGTCGGACTTGGATACTGAGTAGTATTCAACGAACTGTGGATGAAGCCCGACCAACAGGCATTACATGCATTGAGCGAAAATAATAGTGCATTGAGAATGGCTAGCTTCTAGCCGAAATCTAGATCTGCACAATAAAATTTAAAAAGGCAACTGATCGCTGCAATCTATAATTTACACGTCCCTGTATTGACCGACCATGTGCAACAGGCATGGAGCTGCATCCTACAAACTGACATCCGGCAAGTCAGTGTCTGAGTCCGCGGGTGGCAACTGAAAGGATGAGGAAACACAAGCAGCATTGTAAAGTACAAACTTTGAGAGCAGCACTCCAAGCGAGAAAACAGCCTTGCTGGAGCTTACCCGAGGACGGCGATCAGCGACATCGAATTGGAGTCCCAACGATGTGGTTGATAACTCCTCTGGATTCAAAAAAATCGATTTTTAAAGGGTTGTAGTGGCTCACTATTTCTCCCTATCTACACTTGCCCACCAATCCTGAACCACTTTATAGGGATTGGCCAATCTGGAGTGGGGTTCTGCACCTGTCTGATGCCTCTGGCCAACGACGCTTATGTCCTTTCCTTCCCACTCTGTACGTGGGGATGTTTCCGGGCTTTACATTAACAGACTTCAAGTCTGGTAGCAACAGCATTCAGCTGACAGCTAAAAGTCACTCCACATCCTGTTACGGCTAGCAGCATCGACAGTGTCCTATTCACTTGGTCTCGCCCTGAAGCCTCTCACATGAGTGGAGACCGCTATTATTACAGCAGTTTTACCCATTGCAAGTATCCAGCTTGCTGCCTACGCTAAGACGTGCTTCATCGTGACTGTCTTCTACAGTGACGCCCTGCAAAACCTTCTACACAGTGAATGTAGCTACCAGTTAATTCTCTGGGACAGTTGCTCAAAGCGTCTGCAATTTGCAACGCTCTAGCTTTACCGATTACTTCCTGTAACATAATCGCTAACACGTTACCTGCTTCTTGTGTTGTATCTTTGATTTTCTATCTTGGAGTGCTCTCGCTGGCTTCCAACAGCTTTAAAGTTAACGATGTATAACTCAATACGTCGTCAATATATGACACAGCGTACTGTTAAAACTACAGGCCGAGGAAAAGGCTTCTTCTCGTAGACAGAAGAGATGTATCAGAACTCACGTATCTCTCCGTTTGCATCCCCCCCACCGGTGTGTCTGAACCTTGGCGGGAGGGGGGGGGGGAGCGGGGGACTCCACCTCCCCTTCCATAAGGCTCTGCCTGGTGATTCATGTCCTGACATCCAAACAGCACAAAAACAAATAGAAGTTCTTAAAGAAACAGCAAGGAGAGTTGGACTCCAAATGACGCTTGAAAAAACAAAATACAACTAGAGAAACAACCTTCCATTTAAAATTGTAAAACCTAAATGTGCGAAATTTGAGAGAGTTTCTCAGTTCAGATACAGAAACTGGCCTGTAAAAGATTGGTTGCTAAATTCGTTGTCACAAAGAGGAAACACCTTTCAGTCTTAAAAGAGACACGTACAAAAAAAAAGTCATCTCAAAATACACCAAAAGGGAAGAGCTTACAGGCTTTCAAGAGACATCTATAACCAAAAAATTCATCTCAAAATACATCAAACTGTGACACAAAAACACCGTCATGAAACCAGAGTGAGGGGCTGAGACATTGACGTTAAATAGAAAGGGAGACACTGAAGAAATCCGAAAGGGAGAATGAGAAGTACCAGGAGAATTTTTGGTCCAAATTGTATTGAAAACGGAACGTACAGTCTGCGAGAAAATAAAGAAACATGTATCAGAATACGAAAAAGCGGAAGCTAAAAATCTTTGAGCAGAGTAAAAGAGTGGAACGAACGACATTAACTAGACAGACTGCGGAATTCTACTAATCTTGCAGTAAAGCACAAACTGAAACAATAAAATTTGTCAGTGCAGTAAAAGAAGACTTTGAAGGAATCAGGAATACCACACAGGGAAGCCAGTCGGAGTGGCCGAGCGGTTCTAGGCGCTAGTCAGGAACCGCGCGACCGCTACGGTCGCAGGTTCGAATCTTGCCTCGGGCATGGATGTGTGTGATGTCCTAAGGTTAGTTAGGTTTAAGTAGTTCTAAGTTCTAGGGGACTGATGACCTCAGAAGTTAAGTCCCATAGTGCTCAGAGCCATTTGAACCATTTTGAACCACACAGGGAAAGCTTGGGCAGGAAACTTGACAACTGGGCAGTTCGCCAGGCAGAAAAATGCAGGAGGACCGGAACAAATTGATACTAACGAGCGGAAGAGAGGCCACACTGAGAGAACGAAAGGGATATGAGTACAAAAAAAGCTAAATAAAACTCTGAAAATGATCCACGTTGCATATCGCTTGATGCAATAGGGCCCAAACGTAAATAATAAATAAAACACTAGTTACACGCAGCAAATCTGAGTGTGTTCAAGTCATCAGACGTATCTGAAGATGAAAGTTAGCAGCCATAAAATAAAGTCAGTTGAACAAAATGTTCTCGTGTTGCCTTAAAACCAACAACTCGTGCTGTCTTGTCACAATCCGTCCCACTATCGCACAAGTGGTTTTAAGGGCATCTGCTCGTGAACAGGCAGCATTTTTATCCCATACTTTCAGAGCCGTTACTTTACATCTATAACACTCAGCATGTTGCTGTTTTATGCCAACACTGAGTGGCATTTTTTTTTAAGCAGCAATATACATTGTACTTATTTAGCAACACTAGTTTAATTTCTAAAATATTTTGTTCATACGACGAATTTTGAAGACATATTTAGTTTCCGACACCATTATCTAGGATATCATGCCTTTAATATCACTCAGACCGTGCCAGGATTCTCTCATTATCGATATAATTATGTTATGCCTCAAATTATATAGGTTGAAGTATACTACAAATCATTATTGATTGCCGTTCTTAAAGGATGCAGCGATTAGGTGAAACAATTTTTTTAATTCCTCAGACATACGTCAAATTATGAGATGTGAGACATGCAATGATTCTATAAATGATGAGAGAAACCTGACACAGTTTGAGGACTCATGATGTCCTAATATTATTCAGTGTTGGAGTAGAGCACCGATGTCTTAAGTATTATATATGAAGATCTACGCACTCTGGAAGTACGGGATGAGAATTCTATCTCTTCACCAGCAGGTCCCTTTAAAGTAAGACAGGACTTTTTTCTGGGACAGATCACTCTAAGACAAGTACTTTGCGTGTTCAAGTACTCCTGACTGATAATTTAAACATGGACTGCCAAATGATGAAAGTGTCACTCTTGAGTCTACAAGAAGGATAATATTAAAGAGAACTACATAACAAGAAACAAAGTTTCAGGTTCGTTTTCCATCCGGCACCGAGCTTTAACATCGGGTAACGTGTAGACTCTGCTGTAGAGCGGGTGACGCGTTCTATATATATGATGATTCCAAAGATGACGACTAGCGCAATTTTTTCCACGGTTGTGGTTAGTAAGACGTTAACCGTGTAGTTTCATCACGCACAGTCCCTTCCTGCTGTTATTTAGAAGCATGCAGTGGTTTTAAGGGCACCTGCTCGTGAACAGGCAGCATTTTTATCCCATACTTTCAGAGCCGCTACTTTACATCTATAACACTCAGGATGTTGCTGAGTCGGAGAGAACGCGCCGGCTCCGTTGCGGCGCGCGTGACTTACTTCTATTGCGTCTTGTCGTACGAGAAGCTGTGCTCAGCGCGGTCGATGCTAGCGACAGTTGCCAGGAGAGCCGAAGAGGTGCGCCTCAGATGCGAGCGGCGAACGCACTGCAGAAGGCGCTGGGGATACGGCGCGGAGGAGCTTGCGGGGGCGGCCGCCAGGGGCGCGCCGGGCGCAGAGCAACGAGCCATTTCCCGCCGAGGGAAGCCGTCGCCAGCAGTGCGAGAAAGCAATTGTTGCTACTTGCCGTAATGGTCGGCGGCTAACTGGTGATCCATGGTATAAGCGTCCTGTGCACGAGACGTAACACTCGATAACAGGAGGATCGACAAACAGCGAGAGTCACTTTTTGTGACGCGTATTCGGAAAGAAACAGAGATCTTCACCAATATCATCAGGCCGAGGAAGGGGCGTGGATAGGGTCAGCATATTTCGGAATATAAAAAAGAGGACACTTTCCTCATTTTAAATGTATTACATAAGAAACGAAAAACTGCATTTTACTTCAAATCATAAAATTAGATTTCACCATTGCAAACGTTTTTACAAATCCAGTTGTCACCCCTAACACATTTAATATATTTCTCTTTTTCCAAGTGGAATACCAAGCCGCTGGCGCCAAGACTTGGTAATGAAACATAGGTTCCTGGGCAGGAAACCATATATTGTGCTTTCCATTGTACTCTTCCGGGCGAGCTTAGATATATTTCTCGCAATTTATTCGTAAACGTGTATTTGCTATTAGGCATGATGACAAATTATCAAATTATCTTAAACAAAAGCGAAACAAAGAACAATCAAAACGCATTCTTCAGCTGTCAAAAAGATCTTAACTTACAAAATAAACAATTTTTCTGTTTTGAGGTTATATTTAGAAAATCACGAAACTTACACAGTAAGATGATTTGCTGGAAAACGAATATGTAATTTAAATTTTCGATTTTACACAGAGTACGCGAAGGAACTTGCCCCTCTTCTTGCAGCGGTGTACCGTAGGTCTATATAAGAGCGTAGCGTTCCAAGGGATTGGAAAAGGGCACAGGTCATCCCCGTTTTTAAGAAGGGACGTCGAACAGATGTGCATAATTATAGACCTATATCTCTAGCGTCGATCAGTTGCAGAATTTTGCAAAGTGTATTATGTTGGAGTATAATGACTTTTCTGAAGACTAGAAATCTACTCTGTAGGAATTAGCATGGGTTTCGAAGAAGACGATCGTGTGAAACCCCGCACGCGCTATTCGTCCACGAGACTCAGAGGACCATAGACACGGGTTCCCAGGTAGATGCAGTGTTTCTTTACTTCCGCAAGGCGTTTTATACAGTTGCCCACAGTCGTTAAATGAACAAAGTAAGAGCACATGGACTATCAGACCAATTGTGTGATTGGATTGAAGAGTTCCTAGATAACAGAACGCAGCATGCCATTCTCAATGGAGAGAAGTCTTCCGAAGTAAGAGTGATTTCAGGTGTGCCGCAGGGGAGTGTCGCAGGACCGTTGCTATTCACAATATACATAAATGACCTTGTGGATAACATTGGAAGGTCACTGAGGCTTTTTGCGGATGATGCTGTGGTATATCGAGAGGTTGTAACAATGGAAAATTGTACTGAAATGCAGGAGGATCTGAGGCGAATTGACGCATGGTTCAGGGAATGGCAATTGAATCTCAATGTAGACAAGTGTAATGTGCTGCGAATACATAGAAAGAAAGATCCCTTATCATTTAGCTACAATATAGCAGATCAGCAACTGGAAGCAGTTAATTCCATAAATTATCTGGGAGTAGGCATTAGGAGTGATTTAAAATGGAATGATCCTATAACGTTGATCGTCGGTAAAGCGGATGCCAGACTGAGATTCATTAGAAGAATCCTAAAGAAATGCAGTCCGAAGACAAAGGAAGTAGGTTACAGTACACTTGTTCGCCCGCTGCTTGAATACTGCTCACCAGTGTGGGATCCGTACCAGGTAGGGTTGATAGAAAAGATAGAGAAGATCCAATGGAGAGCAGCGCGCTTCGTTACAGGATCATTTAGTAATCGCGAAAGCGCTACGGAGATGATGGATAAATTCCAGTGGAAGACTCTGCAGGAGAGACGCTCAGTAGCTCGGTACGGGCTTTTGTTGAAGTTTCGAGAACATACCTTCACCGAGGAGTCAAGCAGTATATTTCTCCCTCCTACGTATATCTCGCGGATAGACCATGAGGATAAAATCAGAGAGATTAGAGCCCACACAGAGGCATACCGAGAATCTTTCTTTCCACGAACAATACGAGACTGGAATAGAAGGGAGAACCGATAGAGGTACTCAAGGTACCCTCCGCCACACATGCGGAGTATTTATGTAGATGTAGAAAGAAGATGCAGCTGCTTCAGTATACTAGTCCGCTAAAAACACGTGTATTGCGCAGTAATAAGCTGTTAAGTGAAAACTATCTCAGGTAGGAAGTTAGATATCACAGCTATCTCTAACACAGTAAGTAAAAAGATTGAAACATCGAGTGTAAGCAATATAAATCGATACTTTCGGTTTTACTAGCACAACAGATCAATTGTAAGCAAATAGCAAATGATATAAATGAATAACTGAAGTAAAAAATATATAAATTGTTGACGATACAAGATGAAAACAAAAATCAAAAGATCTTAATTTCAAAAACTAAAAAATACGGTTATTAGCAGAAAATGTATGTGGACGCCACATTGCCCGCATCTCGTGGTCGTGCGGTAGCGTTCTCGCTTCCCACGCCCGGGTTCCCGGGTTCGATTCCCGGCGGGGTCAGGGATTTTCTCTGCCTCGTGATGGCTGGGTGTTGTGTGCTGTCCTTAGGTTAGTTAGGTTTAAGTAGTTCTAAGTTCTAGGGGACTTATGACCACAGCAGTTGAGTCCCATAGTGCTCAGAGCCATTTTTTTGGACGCCACATTAAAGGTCGAAAACCTGGACATATCAGCGTAAATGCAGCTACAGGGGGGAGGGAGAAAGAGGGGGTGGAGGGAGCCAGGTTCTATCCCTGTGCCCTAGGTTGCTTTTAAGGGGAGAAAGTATGGTGAAACTGATCTAAAAGTCACGTTTTCCATTTATTATCTATTGATAATACCTGATCTCTCCAGAACAGTTTGATGTATTATTTGTGAAACAACTTATACTCGTATTGTAAGTGTACTTTTTATCATTTCAAAGTTAATAGTACAAACTAAATAAAATCCAATCGTTTTGCACTGACTGTCTGTAGCTCTGGAAGTGTTCAATCTAGAAGGCTGTGGTTTTCAAATGTTAATTCCTCGACTTCGTGTCCGTCTTAAGAGACTGGATGCACTGTATTCCACATGCATTCAGTTCTTTGTAAGTGTGAATTGTAAAGATAATAAACTATAAATGGTGAAGAGAGACTTACAGATAAAACTTTTATGGAACGGCAATAAGATACAAACCATATGACATACAAGAAATGAAAACATCAGACTGGGCAGTATTCTTCCACAAATAATCCACTGACGATACTCCTACACATGATCTATGTCCACTGGGTGCTGATTCACGGCGCAAGTAGTGTAAGGCTCAGGCAGCAGGAAGAGAGGAACAATTCAGGCAGAAAGACAGCATGCGACCTGCAACGATGGAAGTTATTACACCAGTGTATAGCGTGTTGCCTCATCCTGATCTGTCCAAACATCTCCATTGTCAAAATCAAAAAACGCGAATAAGTTTTTCAATAATTTCATTGGAACGTACATTCCAAAAAATGTGTATGTGGGAATGAAAACTCAACACCTGGGTTTTTGAGATGCTGTGGTAACTTTTAAGAATGGTAACAAGGGAAGAATTCGGTTATTAGAGCAACTTGGTAGTACTCCAGGAGCCAACACGCTTCAGGACTTCTAGCGAATGGGCCGATTTACAATCATTGAAGCCGAGTATGCGTCAAGAGAAATGACTAAAGAAACAAGAGCAGGAAAATAAGAATACGTGTAGCGTTGCAGGATTATCAAGAAAAGGAGACAGACAATGCTGATTACGCGTCCAGCTGCATCTAGTAGGTGCCACGCCTTCGTATATTTGTTGATTTCATCTGAAACTGTGAATTTGATTTAATGAAAACTACTTCTTTAAAAACATTTCACTCATTACCCCAGGTACGGTTACAGATATATTTACCTAATTTTACACGTATCTATGACGGTTTTTTTAAATTTACGGTGGAAAAAGAGTTTTTAAAGAAAAAACTAAACATAATTTTAAAAATTCATAACTAATTATTTATTCAATCAGAAAAGGAGTTATACAGTAATACAGAAAAATTTCAGCTCTCTGTCTATCAAAGTTTCTGAGATAATGTTGTTGTTGTTGTTGTGGTCTTCAGTCCTGAGACTGGTTTGATGCAGCTCTCCATGCTACTCTATCCTGCGCAAGCTTCTCGATCTCCCAGTACCTACTGCAACCTACATCCTTCTGAATCTGCTTAGTGTATTCATCTCTTGGTCTCCCTCTACAATTTTTACCCTCCACGCTGCCCTCCAATGCTAAATTTGTGATCCCTTGATGCCTCAGAACTTGTCCTACCAACCGGTCCCTTCTTCTTGTCAAGTTGTGCCACGAACTCCGCTTCTCCCCAATTCTATTCAATACCTCCTCATTAGTTATGTGATCTACCCATCTAATCTTCAGCATTCTTCTGTAGCACCACATTTCGAAACCTTCTATTCTCTTCTTGTCCAAACTATTTATCGTCCATGTTTCACTTCCATACATGGCTACACTCCATACAAATACTTTCAGAAACGACTTCCTGACACTTAAATCTATAGTCGATGCTAGCAAATTTCTCTTCTTCAGAAACGCTTTCCTTGCCATTGCCATTCTACATTTTGTATCCTCTCTACTGAGATAATGGGTCTGTAAAGAATTCGTGTTAGTACACTCCTGGAAATTGAAATAAGAACACCGTGAATTCATTGTCCCAGGAAGGGGAAACTTTATTGACACATTCCTGGGGTCAGATACATCACATGATCACACTGACAGAACCACAGGCACATAGACACAGGCAACAGAGCATGCACAATGTCGGCACTAGTACAGTGTATATCCACCTTTCGCAGCAATGCAGGCTGCTATTCTCCCATGGAGACGATCGTAGAGATGCTGGATGTAGTCCTGTGGAACGGCTTGCCATGCCATTTCCACCTGGCGCCTCAGTTGGACCAGCGTTCGTGCTGGACGTGCAGACCGCGTGAGACGACGCTTCATCCAGTCCCAAACATGCTCAATGGGGGACAGATCCGGAGATCTTGCTGGCCAGGGTGGTTGACTTACACCTTCTAGAGCACGTTGGGTGGCACGGGATACATGCGACGTGCATTGTCCTGTTGGAACAGCAAGTTCCCTTGCCGGTCTAGGAATGGTAGAACGATGGGTTCGATGACGGTTTGGATGTACCGTGCACTATTCAGTGTCCCCTCGACGATGACCAGTGGTGTACGGCCAGTGTAGGAGATCGCTCCCCACACCATGATGCCGGGTGTTGGCCCTGTGTGCCTCGGTCGTATGCAGTCCTGATTGTGGCGCTCACCTGCACGGCGCCAAACACGCATACGACCATCATTGGCACCAAGGCAGAAGCGACTCTCATCGCTGAAGACGACACGTCTCCATTCGTCCCTCCATTCACGCCTGTCGCGACACCACTGGAGGCGGGCTGCACGATGTTGGGGCGTGAGCGGAAGACGGCCTAACGGTGTGCGGGACCGTAGCCCAGCTTCATGGAGACGGTTGCGAATGGTCCTCGCCGATACCCCAGGAGCAACGGTGTCCCTAATTTGCTGGGAAGTGGCGGTGCGGTCCCCTACGGCACTGCGTAGGATCCTACGGTCTTGGCGTGCATCCGTGCGTCGCTGCGGTCCGGTCCCAGGTCGACGGGCACGTGCACCTTCCGCCGACCACTGGCGACAACATCGATGTACTGTGGAGACCTCACGCCCCACGTGTTGAGCAATGCGGCGGTACGTCCACCCGGCCTCCCGCATGCCCACTATACGCCCTCGCTCAAAGTCCGTCATCTGCACATACGGTTCACGTCCACGCTGTCGCGGCATGCTACCAGTGTTAAAGACTGCGATGGAGCTCCGTATGCCACGGCAAACTGGCTGACACTGACGGCGGCGGTGCACAAATGCTGCGTAGCTAGCGCCATTCGACGGCCAACACCGCGGTTCCTGGTGTGTCCGCTGTGCCGTGCGTGTGATCATTGCTTGTACAGCCCTCTCGCAGTGTCCGGAGCAAGTATGGTGGGTCTGACACACCGGTGTCAATGTGTTCTCTTTTCCATTTCCAGGAGTGTATGTGAGTGTCTCAATGAATCAGTGACTGACAGAAATCAGTATATTATTGCGCAGTGAATGTTCTACAGAAACGAAAGTAGCTTCGGATTTACCACGAGGAAGCATAACAGGGCCTCTAAGGTTCTCTACACACACCATGGGATCAAAAGTATCGAGAAACCTACCTATGCCGGCCGGGCTGGCCGAGCGGTTTCAGGCGCTACAGTCTGGAACCACGCGACCGCTACGGTCGCAGGTTCGAATCCTGCCTCGGGTATGGATGTGTGTGATGTCCTTAGGTTAGTTATGTTTAAGTAGTTCTAAGTTCTAGGGGACTGATGACCTCAGAAGTTAAGTCCCATAGTGCTCAGAGCCATTTGAACCAAACCACCTACCTATTGGTTGTTATTAATATGGGTTTCGTCTTTATCACGCTTGAACTGTGCTGAGGAATCTTTCATTGAGGCGGCATGTCTATGGAGGAATGGCAGCCCATTCTCCCTCAAGAGCCGAAACGAGAGAAGCTAGTGATGTTGGACGCTGTGGTCAAGGATCGAAGTCGTCGTTCTAAAGCAACTCGAAAGTGTTCGATTGGTTCAGGTCGGAACTGTGGGCGGGCCCTTATATTTCAGGAATGATATTGTCCATAAAACACTGTGTCACAGATGTTGCTTCTTGAGAGCGTGCATTGTAATGTTGATACGAACGATTATCGTCCCTGAACTGTTATTCTACTGAATGCAGTACAGAATGCTGTAAAATGCATTCATACCCTTCCACATTTAGAGTTTTCCTAAGCGAAACAAGGAGACCACATGCAAACCACGAAGAACACCACATACCGCATCTCCACCTTCTCCATACGTCACTGTTGGCGCTATAGGGTAAATCCGGAATAGACGGCCATTATTTTTTCAAAAGCCAGTTTCACAGCCTCGTACACAATAACACTTTGAAACTGTCCATAAATTACATTTTCAATTCACAAGAAACATAAGTCGAACTTCGTTTACAAAGGTATACCGAATTTCATACACCTTGCCCGTGTGTCAGGGTTAGATGGCCGGACATGTAAGGCTAGATTACTATCGGACAAAACACTTTAAAATCAAAGAGAAAATTTTTAAAAAGTTTAACACTTACGTTTATTGAATATCTTGATGTCAAAAGTATGTTATAAAGATATGCATTGTAGGTAAATTATAACTTAAAGATAACCTCATTTGTAAAAAAGCATTTTACAATTCTTGAATTTTTTATTAACTCGTTGGAACATACCAGTTTTATATCGAAAATAATGAGAAATCGTCTCAATCATGCAGTTAGGTGGATGTAGAACAATGCATAATTTTTGTTTTCCATGTCAATAGCATTTAGAGGACTTCTTTATATGATCGCCTTGAAGATGCGCCCATCCGAATGTACTTATTTGGCATCTACAAAAAAATAGTGATGTCATGAAAATTTAATATATAACACGTTCACGAGATGACCAGCAATCTCGATGATGTTTTGGACGCCTTTGCGGAAGAGCCGGGAGAGACTGCCATAGCGAGTCATCAAATAAGGTGGACGTAAACTCAAAAAAACTTCCGTACAAGTTTGCAGTTAGACCTAAACCACTCCCAAACAGATGTTTCCGTCGCTACTCGCAGTTTAGGTTATGTTTAAATCAAAAGATTGTGATGTTCCACATAACTTCATGGTATAATGAGAGCTAAAATCATGGAAAATACTTACTTTTAGTTGAAATAAAAAGCCATCAAAAAAATGGTTCAAATGGCTCTGAGCACTATGGGACTCAACTGATGTGGTTATCAGTCCCCTAGAACTTAGAACTACTTAAACCTAACTAACCTAAGGACATCACACACATCCATGCCCGAGGCAGGATTCGAACCTGCGACCGTAGCAGTCCCACGGTTCCGGACTGCGCGCCTAGAACCACGAGACCACCGCGGCCGGCAAAAAGCCATCCGGAGCAACAACAATCACTCACCTTACAAAGTAATTACCAACTGGCCGGCAGCGCTGTACAGGGAATCATCACTCGTTTGCAGTCATCCACTGACAATAAAGAGTATCTCTTCACTCCACGTCAACTGTCACTTTGCATTGACTACAAAACCATTGCGCCCCATTCTTTTTAACTCCCTACGCACAGTAATTGTGCTAGCTCAGTTGTTGGTAGTAGTTAGGAATTTCCGGCTGATTCCTCCCGCTGATTTCATGCAACTTTTCACAACCACCCTCCGCTGTGCTCTACGGTTCCTGTCGGTCACTGAACTAGGTCTGCTTGGTCTCGGTTTACTTGCCGTTGTTCCTTCGCATCCCATGTCACAGTCGACCACCAACAGTCGAGTTGGGCAACTTTAGAAGTGCTGGAATGCCCCTGGTGGATTTTTTACTCTGTGACATCCAGTGACTAGTCCGCTTTCGAAGTCACTGACCTCTGTTAACCGACCCATTGCGGTACTGATTCTCTACTGTCAACGCGATACTTCATGCCTCCTTTTATACTGACGGGTCCGCCTCTGCTGACACCTAGTGGCAAAGTCAGCAGTGGCCTATAGCCACTTTGTGCAGGGGGAAAACGTAAGAGCAGCGGCCACAAGAAGGGCTCCGCGGCAATACATAAAGTTCTTATAAGTGTCACCTAAAAGATGCAAGTAAAGAAAGAGAAGAAAAAGAAAGTAAAAATAAGGAAAAACAGAAAGCAGCAGAAGAGAAGGGGAGTAAAAAGAAAACTGCAAAGAGCAGGGAACCCAATCCTGTAAGAACTCTTTTTGACCTCAACGATGGAGACACAGAGTGCATGTACTGCGAAGAAAAATTTTCAAAAAACTCAGATGGCTCCAAGCACTATGGGACTTAACATCTGAGGTCATCAGTCCCCTAGAACTTAGAACTACTTAAACCTAACTAACCTAAGGACATTACACACATCCATGCCCGAGGCAGGATTCGAACCTGCGAACGTAGCAGCACCGCGGCTAAAAATTTTCAAATTCAATGTTAGCGTATTAAGTACCAACTGTGCTACCTCTGTGCTCATGAAACCTGCACTGGAGTTGAGAAATAGAGTTTGACTTTTATTTGTCAAAAGTGTATTTGTGAATCGTGTTTCACAAAAAAATATATTTAGTTCTTCGTTAAAACAGCTTTTTATCCCTTATTTTTGAGTTTAAAGCTAAATGGCCACTTTTTCCTCTCACGTCGTTTTGTCACTTTGTGAAAATTGAGTTGTTTGCTTAATTTGATCCTGAGATGATTACACTAATCTATATTATACTTAAATAATTGTAGATTATAATCACTGGTTTTCCATAGTTTTTGGACGTGCAGTAGCTTCTTCTGGTATTTGGGCTCTAAACGTCACAGGCACCATCAAGAGCCAGCCGCTGTGGCCGAGCGGTTCTAGGCGCTTCAGTCCGGAATCGCGCTGCTGCTACGGTCGCAGGTTCGAATCCTGCCTCGCGCATGGATGTGTGAGCTGTTCTTAGGTTAGTTAGGTTTAAGTAGTTATAAGTCTAGGAGACTGATGACCTCAGATGTTAAGTCCCATAGTGTTTAGAGCCATTTCATTTCACCATCAAGACAAGTCGGCTGAACAGAGCCAACGACTCATTTACCAGGAACGGGAGTTTTTCAGCCGGAATTATTATGGGTGGAGGTTACACTCAACAACCGAGCTAGGTTCATAATTGGCTCCTTTTACCGACCTCCCGACTCAGCAGCATTAGTGGCAGAACAACTGAGAGAAAATTTGGAATACATTTCACATAAATTTTCTCAGCATGTTATAGTCTTAGGTGGAGATTTCAATTTACCAGATATAGACTGGGACACTCAGATGTTTAGGACGGATGGTAGGGACAGAGCATCGAGTGACATTATACTGAGTGCACTATCCGAAAATTACCTCGAACAATTAAACAGAGAACCGACTCGTGGAGATAACATCTTGGACCTACTGATAACAAACAGACCCGAACTTTTCGACTCTGTATGTGCAGAACAGGGAATCAGTAATCATAAGGCCGTTTCAGCATCCCTGAATATGGAAGTTAATAGGAATACAAAAAAAGGGAGGAAGGTTTATCTGTTTAGCAAGAGTAATAGAAGGCAGATTTCAGACTACCTAACAGATCAAAACGAAAATTTCTGTTCCGACACTGACAATGTTGAGTGTTTATGGAAAAAGTTCAAGGCAATCGCAAAATGCGTTTTAGACAGGTACGTGCCGAGTAAAACTGTGAGGGACGGGAAAACCCACCGTGGTACAACAACAAAGTTAGGAAACTACTGCGAAAGCAAAGAGAGCTTCACTCCAAGTTTAAACGCAGCCAAAACCTCTCAGACAAACAGAAGCTAAACGATGTCAAAGTTAGCGTAAGGAGGGCTATGCGTGAAGCGTTCAGTGAATTCGAAAGTAAAATTCTATGTACCGACTTGACAGAAAATCCTAGGAAGTTCTGGTCTTACGTTAAATCAGTAAGTGGCTCGAAACAGCATATCCAGACACTCCGGGATGATGATGGCATTGAAACAGAGGATGACACGCGTAAAGCTGAAATACTAAACACCTTTTTCCAAAGCTGTTTCACAGAGGAAGACTGCACTGCAGTTCCTTCTCTAAATCCTCGCACAAACGAAAAAATGGCTGACATCGAAATAAGTGTCCAAGGAATAGAAAAGCAACTGGAATCACTCAACAGAGGAAAGTCCACTGGACCTGACGGGATACCAATTCGACTCTACACAGAGTACGCGAAAGAACTTGCCCCCCTTCTAACAGCCGTGTACCGCAAGTCTCTAGAGGAACGGAGGGTTCCAAATGATTGGAAAAGAGCACAGGTAGTCCCAGTCTGCAAGAAGGGTCGTCGAGCAGATGCGCAAAACTATAGACCTATATCTCTGACGTCGATCTGTTCTAGAATTTTAGAACATGTTTTTTGCTCGAGTATCATGTCGTTTTTGGAAACCCAGAATCTACTCTGTAGGAATCAACATGGATTCCGTAAACAGCGATCGTGTGAGACCCAACTCGCTTTATTTGTTCACGAGACCCAGAAAATATTAGATACCGGCTCCCAGGTAGATGCTATTTTTCTTGACTTCCGGAAGGCGTTCGATACAGTTCCGCACTGTCGCCTGATAAACAAAGTAAGAGCCTACGGCATATCAGACCAGCTGTGTGGCTGGATTGAAGAGTTTTTAGCAAACAGAACGCAGCATGTTGTTATCATTGGAGAGACGTCTACAGACGTTAAAGTAACCTCTGGCGTGCCACAGGGGAGTGTTATGGGACCATTGCTTTTCACAATATATATAAATCACCTAGTAGATAGTGTCGGAAGTTCCATGCGGCTTTTCGCGGATGATGCTGTAGTATACAGAGAAGTTGCAGCGTTAGAAAATTGTAGCGAAATGCAGGAAGATCTGCAGCGGATAGGCACTTGGAGCAGGGAGTGGCAACTGTCCCTTAACATAGACAAATGTAATGTATTGCGAATACATAGAAAGAAGGATCCTTTATTGTATGATTATATGATAGCGGAACAAACACTGGTAGCAGTTACTTCTGTAAAATATCTGGGAGTATGCGTGCGGAACGATTTGAAGTGGAATGATCATATAAAATTAATTGTTGGTAAGGCGGGTACCAGGTTGAGATTCATTGGGAGAGTCCTTAGAAAATGTAGTCCATCAACAACGGAGGTGGCTTACAAAACACTCGTTCGACCTATACTTGAGTATTGCTCATCAGTGTGGGATCCGTACCAGATCGGGTTGACGGAGGAGATAGAGAAGATCCAAAGAAGAGCGGTGCGTTTCGTCACAGGGTTATTTGGTAAGCGTGATAGCGTTACGGAGATGTTTAATACACTCAAGTGGCAGACTCTGCAAGAGAGGTGCTCTGCATCGCGGTGTAACTTGCTCGCCAGGTTTCGAGAGGGTGCGTTTCTGGATGAGGTATCAAATATATTGCTTCCCCCTACTTATACCTCCCGAGGAGATCACGAATGTAAAATTAGAGAGATTAGAGCGCGCACGGAGGCTTTCAGACAGTCGTTCTTCCCGCGAACCATACGCGACTGGAACAGGAAAGGGAGGTAATGACAGTGGCACGTAAAGTGCCCTCCGCCACACACCGTTGGGTGGCTTGCGGAGTATAAATGTAGATGTAGAATACGGGAAGGAGAAATTTTGATGTTCTGTCTGCGAGTTCGGAACCTGACAAGGTTGGTTGGTTGGTTGGTTTGGGGAAGGAGACCAGACAGCGAGGTCATCGGTCTCATCGGATTAGGGAAGGATGGGGAAGGAAGTCGGCCGTGCCCTTTGAAAGGAACCATCCCGGCATTTGCCTGGAGCGATTTAGGGAAATCACGGAAAACCTAAATCAGGATGGCCGGACGCGGGATTGAACCGTCGTCCTCCGAACCTGACAAGGAAAATGCAGTCCATTTGATGATGGAGCGCAGCACTGAAGTGACTTTCCGGCAGAATTTCTGAGAGCCGTTCTGGCACAGCTTACAAGAGGATTGTAATATTTTCACGCTGAACACAATGGGAACATAAAAATCACGTCGTTTACTCATATAGTCACTTAGGTCGCAAGGGCCGTGATTTACACAAAATGTCCGTAAGTTATGTTAAAAAAATTAGCCATGTGTCAGTAGGACTCACGCGCTGAGGGTTCCGTAGAAAGTTAATTATGTATATAGACTGTTCATCCTTCCCGGGAATCGAGATTCTTGACGATTTTTGGCTTTTAACTACATTGTTATTGGAAAGATATCTGTCCTGGGAATTGTAACTACATTGTAATTTTAAGACTGAAGTCGTATAACAAATGACAAAAAAACATATTTATTTTCGTATTATATAACTACAGATTAACAATTTTCTGTTTTTTTTCCTTTTACTTTTGCTGTAAAGCTTTGCTTCTTGTCAAATTGCACGATTCTAGGTCAACGGGAAGTGCCCTACAGGTTTTGATGAGTGAGTTTGCGATTATAATTATGAAACGCGTATGTATTTAGTACAGCGATGGCGAGGCATGACAGAATCTCTGACCAGAGAGTTATTTATCGTTGCTAGTCTGCGCTTGACCGCGCGAGAGTTCAGTGCAGTTGCGGTCGAGTTGCGAGAGAGTTCAGTTGTACGTAGCGAGTCGCGAGAGCATGTAGTAGCGCACGAAAGACAGTCGGAGTTGTGTGTGAGGAGTCGGCGGGCGTCGACATGGCCCTCTGGTCAAGATTTAGGACGAGGTATATTTTTTAAATAAGGTAATGAAGCAGCATTGCGCACATCTGATAATGTAATGTATCTTAACTGTAATTAATTTGTCCAAGAATCGCCCCAATAATAATTTTGTTTTCAAAGCAATTTTTTAAGAAAACAATCATTTGAATTGAAAGAAAGTTTCCCATGCATTTCCTTAAGGAAAAGTTTCACTTAAATTTAAAGAATATTTGCGATGCATTTCCTCCAAGCTATGGCGAAAAATAAGAGCAGATGCAGTTTTACTGAGGTAAGAATTTGAGTTTAATTAGTGAACAGGGCCTAAGATCGACATTTCGGTCTATTTGCGTTTTCATTGTCACTGAGATTTCATTATCATTGAATTGAGTTTCATTTTTTGTGGGGAGCTTACACATGGCTCAGATTGCTAGTTCACATTTATTCGCATTGTCATTAAATTTCATTGCTGGGACGTTACACTAGGTTCTGTTCTCATTAACATTTAAATATTGTATTAAGAAATTTTGCTGGGAGGTTACAATTAGACGTATCTTTTGACTGCACTGATTTCAAAGCATCGGTTTTCTTACACCGCCAAGGGACTAAACCTCAGTATGTGACGTAAATTCCAGCTTGATAGGGCTACCAGTTCCTGAGCAAAAGGATATTAACAGAGGGACATATAGACTGACAACGAAGTGATACTATAAAGATTCTGTTTTTACCTATGAGGTACAGAACCGTAAAAAGAAAGATTAAGACTCAACGTCCCATTGATGATGAGGCCATTCGAGACGTATCACAAATTTAGATTGGGAGAACAGGGAAGGAGATCGAAGTGCAGTTTTTAATGGAGCTATCCTGGCATTTGCCTTAAGCGATTCCGGGAAACCACGGAGAATTTAAATCTGGTGGGCTGCAGTGGGACTGGAAGCAGCATGCCCCTGAATGCGAGACCAATGTCTTAACCACTGCGCCACCTCACAGTACAGTACAGAATTGGTAGCACAGAAGTGTTTACCTTAAATTCTTTACTGATCTGAAACCAGAAAAAGTTTTTAAAACTATTAAATCACTCTACGAAAGTGTGCTAAGCGTAAAGCCATCCTTTCACAATAAGTGTTATTCACCGTGAAGTGCGCCAGAGATGGTTTCCATCGTGTTTGGTAAACGCTTAGATGTGAGCTGGTGCATCACATAGAACGTGTCCCTCATTAGCACTTGCGAACTCAGTGTCCTCCAGCGGCAGCTGCCGGCCGAATCTATCACGCGCACCACACAGTTTGTTAACGAAAATGGACGCTTGTAAAGTGCTATGTAGCGAAAATAAAACGTGCATTTGCTCTGCTGTACATAAGCTATCCATGTTGTAGCATACATAAAAACTTCAGTATCCATGAACATCATACAAAGCGTAAAGGGAAGTTCCACGTCCAGTAAGAAAGGCTAACAGCTGTCCAAACTTCCATTACAAATAATGCGATTTACAGTAGTCTTACAAATAACGTAAATGTTATTTCATCAATCTCGCTATTTACTGAAACTCTAACAGCATTCTCACTAGAGCACTGCTGCTACTAAGTAGCAGAAATTTCAGAAGATGTAAAACCCAAGAGACTTGAAACAAAGTGCAAAATCTCCTATTGAAAGTAATGCAAAGTCTCTTGCAGACAGTGCAAAAATTCATTTATTTACTGCAATATACTATTAACTTTTTTGTAGGTCTTTGTGTGTGTCTGATTACCAACACTGAGGTGACAGAAGTCATGGGATAGATTATGTCGGACTTCGTATTGCCAAGAGTAGTGCAGCAATTCGGCGTGGCATGGACTCAACACGTCGTTTCAAGTCCCCTGCAGAAATATGGAGCCATGCTGTCTCTATATCCGTCCATTATTGGGAAAGTTTTGCCGGTGCAGGATGTAGTAGTGGACGAACTAAAACCTCTCGATTATGTCCCATAAATGTTCAACGTGATTCATGTCGGGCGATCTGGGATGCCCAATCATTCACTCGAACTGTCAAGAATGCTCTTCAAACCAGTCACTAACAACTGCGGTCCTGTGCCACGACGCATTCTCATCCATAAAAATTTAATCGATGTTCGGAACATGAAGTCCATGAATGACTGCAGATGGTCTCCAAGTAGCCGAACATAGCCTTTGCCTGTCAGTGATCGTTTCAGTTGGACCAGAGGACCCAATCCATTCAACGTAAACACAGTCCAGACCATTATGGAGCCACCAGCAGCTTGCACTGTGCCTTGTTGACGATGTCGTGCTGTTAGCAAAGGCAATACGTCGGTCGTCCGCTGCCATAACCCATTAACGCCTAATTTCTCCGTTCTGTCCTAACGGATATGTTCGTCGTACATCCTACATTGATATATGAGGTTATTTCACGCAGTATTACTTGTCTGTTAGCACTGACAACTCTACGCAAACGCCGTTGCTCTCGGTCGTTAAGTGAAGGCCGTCAGCAGCTGCGTTGTCCCTGGTGAGACGTAATGCCTGAAATTTGGTGTTATCGGCACACTCTTGAATCTATGGCTCTTGAAATATTGAATTCCCTAACGATTTCCGAAATCGGATGTTCCATGTGTTTAGCTTCAACTCCATTCCGCCTTCCAAGCCTGTTAATTCTCATCGTGGGGATATAATCACGTTGGAAATCCTTCCACAAATGTTATTTGACCAGAAATGATAGCCCCGCCAGTGAACTGACGTTTTGTACCTTATGTACGCAATCTGTATTTGCTCATGTCGCTACCCATGACTTTTGTCACCTCAATGTATAAAAATTTTGTTTGTACACAAGATTTTTACGAGTGTCCTGCTCCATCATTTCTTTTAACACTCAAACAATAATGTTACCCAGCTGATAACCTCGGAAGGTTACATTTTTGAAATTTATCAAAAAATACTTCTATTTGCATACAGAAGTTATAACCCATACCATTAGTAAGAGTTAAATGAGTACTTGCAGCAATATCCACTTTTGCCTTTGAAAATACCAGGAAGTTAATATCTGCGGGGAGAGAGAGAATGCACCACTTTCAGTTTATTGTATTTAACAGTAGTTTCGCATCTACGATAACGAAATAATTTCTAAGTCACCTGCCTCCACTCTTTCTTCTTACACGTTCCTTTTGTAAATGTAAATGTGATGTTACAAGCACTGGTTTAACCGTTTCCCAGACCGACTTCGCAGTTTTCCTGCGTTCAATGCAGCTTTCATAACTTATTGCTGCATAAAATGCATTGATCGGTACTAAGTATTTAATATAGCTCCAGGGTAATGAGTTCTCAGCCTAAGGTTGCCAGCGAACAGGCACTTTTCATCATCCTAAATCTAATAGAAGTGCTGTAAAATACTTCTGTTGGAACTTGACACTCGATCATGAGGGAAGGTGGGACACTGTGGTGCAAAAATAGTATTACTGTAAGCATAACAAACATTCACATCATTCTCACAACATCCGTTAATATTCTGCTATTATGCAGTACTAATAGGGACAGAATTAAAAAAAAACGGTTTAAAATTGTTTGAAAGACAGTTTTTGGAAATGTCAGTGGTCATAAAATACTTTTAAAATATGATAAAACGATCTAGATACTAAAAAATATTTTAAAATATTTTAGCATATTTATTTTATTATATTTTTATAAAACAATGGTGATCTTTCCACGTAACATTTCCAGGTGATACTGGATATGGAAGACATTACTAATTTCAAACAGTTGACTTCGTAATGTTTTATCTCTGCTGAGTAAACAACATCACGTTTAGAAAAATGAACTGAGATTTCGGCTGCGGCTTGTAAGACAACTGATTTACAGATTTTCATCTTAGAAACAGGAAGGGAGACCACTAAACTTTCACAGAATCAGAATATGTATGATTTATCGAAGTAGTAGATCACAGACAAGAGAAGAGGACATGTATGCAGTTGTTGCAATGAATAAGGATTGACTGTAGCAACTGCATACATACCTTCTTTCTTGTCTGTGATCCTCTACTTTGGTAGTGAACCACATTTCCGTAAATTTTACGGAAAATATTTCTTTCGTCGTACCTATTTTGATTTAAAAAAACAAGAGATAAAATTGCAAAAAAATGAATAAATAACCTTATTACATATTTATTAAGAGACTATTTTCTTAGTGACTAGCTAAAATTGGGTCTTGGAAGGGTTAAAATACCTCACAGTGTATAGTCACTTGCGGAGTATAGATATAGTGTGCTGGAGCAGCTCCCTAGAATTCTATACCTCCATGTGCTTTATAATACTTTTGTAAACTGTGCAGTTTCCGTGGAGGCAGAAAAAATTACGTTGCCTTAAGAGAACATGAATACGCGAAACATTATAAATGATCTCACTGGCCAAAGGGAAGTCTATGTCCAGTGATAATAAGTGCACAAGAACTACTTCTTATGTTGTCACGAGATATTCCATTTGCTTCTGAGAGCAGAGGCTGAAGAAGGTGACCAATTGTTTCCAACTGTGTTGTTTGAAGGGATCCCAAGTCAACAAGGAGGGTCAACAGAGGGTGTTACGGCGGTGCGGCATCCGGCTAACGCCCTATCCGCTTCTCCCTTCTAAGGACACGTCACTGCTTCCACCCGTTTCTCCTTAGGGGACCGTTTTATTCCCTTGAGCTGCGGTGTAGTCGGACTACGCCTGCCACGTCGGCAACCCCGTCATCACCACAGCCCAGAGGTTCAGTTTGCGTAGGGGTCCGCTATTCGGGATGACATTTTGTTAAGAAGTCGACATTCATGTTTCCCGCTAACAACCGTCACATAAGCTTGTTTAGAGACACAAATGAGTTTGTTTGCTGAATGAGACTGGAGGCTTCCTCGACGAATTTAACTTATTGGAAATGAAATGAGCGTTTGGCGTCAATGGCCGGGAGGCCCCTTACGGGGCAGGTCCGGCCGCCTTGGTGCAGGTCTTATTACATTCGATGCAACGTTGGGAGACATGCGCGCCGGATGGGGTTGAAATGATGATGAAGACAACACAACATCCAGTACCTGAGCGGAAAAAATCCGCTACCCAGCCGGGAATCGAACCCGGGCCCCTTAGGACGGCAGTCTGTCACGCTGACCACTCAGCTATCGCGGCGGACATTTAACTTATTAAATCTTCTCGAGTTGTTGTTGTCATTGGTCGGAAGACTGGTTTGATGTAGCTATTCACGCTAGTCCATCTTTTCAAATGTGAGTAATTACTTTACCTTTATCTATTTGAACTTGCTTACCATATTCAGTCACTTGTCTCCTTCTACAGTTTGTGCTCCATTCAGTTCCACTTCTGACTATTTCCTGATGTCTCATAATGTGTCCTATCTGCTTTCGCTTCTTTAATCAAGTAATGACATAAATTTGTTCCTAACCAATTCGATTCTGCACATTTATGTTACTTATTCGAACTACCCATTTAATCTTCAGAATTATTTTGTAGCACCGCACTTATACGCTGACCAGCCAGAAATTATGACAACCGACCTAATGTCGATATAAACCCGTCTTGGCGGTAGCAGCGTCACATAGCGAGCAATGACTGCTAGTCTGACACACTAAAGGTGCGTGTAGTATCAGTGAGCGTGCTGTCCGTGTGTAGAATGTGGAAGGAGCGTGACCTATCTGAGTTTGACCGAGGTCAGATTGTGACGGCCCGGATGCTAGGCGCGAGCATTTCGGAAACTGCACGACTTGTTGAGTGTTCTAGGCGTGCTTTGGTGAGTGTCTGCAACACGTGGTGAAACGAAGATGAAACTACTTCCAGCCGTCGTGGGGTTGGGCGGCCACCTTTCATTACAGACGTCGAAGTTTGTAGGCTGCGCAGAAAGGTAAAACAGGACAGGCGGCGAACTGTGGCGGAACTAATATCAGACTTTAATGCTGGGTGGAATACAAGTGCGTCGGAAGACGATGTGTCTCCGCAACCGACGACTCATGCATGTGCCAATCTTAAAACCATGACATCGATAACTACGACTGAAATGGGCAAGCGACCATTGGCACTGGGTTTTGGCACAGTGATAGAGTGTTGCATGATCTGATGAATCCCGACACCTTTTTCATCATGCAGACGGGAGGACCCGAATCCGTCGTCTTCCAGGGGAACAGCTCCTTCACATCTGTAATGCGAAACCGAGCAAGCTAGCGGTGGCTCCATTAAGCTCTGGGGAACATTCACGTGGGAATCCACGGTGTCGGTGGAGCTCGTGCAATGCACCATGACGGCCAAGGAGTCTCGTACAGTGGTTGCAGACCACGTACACCCCTTCATGACGGTCATGTTTACCGACGGCAGTGGCATTTTTCAAGAAGGCGTCACCAGGGAAGATGAATGGAATATTCCAGAATTTGAAACACGAACAGCTGCTAGCATGAGTTTCTTAGAAGTAGATACCTTAGGGGTTGCGAAGCAACTCAAATCGCTTGGTACGGGCAAGTCTTCAGGTCCAGATTGTATACTGATTAGGTTCCTTTCAGATTACACTGATACAATAGCTCCCTGCTTAGCACTCATATACAACCGCTCGCTCACCGATAGATCTGTACCTACAGATTGGAAAACTGCGCAGGTCGCACCAGTGTTTAAGAAGGGTAGTAGGAATAATCCACCTAACTACAGACCTATATCATTGGACGTCCGTTTGCAGTAGGGTTTTGGAGCATATACTGCATTCAAACATTATGAATCACCTCGAAGGGAACGATCTATTGATACGTAATCAGCATGGTTTCAGAAAACATCGTTCTTGTGCAACGCAGCTAGCTCTTCATTCGCACGAAGTAATGGCCGCCATCGACAGGGGATCTCAAGTTGATTCTGTATTTCTAGATTTCCGGAAAGCTTTTGACACCGTTCCTCACAAGCGACTTCTAATCAAGCTGCGGGCCTATGGGGTATCGTCTCAGTTGTGCGACTGGATTCGTGATTTCCTGTCAGGAAGGTCGCAGTTCGTAGTAATAGACGGGAAATCATCGAGTAAAATTGAAGTGATATTAGGTGTTCCCCAGGGATGCGTCCTGGGACCTCTGCTGTTCGTGATCTATATAAATGACCTGGGAGACAATCTGAGCAGTTCTCTTACGTTGTTTGCAGATGATGCTGTAATTTACCGTCTAGTAAGGTCATCCGAAGACCAGTATCAGTTGCAAAGCGATTTAGAAAAGATTGCTGTATGGTGTGGCAGGTGGCAGTTGACGCTAAATAACGAAAAGTGTGAGGTGATCCACATGAGTTCCAAAAGAAATCCGTTGGAATTCGAATACTCGATAAATAGTACAATTCTCAAGGCTGTCAATTCAACTAAGTACCTGGGTGTTAAAATTACGAACAACTTCAGTTGGAAAGACCACATAGATAATATTGTGGGGAAGGCGAGGGTGCAAAAAAGGGCAGCTCGTTTTGTATTATCACGTAGTAGGGGAGAGAGTGTGGCAGATATGATACGCGAATTGGGATGGAAGTCATTACAGCAGAGACGTTTTTCGTCGCGGCGAGATCTATTTACGAAATTTCAGTCACCAACTTTCTCTTCCGAATGCGAAAATATTTTGTTGAGCCCAACCTACATAGGTAGGAGTGATCATCAAAATAAAATAAGAGAAATCAGAGCTCGAACAGAAAGGTTTAGGTGTTCGTTTTTCCCGCGCGCTGTTCGGGAGTGGAATGGTAGAGAGATAGTATGATTGTGGTTCGACGAACCCTCTGCCAAGCACTTAAATGTTAATTGCAGAGTAGTCATGTAGATGTAGATGTAGATGTAGATGTCATCACACTCGGGGTGGTCTACTGCGGAGCTCCATGTTGAACAATGTACGATGAACACTGTGCTCCGAAACCCTTCCGCGTGCACCAGTAGTGCGCTCTTTCGGCATAGATGCCGCAGATCACCATCTATCCTACTTTAAAAAGCAGTCAAGCCTTCGAACCCACATTCTGTGAAGAGTCGTGGACCTCCAACCATTTAGCGCCTAGTGGTAGTTTCACTGTCGTTCTGCCTCTTTCCATAGATGCTCATAACAGTAGCACGTGAACATTCGACCAGCTTCGCCGCTTTGAGATACTCTTTCAAAGGCTCTGTGTAGTAACAATCACCCTTTTCTCAAAGTCGCTTATCTTAATGGATATCCTCATTTGCAGCCCATATCTTCGCTTTGGTAATCGCCCGTCCGAGTCTGCTCCGCTTACATACTTTCGTTACCGGGTCACGTGCCCGCAACACTAGCAGGCGGAATCCAACGTCGTGGTATGCAGTGGTCATAATGTTTTGGCTTATCAGTGTATGTTTTGAAAGTCTACCCCTTGTTTGTTAAGCTGATTAATTTTCATGTAAGAAGTATCTCTCTTTAATATAAGCGGATGCAGTGCTCCATGGTTCCCATTTCTACCGGTATGTGTCTAATTTTTTCAATTAGGCCCGATAAATTGAGATATGGATAATCAAACCCGCTAGAAAAGATAGTATTCTAATTTAGAAATGAAGCAACGGATAACGCAACATCGGTGAATGGCCATGCAACAATACGTGCACACTAGGGACGGTAAGGCTTTCTTTTTCTGATACTATGAATTCAGTTAGTCGCATGAAGTGCATAATGCATACAATGGATATCCTGGATTGAAAATTCATAGAATATAGTCATTATCTCAGTGGTATGGATGAATGATACTAAATAACGCTAAGAGAGAATTTCAATCATCATTCTGATTTGTTTCGATAATATTAAAGAGAACTATTACTCTCTGTGACAAAACATTTAAGAAAACTATTACTCTCTGTCACAAAACGTTTAAGGAAACCATCACTCCTTGTGACAAAACATACATGAAATCCATTCACTATCTCTTGCATCTCGTCATACCGGAAACATAGTCAACACCTAGTCACCAGTTACATCTACTAATGATTAAAATGGGTGAAAATGAGTGTTACTGAATGGTGGCCTCTTGACACCATTTAGTTATTGTCACACCTATTTAACGCGCGGAGTAGGGAAGGATATTACCTTTGACTCTCTCAAACATTACTTGTGTTACTACACATGCAGTAACATGCGGCTAAGTTCATGCTGAAACCGCGTATTATGCAACCGGAATGCAACGTGAGCAAACCAGACCAGGCTTCATGACTCCACATTATTCATACTATGATTAACGAATGGCAAATCCAGTGACTACCGTTATGAATACTGGCAACACGTGGCCAAGTTCGACAACAAAGAAACGAGTAAAATAAACCGTTGAATCATATATCCAGAACGAAACTAAGCAACAAATGAAACATTAATGAACCTATCCGCTATCGACCTAAGAACAAGAACCGTTGGTTCATGCCCTCAATCACCTCGCACCTAAGTCCGCTAGTTGAAACACATTAATCTGAAAAATTTCTACTAATAAAATATCGCTGAACGTTTCCCGGTATTAATTCACACCCGAACATGCTTCATAATCAATGTTACCCCAAAAAACCTACATTATGAATAACTTTTCTCACCATCCAAGACGAGCGCCGCACCCCTGCGTCCGTCTCGTTCAATCGGCGGCCCCAGAGTGTCCTAACATGGCGCGTTCCAGGACCAACCGCCAACCATTCAAAAAAACTGGTGGTGGGGGTAGAACCTCAGTGATAACCAACCTCACAAACTCTGTCCTGCTCATCCCCACTATCTTTGGAATCACGAACTCTCTGCCGAATCTACTCACGTTGTTATGTTGGTACTAAACTACCCTACTGCTACCATCTTTGACTAACCCAGATTATTATATATTTCATGCATAATTACGTTTATCCATCCACATACATCATGGGATCAAAGGATGAGAGAGGAGGTGTGACACCAACAGAAGAAAAAATATACATGGAAGCATTCTTGAATCCAGAGGTTAATTAGCTAGAGGAAACATTGAAAGGACGCTCTCGGCGTAAAATGAATTATTAAACATGTCGAAATTAATCAGTCAGTTAAATGAAGCGTAAACCTGTGACGTTTCAGTATCACTTACAGCTTAATAGATACTGCCATAGAGTTTGGCTTGGTCTAGCAAACTTCTGATTCGCCTGTTTGGCTAAAGAAAGCAGTGCATTGTCACCATAACAGAGATCCTTTGGCTGTAGATGGAATCACTTTCAAGACAGCTGACCGCTTCACGTACTCAGAGAGTGTTTTTAGAAACAACAGTTCTTTTTAGGAACAGCAATAGAACGGATACGGAAATAGATAGCCGTCTAGCAAAAGCGAACAAAATAGTTTTTGCTTTTTATCAATATCTTAAAGAAAAGATCACTTAGTACTAACTTCAAAATCAGCTTGTATCAATCGAATATTATACTAGTAACATTATAAAGATGCGAGGTGTTAATATTTAGAAAGAAAGATGAAGAAAATTGGTTATTATTTGAAAGAAAACTACAAAGAAATGTTTTTCGATCGGTATATGATGAAAATAATAAGGAATGGAGGATAAGAAAAATGAAGAATTAAAAGAGCTGTACAGGCATCGTAAAATCTTCAAATTTTGAAGAGAAGGTTGAACTGGACAGGCAGCGTTGCAAGAATGATGGAAAATGCAGAGGGGTCCAAAAAAATGTATCCACTGTTTAAAAGTCCATAACTTGCAAACTAATTGACGGAGTTGTCTCATTTTTGGTGAAAGTGTAGCTTAAAGTCCAACGTAAAGATATCACTGTAGGTGTTCGAAATGGTCACCATTAACATCCACACACAAACGATCTTCGACCAGCACAGTTACCGGTGAAGTGCACCTTCAGAAGCTTCAGACATCCATTTTACCTGCCATCCGAGACTTGTATGGAGACGGAAGAATTTGCTTTCAACAAGATGGTGCCCCAGCCCACTACCAAAATCGTGTTAGGGCGTATCTCGACGAAAATCTACCAGGAAGATGGATAGGTCATAGAGGTGCTGTGGAGTATCCACCGCGTTCCCCAGACCTAACTCCTCTGGACTTTTAACTGTGGGGAACATTAAAGGACGTCGCTTATCGACCAAAGCCACGCACATTGGATGAACTTCGAGAATCCATCGTACATTCATGTGCAAATATCCAACTGAACACCTTGCAGTCAGTAGTTCGTGCTGCAGTGTGGCGGCATCGTTTGTGTGTGGACGTTAATGGTGACCATTTCGAACACCTACAGTGATATCTTTAAGTTGGACTTTAAGCTACACTTTCACCAAAAATGAGACAACTCCGTCAATTAGTTTGCAAGTTATTGACTTTTAAACAGTGGATACATTTTTTTGGATCCCTCTGTATACTTCTTAAAATAGTATTTAGCAAGACAGTAGATGAAACGAGAGGAAAAGGAAGACCCAGAATTACGTGGTGAGATAACATCCAGGAGGACGCAGGCAGGATGAGCATCAACACCGAATGGACAAACAAACCACTCGACAGAAAGAAATGTGATCGGTTACGCCACATGCAAAGTAAAGTAAAGCACAGTAAGAATTTATCTTTCCTATCATCTGTCTTCGCAAATTATGGAGGAGATGTAACTATAAATAAACTTGATTGTCCTTAAGCCTTAGGAATGCTTCATAGAGCATCTGTATACTGCTCTTTCAAACTGCTATAGGTTCTCAGATGTGCAGAAAAATTATTAGCATAATTTAAAAGGTAAAAAATTGTGACAACTTTAATTACACAAGTCACCCTGATTACTTCGATTCGTCACCGACAATTTCGCGATCTTGGGTTGTCAGGATTAATAACGTCGGGATATTTTCAGCTTCTTTTGGGAAAGATATTGTCAGTACTGGAATCTCATCAAGAGGATCGAGAGTAACTTCCAGCAGTAATTGGATCTAAGGAGGGCTGAGTCTCTAGCGAGAGTAATTATCTGGCAGACAGTTACGATCGGTGGCCATTGGGGAGGAATGATGGCAATCCGGAGCTTTAGCGAAAGGGGTTAAGTGAGGGAGCAGAGAGGGGAATGTGGTCGACGATTTATATCTATATTCTTCATGTCACTGTGAGATGCATGACAGAGGGCACTTCCCACTGTACAACATATTAAAGGTTCTTCCCGTTCCATTCACGCATGGAGTGCAGGAACACTAATGGCTTATATACTTCTGTCCCGGCTGCAGTAAGGCTAATTTTATCTTGGTGGTCCCTTTGGAAGAGATATGTACGGAGTTGCAGTATATTTCTAGGTTTCTCAGTTAGTACTCTTTCTTGAAACCAGGAACTTAGCCGAAATACGACATTTTACAAGAAGTCAGTTCCCGTAGCTGCAATGTAATCTTTATTTGGTTGTATTTAGGGATTTCTGTACAACAAGCATACTTTTTTCGACCTACAATGCCATTTTCAAGTGCACCCGTGAGCGTTGTGAATGGTGAATCTAATTTACATCTTACTTACGATAAGTAGCGTCACTTTTATAAATTACCGTACAGTCTTACTTACATCTAGATGGAGTTGACAATAGTATGGCAACAGTGAGCAGTCTGTTACAACATAATACAGAATTATTATAATCTTGTACTTTTATAAAATGAAATTTTTCTTGATAATTGTTTGATGGCTATTTGAAACTTGAAACTTTAGATCCTTGGGTGCTATATACACCCCTGGAAATTGAAATAAGAACACCGTGAATTCATTGTCCCAGGAAGGGGAAACTTTATTGACACATTCCTGGTGTCAGATACATCACATGATCACACTGACAGAACCACAGGCACATAGACACAGGCAACAGAGCATGCACAATGTCGGCACTAGTACAGTGTATATCCACCTTTCGCAGCAATGCAGGCTGCTATTCTCCCATGGAGACGATCGTAGAGATGCTGGATGTAGTCCTGTGGAACGGCTTGCCATGCCATTTCCACCTGGCGCCTCAGTTCGACCAGCGTTCGTGCTGGACGTGCAGACCGCGTGAGACGACGCTTCATCCAGTCCCAAACATGCTCAATGGGGGACAGATCCGGAGATCTTGCTGGCCAGGGTAGTTGACTTACACCTTCTAGAGCACGTTGGGTGGCACGGGATACATGCGGACGTGCATTGTCCTGTTGGAACAGCAAGTTCCCTTGCCGGTCTAGGAATGGTAGAACGATGGGTTCGATGACGGTTTGGATGTACCGTGCACTATTCAGTGTCCCCTCGACGATCACCAGTGGTGTACGGCCAGCGTAGGAGATCGCTCCCCACACCATGATGCCGGGTGTTGGCCCTGTGTGCCTCGGTCGTATGCAGTCCTGATTGTGGCGCTCACCTGCACGGCGCCAAACACGCATACGACCATCATTGGCACCAAGGCAGAAGCGACTCTCATCGCTGAAGACGACACGTCTCCGTTCGTCCCTCCATTCACGCCTGTCGCGACACCACTGGAGGCGGGCTGCACGATGTTGGGGCGTGAGCGGAAGACGGCCTAACGGTGTGCGGGACCGTAGCCCAGCTTCATGGAGACGGTTGCGAATGGTCCTCGCCGATACCCCAGGAGCAACAGTGTCCCTAATTTGCTGGGAAGTGGCGGTGCGGTCCCCTACGGCACTGCGTAGGATCCTACGGTCTTGGCGTGCATCCGTGCGTCGCTGCGGTCCGGTCCCAGGTCGACGGGCACGTGCACCTTCCGCCGACCACTGGCGACAACATCGATGTACTGTGGAGACCTCACGCCCCACGTGTTGAGCAATTCGGCGGTACGTCCACCCGGCCTCCCGCATGCCCACTATACGCCCTCGCTCAAAGTCCGTCAACTGCACATACGGTTCACGTCCACGCTGTCGCGGCATGCTACCAGTGTTAAAGACTGCGATGGAGCTCCGTATGCCACGGCAAACTGGCTGACACTGACGGCGGCGGTGCACAAATGCTGCGCAGCTAGCGCCATTCGACGGCCAACACCGCGGTTCCTGGTGTGTCCGCTGTGCCGTGCGTGTGATCATTGCTTGTACAGCCCTCTCGCAGTGTCCGGAGCAAGTATGGTGGGTCTGACACACCGGTGTCAATGTGTTCTTTTTTCCATTTCCAGGAGTGTATTTACAGATTTTTCAATCTTAGGAGTAAGGGATGGTGTGTTTACAACGTAGATACTACTGGGTTAAAAATTTTTGTGAATATGTTATCTGGATTTCATGTGTGTATCCTTTCTCGTCTTCCCCCATGAACCATGGACCTTGCCGTTGGTGGGGAGGCTTGCGTGCCTCAGCGATACAGATGGCCGTACCGTAGGTGCAACCACAACGGAGGGGTATCTGTTGAGGGGCCAGACAAACATGTGGTTCCTGAAGAGGGGCAGCAGCCTTTTCAGTAGTTGCAGGGGCAACAGTCTGGATGATTGACTGATCTGGCCTTGTAACATTAACCAAAACGGCCTTGCTGTGCTGGTACTGCGAACGGCTGAAAGCAAGGGGAAACTACAGCCGTAATTTTTCCCGAGGACATGCAGCTTTACTGTATGATTAAATGATGATGGCGTCCTCTTGGGTAAAATATTCCGGAGGTAAAATAGTCCCCCATTCGGATCTCCGGGCGGGGACTACTCAAGAGGACGTCGTTATCAGGAGAAAGAAAACTGGCATTCTACGGATCGGAGCGTGGAATGTCAGATCCCTTAATCGGGCAGGTAGGTTAGAAAATTTAAAAAGGGAAATGGATAGGTTAAAGTTAGATATAGTGGGAATTAGTGAAGTTCGGTGGCAGGAGGAACAAGACTTTTGGTCAGGTGATTACAGGGTTATAAATACAAAATCAAATAGGGGTAATGCAGGAGTAGGTTTAATAATGAATAAAAAAATAGGAGTGCGGGTTAGCTACTACAAACAGCATAGTGAACGCATTATTGTGGCCAAGATAGACACAAAGCCCATGCCTACTACAGTAGTACAAGTTTATATGCCAACTAGCTCTGCAGATGATGAAGAAATTGATGAAATGTATGACGAGATAAAAGAAATTATTCAGGTAGTGAAGGGAGACGAAAATTTAATAGTCATGGGTGACTGGAATTCGTCAGTAGGAAAAGGGAGAGAAGGAAACATAGTAGGTGAATATGGATTGGGGGGAAGAAATGAAAGAGGAAGCCGCCTTGTAGAATTTTGCACAGAGCATAACTTAATCATAGCTAACACTTGGTTCAAGAATCATGAAAGAAGGTTGTATACCTGGAAGAATCCTGGAGATACTAATAGGTATCAGATAGATTATATAATGGTAAGACAGAGATTTAGGAACCAGGTTTTAAATTGTAAGACATTTCCAGGGGCAGATGTGGATTCTGACCACAATCTATTGGTTATGAACTGCAGATTGAAACTGAAGAAACTGCAAAAAGGTGGGAATTTAAGGAGATGGGACCTGGATAAACTGAAAGAACCAGAGGTTGTAGAGAGTTTCAGGGAGAGCATAAGGGAACAATTGACAGGAATGGGGGAAAGAAATACAGTAGAAGAAGAATGGGTAGCTCTGAGGGATGAAGTAGTGAAGGCAGCAGAGGATCAAGTAGGTAAAAAGACGAGGGCTAATAGAAATCCTTGGGTAACAGAAGAAATATTGAATTTAATTGATGAAAGGAGAAAATATAAAAATGCAGTAAATGAAGCAGGCAAAAAGGAATACAAACGTCTCAAAAATGAGATCGACAGAAAGTGCAAAATGGCTAAGCAGGGATGGCTAGAGGACAAATGTAAGGATGTAGAGGCGTGTCTCACTAGGGGTAAGATAGATACTGCCTACAGGAAAATTAAAGAGACCTTTGGAGAGAAGAGAACCACTTGTATGAATATCAAGAGCTCAGATGGCAACCCAGTTCTAAGCAAAGAAGGGAAGGCAGAAAGGTGGAAGGAGTATATAGAGGGTTTACACAAGGGCGATATACTTGAGGACAATATTATGGAAATGGAAGAGGATGTAGATGAAGATGAAATGGGAGATAAGATACTGCGTGAAGAGTTTGACAGAGCACTGAAAGACCTGAGTCGAAACAAGGCCCCGGGAATAGACAACATTCCATTAGAACTACTGATGGCCTTGGGAGAGCCAGTCATGACAAAACTCTACCATCTGGTGAGCAAGATGTATGAGACAGGGGAAATACCCACAGACTTCAAGAAGAATATAATAATTCCAATACCAAAGAAAGCAGGTGTTGACAGATGTGAAAATTACCGAACTATCAGTTTAATAAGTCACAGCTGCAAAATACTAACGCGAATTCTTTACAGACGAATTGAAAAACTAGTAGAAGCGGACCTCGGGGAAGATCAGTTTGGATTCCGTAGAAATGTTGGAACACGTGAGGCAATACTAACCTTACGACTTATCTTAGAAGAAAGATTAAGAAAAGGCAAACCTACGTTTCTAGCATTTGTAGACTTAGAGAAAGCTTTTGACAACGTTAACTGGAATACTCTCTTTCAAATTCTGAAGGTGGCAGGGCTAAAATACAGGGAGCGAAAGGCTATTTACAATTTGTACAGAAACCAGATGGCAGTTATAAGAGTCGAGGGGCATGAAAGGGAAGCTGTGGTTGGGAAAGGAGTGAGACAGGGTTGTAGCCTCTCCCCGATGTTATTCAATCTGTATATTGAGCAAGCAGTAAAGGAAACAAAAGAAAAATTCGGAGTAGGTATTAAAATTCATGGAGAAGAAGTAAAAACTTTGAGGTTCGCCGATGACATTGTAATTCTGTCAGAGACAGCAAAGGACTTGGAAGAGCAGTTGAACGGAATGGACAGTGTCTTGAAAGGAGGATATAAGATGAACATCAACAAAAGCAAAACGAGGATAATGGAATGTAGTCTAATTAAATCGGGTGACGCTGAGGGGATTAGATTAGGAAGTGAGACACTTAAACTAGTAAAGGAGTTTTGCTATTTAGGGAGTAAAATAACTGATGATGGTCGAAGTAGAGAGGATATAAAATGTAGACTGGCAATGGCAAGGAAATCGTTTCTGAAGAAGAGAAATTTGTTAACATCGAGTATAGATTTAAGTGTTAGGAAGTCGTTTCTGAAAGTGTTTGTATGGAGTGTAGCCATGTATGGAAGTGAAACATGGACGATAACCAGTTTGGACAAGAAGAGAATAGAAGCTTTCGAAATGTGGTGCTACAGAAGAATGCTGAAGATAAGGTGGGTAGATCACGTAACTAATGAGGAGGTATTGAATAGGATTGGGGAGAAGAGAAGTTTGTGGCACAACTTGACTAGAAGAAGGGATCGGTTGGTAGGACATGTTTTGAGGCATCAAGGGATCACAAATTTAGCATTGGAGGGCAGCGTGGAGGGTAAAAATCGTAGAGGGAGACCAAGAGATGAATACACTAAGCAGATTCAGAAGGATGTAGGTTGCAGTAGGTACTGGGAGATGAAGAAGCTTGCACAGGATAGAGTAGCATGGAGAGCTGCATCAAACCAGTCTCAGGACTGAAGACTACAACAACAACAACATCCTTTCTCGTGATAGTACATTCCAATAACATTTTCTGTAAAGCGTTTGAGGCCTGAATGTTCATTCAGTAAGTCTTTCGGGAAACTTCTCTTATGTGTCTATATCTCTAATTGTTCCAAAATATCCATAGTACTTCCTTTACATATTCTGTGTGAAATTTTTGCAGTGTTTTCAGTGTGTTCTGCTTTGTGGTTTTCATTTTGATGATGTAGGTAGAAAGTTGATTGATTGCTTTGACATGCTCTCTAATGTTCCTTGAATCTAATATTGTCTTTCTTCCCCTTTGGGCGATGTAGAATTTCGTACAATTTTCATTAGAAATTTTGTAGATTTCTGGGTTCGTAAATTCTGATATTTTAGCTTTTCCTTATCGAATGAGTGTTTTCAATTTACTGGTCATACGAAATTCTAGTTTTACATCTCGTACAGTCTACATCTCGTAAAGTGTCCACACCTCCTCAAACACTTAGAACCCCTTCTCTTGCCTACATCTAGCGTAAACTTGAGTTCCAGTACCCTACAGTCTCTCCCATGCTTGACGAACCCGACCAGCTGTCGCGCCTCTTTCAACACATTCCACCTTTCCTTAATTTCCAAGCAGTCCATTTCCTTTCCCTGCCTAATTTCAGTAGCCCTCCCCTCCCAGAACGCGAAGTCATCCCTCAAACATACTTATACCTTTCCTTCCAACCACAAGCGACTCTACTCGTCTAAAATGAGGACCATAACTCTTCATGTAATGCTGATCTCCTATTCACATCCTAAGACCTACACCCCAGCGATCAGTTCTTTGCCACATAGACATCTCACACCCAAATACAGTCCTCACCTATAGTTACTAGGAGCCTTCATCACACCATCATCACATCAGCATCATCCTGTCCTGAACATCATCACTTATTTGAACCTCCTAAATTATTTAACATCACATTTTAAAATTATGTGAGTTGAAGAGAGGAAATGTGCCCACTGCCAGCCGGCCCCCAGTACGATGAATGAATAGCCGGCCGGGGTGGCCGAGCGGTACTAGGCGCTACAGTCTGGAACCGCGCGACCGCTACGGTCGCAGGTTCGAATCCTGCCTCGGGCATGGATGTGTGTGATGTCCTTAGGTTAGTTAGGTTTAAGTAGTTTTAAGTTCTAGGGGACTGATGACCTCAGAAGTTAAGTCCCATAGTGCTCAGAGCCATTTGAACCATTAAGTACGATGAATGTAAATAACAGTTAAATAGAAAGAATAAAGAATCAATCAACCACCTTTGTATTGTATCGCGTTACTGTACTTTCAGTCACATCTCTTTCCAGATTCCTTGTTGTACATATCTTACTTCTCACGTGGCTTAACATTACTAAGGCATTTCAAAAAGTAAGTTATAGATCATTATGGTATGTCTTTCGTTGAATGCCGCACTACACTTCCAAGCGACACAAGTACACAACATATCTCTCAACGTAGTCACCAAGTCTACGTAAACAACGGTCGGAGCCTTTTAGCAATCATTCAGTTCCTCGACGATAGAGATGCGCTGTTTGGTCTCAGTGCCATTCGAAAACGGCTGCGTGAACGTCCTCGTCGCTAGAAATTTCTTTCTCCCTAGATGTTCTTTCGGCTTGCCGAAAAGATTGCCTGTACTTCTTGCCTGTGGCCGATGTCGACGGCTTTCCTTCCAGAGCAACATCACCCACATCTGTACGGCATTGGTCAAAGTGTTGGTGCAAGCTCACTACGGCGGGAAGCGACTTTGCATTTCGTTCAAATGCCGCCAGAATCTGTCTGCAATAAGTACGTTTTCCCCACAAACAACACACTGTCCCGCGTACTCCAACTCTGGACTACGCTACCAGCTGAAGCGCTAATTCCTTCGCACACTACGATGCGTCTGTGTTATCCATATCGCAATAGAACTGTGCCCAGATTCAGTTCTAGCGTTGCTGCCTCTGGATCTCGGGCCCCCTATTTCGATTCCCGACGGGGTCAGGGATTTTCTCTCGCCAGGACCTGGGTGTTTCTGTTCTCCTCATCATTTCATCATCATTCGGCAGAGTGGCGAGACTGGACAGTGCAAAGATTTTGAATTTGTACGGGAGCTCATAGCCACGCAGTTGAGCGCCCCACAAACCACATATCATCCTCGTCATCAGAACTGTGTCAGCAGGAAACCAAGAACATGTAATCTCTTCCAACTACCTGCCACCCTATTTGCGCAATGGTAGCGTGGCACCGACATGTGTAACTTACTCTGTGAAACGCCCTTTCTGCGTCCATCGCTGTCAACAGTAAGAATGAGTAACACAAATGTAAACTCCGTCCACAGTCCCTGGCGGCCCAATCGGTACCGGTCGACCGCCGCGTCATCCTGCGCCAATGGCGTCAAAAAAGTGGTTCAAATGGCTCTGAGCACTATGGGACTAAACATCTGAGGTCATGAGTGCCCGAGAACTTAGAACTACTTAAACCTAACTAACCTAAGGGGGCAGGATTCGAACCTGCGTCCGTAGCGGTCGCGCGGTTCCAGACTGTAGCGTCTATAACAGCTCGGCCACCCGGCCGGCCCAATGGCGTCCTGGAATGCGATAGGGAGGGGCGTGGGGTCAGCACACCGTTTTCCCCGTCGTTGACAGTTTTCAAGACTAGGAGCTGCTACACTTCAGTCAAGCAGCTTCTCAACTGGCATCACGAGGGTGACTTCACCCCGTCCCAGCCCCTCTATCGCGGAAAAATCTCTGGCAGTAACGAGAATCGAACCCAGGTCCTACGCGTGGCAGTTAGCGGCGAACAAGAGTTCAAATGGTTCAAATGGCTCTGAGCACTATGGGACTTAACATCTATGGTCATCAGTACCCTAGAACTTAGAACTACTTAAACCTAACTAACCTAAGGACAGCACACAACACCCAGTCATCACGAGGCAGAGAAAATCCCTGTCCCCGCCGGGAATCGAACCCGGGAACCCGGAACAAGAGTAAGTAATCACTTCCAACTTATTTTTGGATTGTTGTATTCCGGATGCAACATTTGTGCTAAGTTTAAGTTGTTCTGCTCGAACGTGTGCTACGTATCTCCGTACTTCCTTGTAAAACTACACTGTGAACCAAACGTTTCTGTCTGCCACAGTCATCGATCTGATAGAACCGAATACAGCTGTGTTTCAAGGGAATCTAGTAATTAATTCTGGGAGAAAATGCAGTTATTGGAATTAAGGAATTACCTGTTTTGAACATTGAACTACATATTGTCTTATAAGGAGGCTCGTGATTTAAGACCTAAATAAAAAATAAAGCTAGTCGAAAAATGTAGGGAACAGAAGTTTCCCTGCTGCTACATCTCCTCTCTGCCTGGGACGACGTAAAATTCCGTTTCTTCTATTTTCAGGCGTGTAAATTACGATCTTCCACATAAGGCGGTATATCGTTTAATGTTCAGAATAGAAGCTTCAGAAATACTATAAACTCTTCGAAACTACTTATCCCAATTTGAAACGCTGCTTCGGATTTAAGGGGGGTGGGGGGCGTTAATGAAACTTACAAAAAATGTCAATTTACAATTTATGTTTTACTTATTATTAGAACTCATGGACAATAAGTTCCGAAAGATTCAGTGATGAAATAGCATCCAAAGTGCCTGGAAAATGGTTAAATGTGTGAAGCGACCTTTCTGCCACATTCGGTTTTTGAAGGAACACTTCATTACCAGTTCGGTGAACAAAGATTCCGTGGATTACTCAATTAAAAAGGAAGTTAATATCGACATATTTGTAATGGATATTATTATGGTATGAGACTATTCGTTTACATCAGGGAGAAAGCAGAATTACAATAACGCGAACGTTCACAAATATTATTAAGGTTAACACCTTCTAATCCGTTATCGAGAGAATTCAGCGCTGCAGTGGAAACTAGATATCTGACAATAATTCTTCAACGTTTGCTTCACAGAGGGGTTTCTTAAAAACTAAGCTTACAAGTCTAATAGTGAATGAGAGATATTAGCCCTGTCGAAGTTTCGGCTGGAGATGATGGAAAGCTTTCGGGATTTGGAGGAAGGGTGACATGGGGAGCAAGTACCGAGTTTCTAGCAAGATTTCAGCAAAGTGCCACAGTTTCTTGACGTCGCAGAGGCAAACTTGTACCAAACTTGCGGAACTTTGCGCCCTGCCGTAGGAGAGTTGCCACGTCATCCGCCATCTCGGTAAGCTTCATCAAGAGCGTGGCTGCGGGGTCATTCGGTCGCGGAAATGGTGAGGCTCTTTGCTGCCCGCACCGTTGATAACTTGTAAACTAACAACACTACAATTTGCTTATCATCTTTTTATGTATTTTGTAAACTCTGACTTTGAAACTAATGATTAACAGTTCATAATTATACAATATGTACTTAATAATTTGCTTTACTGAAACTGTGTTGCACATCAATTTTCTTAGTTGTTAATGTTTGTAAGCTATAGGAAAAGATTCATAATACACAATACGAGCATGAACCAAGAGGGAACAATGGAAATGAAATGAGCGTTTGGCGTTTGGCGTTTGGCGTTTGTTGATGTTCATCTTATACACTCCTTTCAAGACACTGTCCATTCCGTTCAACTGCTCTTCCAATCTTCAGCATTCTTCTGTAGCACCACATTTCGAAAGCTTCTATTCTCTTCTTGTCCAAACTATTTATCGTCTATGTTTCACTTCCATACATGGCTACACTCCATACAAATACTTTCAGAAATGACTTCCTGACACTTAAATCTATACTCGATGTTAACAAAGTTCTCTTCTTCAGAAACGCTTTCCTTGCCATTGCCAGTCTACATTTTATATCCTCTCTACTTCGACCATCATCAGTTATTTTGCTCCCCAAATAGCAAAACTCCTTTACTACTTTAAGTGTCTCATTTCCTAATCTAATTCCCTCAGCATCACTCGACTTAATTTGACTACATTCCATTATCCTTGTTTTGCTGTTGTTGATGTTCATCTTATATCCTTCTTTCAAGACACTCTCCATACCATTCAACTGCTCTTCCAAGTCCTTTGCTGTCTCTGACAGAATTACAATGTCATAGGCGAACCTCAAAGTTTTTATTTCTTCTCCATGGATTTTAATACCTACTCCAAATTTTTCTTTTGTTTCCTTCACTGCTTGCTCAATATACAGATTGAATAACATCGGGGAGAGACTACAACCCTGTCTCACTCCCTTCCCAACCACTGCTTCCCTTTCATGTTCCTCGACTCTTATAACTGCCATCTGGTTTCTGTACAAATTGTAAATAGCCTTTCGCTCCCTGTATTTTACCCCTGCCACCTTCAGAATTTGAAAGAGAGTATTCCACTCAACATTGTCAAAAGCTTTCTCTAAGTCTACAAATGCTAGAAACGTAAGTTTGCCTTTCCTTAATCTTTCTTCTAAGAGAAGTCGTTAGGTCAGTATTGCCTCACGTGTTCCAACATTTCTACGGAATCCAAACTGATCTTCCCCGAGGTCGGCTTCTACCAGTTTTTCCATTCGTCTGTAAAAAATTCGCGTTAGTACTTTGCAGCTGTGACTTATTAAACTGATAGTTCGGTAATTTTCACATCTGTCCACACCTGCTTTCCCTGGGATTGGAATTATTATTCCACGTTATAACATGTTACATAGGAAAAGTTTAATTATAACCACCCGGTACAAAAATCTGGGGAATGAAGAGTTGTGTGCCGACGTTGTGCGGCGCCACAGTAAGGGGCTTACGGGGCAGGTCCGGCCGCCTTGGTGCAGGTCTTATTACATTCGACGCCACATTGGGCGACCTGCGCGCCGGATGGGGATGAAATGATGATGAAGACGACACAACACCCAGTACCTGAGTGGAGAAAATCTACGACCCAGCCGGGAATCGAACCCAGCCCGTAGGACGACAATCCGTCACGCTGGCAACTCAACTATCGGGGCTGACAGAGGGAACAATAAGACTGGAAGACCAAGAACGAAGTGCTCGTATTAGAAAGGGTGTGAGACAGGGACGTAGTCTTTCGACCCTATCGTCCAGCCTGTAGGTCGAATAAGCAATGGCCTAAAAGTAGTATCAAAAGTCAATTTGAAAGGTATCGCTTTCCCCGCCGCAGATGCGTAACATAGAGGTAACACAATGGGTGCTGAAGGGAGAGCGACATCTCTGATCGGCGTCTGAACCAGTCTGCCTCGGAGACAGTCAGAACGGCCATGGCCTTCCTGGCCACAACATGGAAGTGTGCGCTGCTGGCTACAGCACATGACGGCCGGCCGCTGTGGCCGAGCGGTTCTAGGCGCTTCAGTCCGGATTCGCGCTGCTGCTACGGTCGCAGGTTCGAATCCTGCCTCGGGCATGCATGTGTGTGATGTCCTTAGGTTAGTTAGGTTTAAGTAGTCCTAAGTCTCGGGGACTGATGACCTCAGATGTTAAGTCCCATAGTGCTCAGAGCGATTTGACCCATTTTTTTTGAGTACATGACTACAGCCCTTCACCTGGCAGTAAGCAAGTTGGAAGGCACATGTATCCACAGTCCAATTTTTGCCTGACGGACACCATTGAGGACACGGTATGTTTCGAACGTCTTCCATGTTTCAGCAACGTGAGTGGCGAGGTTATCATAAGGTTTAGAGACGGCCACCACAGCGTCCGACGGCAACTCAAATGTGAGTTCGAAAACCCTCAGCGTGCGGAGGCCAAAAAAGTCCCTATATGGCTGTCAGAGTACCTGATCATTACTGTGACGCCGCACAACGTCGGCGCACAGCTCTTCATTCCCCAGATTTTTGTACCGGGTGGTGATAATTAAACTTTCCCTATGTAACATGTTATAACATGGAATAATAATTCCAATCCCAGGGAAAGCAGGTGTGGACAGATGTGAAAATTACCGAACTATCAGTTTAATAAGTCACAGCTGCAAAGTACTAACGCGAATTCTTTACAGACGAATGGAAAAACTGGTAGAAGCCGACCTCGAGGAACACCAGTCTGGATTCCGTAGAAATGTTGGAACACGTGAGGCAATACTGACCTAACGACTTCTCTTAGAAGAAAGATTAAGGAAAGGCAAACCTACGTTTCTAGCATTTGTAGACTTAGAGAAAGCTTTTGACAGTGTTGATTGGAATACACTCTTCCAAATTCTGAAGGTGGCAGGGGTAAAAAACGGAGCGAAAGGCTATTTACAATTTGTACAGAAACCAGATGGTAGTTATAAGAGTCGAGGGGCATGAAAGGGAAGCAGTGGTTGGGAAGGGAGTGAGTCAGGGTTGTAGCCTCTCCCCGATGTTATTCAATCTCTATATTGAGCAATCAGTAAACGAAACAAAAGAAAAATTCGGAGTAGGTATTAAAACCCATGGAGAAGAAATAAAAACTTTGAGGTTCACCGATGACATTGTAATTCTGTCAGAGACAGCAAAGGACTTGGAAGAGCAGTTGAACGGAATGGACAGTGTCTTGAAAGGAGGATATAAGATGAACATCAACAAAAGCAAAACGAGTATAATGGAATGTAGTCGAATTAAGTCGGGTGATGCTGAGGGAATTAGATTAGGAAATCAGACACTTAAAGTAGTAAAGGAGTTTGGGGAGCAAAATAAATGATCATGGTCGAAGCAGAGAGGATATAAAATGTAGACTGGCAATGGCAAGGAAAGTATTTCTGAAGAAGAGAAATTTGTTAACATCGAGTATAGATTTAAGTGTCAGGAAGTCGTTTCTGAAAGTATTTGTGTGGAGTGTAGGCATATATGGAAGTGAAACATGGACGATAAATAGTTTGGACAAGAAGAGAATAGAAGCTTTCGAAATGTGGTGCTAGAGAAGAATGCTGAAGAGTAGATAGGTGGACCACATACGTAATGAGGAGGTACTGAATAGGATTGGGGAGAAGAGGAGTTTGTGGCACAACTTGACAAGAAGAAGGGACCGGTTGGTAGGACACGTTCTGAGGCATCAAGGGATCACAAATTTAGCATTGGAGGGCAGTGTGGAGGGTAAAAATCGTAGAGGGAGATCAAGAGATGAATACACTAAGCAGATTCAGAAGGATGTAGGTTGCTGTAAGTGCTGGGAGATGAAGAAGCTTGCACAGGATAGAGTAGCATGGAGAGCGGCATCAAACCAGTCTCAGGACTGAAGACCACAACAACAACAACAAGAAACTAACTACCGTACGAGGACCAAACCTGATAGTATTGGTGTCAAGGATATGGGGAAGAGAAATAACGCAGAGTCAATTCGACTGAGACATTTTTAATGTGCTGCTGCTGTATATCATATTTACATACCGGTACTACTAATACTACAAAAGGGTGTCAAAGTGGGGCCCATCAGTGCCATAAGAGTCTGAAAGCGCAGGAGCGCGTCCGTAGGTATGCTGGTTACCTCTACGCTTCAGATCAGCACATTTGTGAATGATACCCTGGTAAACCCTGTCCTTCAGATAGCCTCACAACCGGAAATCATAGGGAATGAGATCAGGTGATCTTGCTGGACAAGTATTTAGAAATGATCGGCTGATGATTCGATTGTTTCCAAATGTGTTTCTGAGAAGCAGGTGAACTTCACGAGCGATGTGCGGTGGGGCCCCATCTTGCATGAAAACTGCTGAGTTCAAAGCGTCTCTCCTACAGGGTGGGTATGACATGCTGGCGAAGAATATTGCAGTAACGCTGGCCAGTCCCACTGAACGTCTTTGGTCATTGAGCGCCAACCTGTTCAAGAAGGAAAGGGCCAATGATGAACGTAGCCGTGAAGCCACACCATACGATGACACGTTCACCATACAGAGGAACTTCATGCACAGTGACTGGAGATGAAGGTACTCGGCAATTCTGTGTGTTCGCCTCGCCCATACAGAAAAATGTGCTTCGTCTGTCCATACGATGGTCCAGGGCCAGCCCTCGTCAACTTCAATCCTTCTGAGAAAAATGGTTCAAATGGCTCTGAGCACTATGGGACTTAACATCTGTGGTCATCAGTCCCCTAGAACTTAGAACTACTTAAACCTAACTAACCTAAGGACATCACACACATCCATGCCCGAGTCAGGATTCGAACCTGCGACCGTAGCGGTCACGCGGTTCCAGACTGAAGCGCCTAGAACCGCACAGCCACACCGGCCGGCCTTCTGAGAAAGTGGAGAGCGAAATCAGCACGTCGTTGTGCGTCCTGTGGTGCAAGCTGATGTACGATATGGATTTTGTACGGGTACCATTTGAGAATGGTTCGAAGCACCTTCCGTACAGTGGACCACGGGACATTCAACAGTCGCGCACTGCCTGACGATCGGGAATTTCGTGCAACGTTGTCTACCATAGCAACAGCGATTTCATCAAGCACCTGTAGTGCAACCGGTCGTTGGCTTCTTCCTGGAGCGACGCCCAATTCACCATTTGATTCGAACTTCTTCATCATGTTCCGCACAGCAGGTGGAGAAAGAGGACCCTTCCGTAATCCTTTCATCCGGCGATATTCTCTGCATTGCTGTTGTTTTGACAATAGAGCTTCACCAATAATGCCCTGCTCCTTTTATCCAAGTTCATGTTGACACGTCAACAAGTGCACTTCGACTGGTCAGGTGTGTGAGACTATGAATCATGATGATTGATCACGGAACATGGTGGCAATAGTTGGAATTGGACGGTGGCGTTGTGCCGTATGGAAATCATGCACCCCATACTCTGGACATTAATGCTACCGAGTTTGGTACTCGTACGGTAGTCTCCGTATTATAATGTGTTACATAGAGAACGTTTAATTACATCCACCCGGTACACAGTAGAACTGAGGATCGAAAAATAAATTCCCAGAACATCTTGCGGCAAGAGATACATTTCATCCGGTATAAACCGTTCCACTTCATGCGCCTTTGGTCGTTCATGATCCAAAGGAAACGTTAACTTAATCGTTCCTTGGCGGTAGGAAAACGCCATGATGGTCGATGAAACCGGACTCAAAGACAAGTCGCTACGCGGAAGTAAACAAACGCGCTTTCGCTCGCAAGCAGCACAACAAACGAGATGCAAGCAGGGCCTGCTCGCCTCACCTCTGTCGAAGGCAGCTGCGCCATCCGGGCACAGTGGTCACCATAATCGAACCGACTGCGCTAACACGCCTCCTGTCAGACCCAAATGCTCAACTTACGCCTCACGTTACTGATGTAGTGCCCCTCCTCATTAGCTTTACTACTCGCGGCATCTCGCCTATTCTGTAAGAGTTCAACCTTTCTGCATATCTGCACTGAAGGGATCACTGACCGCTTTCGCCTTAATCATATATGCGGCGTCTATTCTTTCACGAATCGGCGAGATTCCACGAGTAATGAAGTGAATGAGCAAGGACATTACATTATTAATAGGTTGAGAACTTGGGTCTGCCTGAAGGCGTGTTAGGGTAGTCCGTGTACAGGTGGCGATGAAAGCCAATGCAATGAAAGGCAATGATGCCTTCATTGAAGATGCGCACGAAGCTCGAGTTCTTATGAGAACCGGAGAGATGCCACGAGTAATGAGGCCAATGTGGTATAATTTGGGCCAGACGGAAGGCATTCTAAGCTAGTCCATTCGGTTATGGTGATCACTGTGTCAGGATGGCGTAGTGGTCTGCAGAACTATTGCCTCCTCCAACATATGTCTCACGAAAAGACCATGAACGCTAAATTATGGTCACAAACGAATTAAAGACATTAGCTGCCAGTGGGCACTGATATATACCAATGGGGCAAGTTGAAAAGTTGTAGCACACTGGTATTCGAACCGTGGTCTCCTGCTTGCTAGGCAGCTGCGTTGACCACTACGCATCTGCCTAGCAAGCAGGAGACTACGATTCGAATACCGGTGTGCCGCAAATTTTCAATTTGTCCCATTGATATATATCAGTGCCCACTGGGCACAGTCTTTAATTCCTTTGTGTCCATAATTTAGCGTTCATGGTCTTTTCGTGAGACATATGTAGGAGGAGGCAATAGTTTGGCAGACTCTTTTAAGAACGTCGATTCTCGGAATCTGAATGGCACATTACGTCGCAGTGCACCGTACCTGTCTTGTAGCGTCGTCATTGGAGTTGGATGTTCATCTCCGTGACGCTATAGCCCCCACTAAACTAACCAATGGCGAAACGCGCTGCACTTCAGTGGATACTCCCTATTTCCTGTATCAGTCCTACCTGGTGAAAGCCCCCTTCGGAAGAACAATAGTAAATTGCTGGTTTTCGTCGGTGAACATACACTTACTTCCAGCCATTTAATGGATGTGACTACTTCCACTTCAAATGATTCGTTTCCACCCATACACTATCCAGTGGAGTCTTTGTCTACACCATCTATAGCATTCACTATAGAAATCTGTGACTTGAGCTGCTCGACCATTCTACCACGACCATTTTAACTCCCTACCCACCGCTGGTTGCACTTTGGAACTCACGAGTGACGGCTTTCGCTGATATCATGTGACTTTTTACAACCATCCTCCGCAATGTTGATTTCGTGTGACTTTTTACAACCATCCTCCGCAATGTTCGATGGTCTCTGTTCGTCATTACATGTCTGCCAGGTCCTGATTTAGCTGTGATTGTTCCTTGGTGTTGTTATTTCATAGTGACATCAACAGTCGACTTCGGCAGCTTTAGAAGGCTTTGGATTTGTCATTCAGGTGGTACTCGATGACTATTTCACGTTCGAAGTTGCTGAGCTGTCCTGACCGACTCATTTTGTCGTTACTGCTTCTCTACTGACAACATAATATCTCCCGCCTCGTTTTATACTGGCGGATTTGCCTCTCGTGACATCTAGTGATCAATTCTGCATTATACGAGGGCTTCCGGATACTTTTGATTTGATGTTGTATAACTTCTGTAAATAGCAGCAGTTACCGGCTTCTGAAACCGGGTACTGCTCTAACAGATACTTTGCTTCGCAGGCATTGGTCCGGAAACGGTTAGTCTCTGTTGGCACTTGTACAAGCATCCTCATGCTGGAGGCCTCAAGGAATGCCCGCGGGGCGCGTCAGGGCGCGTCCGCGGTATATCCGGAGTTCTAAAACGGAGTTTGAGACCGCGGCGACAAATAAAAGAGGGCCGGCGAGCGCGACACGACCGTCTGGGAGGCGGGATTCCTCATGAATCAGGCGTCGCGTCGCGACACGAATGTGACCTCGGCCACGCCCTCCACGGAATGCTGGAGATTCCAGAGGAACACCGCTGGACCACCTCCAACACAACGGTCTCCGATCCTTGACGTCTCTAACAGGCTTAAGATGTGACATTAGAAGGAGACAGCGCACGGAAAAGAAATATTAACCACCTCCTTAAAAGATCATTGCAGGTGGCGTCAAACTTTTGGCATGCAGGAAAGCTACACTTCATCACTGATTGATATTATAACAGAGCCGTGGCATATGTATATCTGACGGTCGCATGGTACCAGCATAGTAACATGGGACGATGTAGAGGAGTGACGGAACAAGATAAACTGGCTATAGCACGTGGACGGGTCCGTCACATCCACACATATACATCTCTCCTTCAAAATTGGTCAAGCCATCTCTTCATTGATCTCCCTAAAGATCGTTAGTTTCGTGGTTTATATTGTTTGATGGCTTTAATGATTCTTGCATCTGGCATACGGCCTATATGTTCTTTACATCTTAAATGATATTGTTTTATTACTTGAATTATGTTTTGCACCCGCCAGATTAGCCGAGGGCGCTAATGCGCTCCTTCCTGGACTCGGGTAGGCACGCCGGCTCCCGATCGAATCCGCCCAGAAGATTAAGGACGAGGGTCGGTGAGCCGGTCACCCTGGATGTGGTTTTTAGGCGGTTTTCCACATCCCACTAGGTGAATGCCTGGCTGGTCCCAATGTCCCGCCTCAGTTACACGACTCGCAGACATTTGAAAACGTTCGTACTATTTCATGGCTTACACTAGATGCAGACAGCTGGGGTTCAAATGGCTGTAAGCACTATGGGACTTAACATCTGAGGCCATCAGTCCCCTAGACTTAGAACTACTTAAACCTAACTAACCTAAGGACATCACGCACATCCATGCCCGAGGCAGGATTCGAACCTGCGACCGTAGCAGCAGCGCGGTTCCGGGCTGAAGCGCCTAGAACCGCTCGGCCACCGCGGCCGGCACAGCTGGGGTACACTAATTGTGTCCCAGGGTGGCGACAGGAAGGGCATCCGACACTAGCATCGCCAAATTCATAGTAACAAGGCCGACTCCACGTTATGTTTCGCATATTCAGTCCAGCTCGGATGTTGACATTTCTCTTTGTATCCATCAAAGTATATGCAGCCACGTATCTAAGGAAAATCATTTCACATGCTTCTATTCTCTTTCCATCCTTCTTCTTTTGCATCCAGAGAGCAATACTGCTATAACCATTACCTTATAGAACTTTAGTAGAGTATCTCTGTGGACTTTCTTTCCCAATGTTCTGTGAAAAGTTCCACAGAAGTAGTTATATAGGTCTAACTTATTTTGTATTTCATTGTTTGCCCTGTATGTAATGCTGCACTCTAAATATTTAAATATATTAACTTGCTCTATGATCTGCTCGTCAGTTTCAATCTTAACTCGCATGGGCTGGTGTCCTAGAAATGCCATTGATTTGGTCTTTGTGACTGAGACTTTCAGATTCTACTGTCAGACTATTTCACTTAAATTAGAGACAGCTCATAGTAATTCATTCATTCTGACTAAAAATTACTTCGTCGTCAAAAAAGTAGTGTATTAACATACATATCGTTAATTTTAAAATGCTTTACCGTCTGTAACTAAGTTCTGGTTGCAACATTGATATAATTATTAAGAAGAGAGAAAGGGAGAGAACATCCTTGTCTAGTTTCTTGGTTTATTCCAGCCATTTTACGTCTACTGACTGCTATTTTTACTTGTGTTCCGTTATTCATATATAAACCCTGTACAGTTCTTATAAGATGTGGTGGAATACCTCTGTTCCTTAACATTTCCCATAGTCTGTTTCTATTTACTTTATCAAACGCCTTTTCGTAGTCAATTAAGACAAGAAAAGTCGATAAATTGAACTCACGATAGAATGAAACATCCCCGAGGCTGTGGCAAAGCCATGTCTCTGCAATATCCTTTCTTCCAGGAGTGTTAGTTCTTCAAGTTTCGCAGGAGAGCTTTTAATATTTTTTTGTGGGATCTAAAATTTGAAAAACCTCTCTCACACCGGCCTGATTTAGCTTCACTGATCAGGATAGTAAAAACATGCGTATATTAAGGGAATTTTCATTCACAGAGCAGGCTTATCACATTCACACAGTTCAATACTGTTCTATCCCGATTAAATTGAGCTTAACTTAAATTCCATAAGGCAGTGAAGCAATTTCGAAGTCTCGGTGCGACGAAAATTGTCAGTCGATCTCCTGAAAACATTTGTAATAATTATTAACTTTCGGTGATCACATGGGGAAGACCGGAGATCTGCTGGTAAGACCGTGTTAGCCTATTTATTTGAAGTAACTGGATATCTTGAGCATACAAAACGGCAGGTTCGTCCAGTGTAAATCAGACGTTCCCCACTGATCCCGTGCTACACAGCGCAGTAAGCAGACACTGTCAATAATAATCAGGTAAATAATACGCGATCACACTTACTTTAGTTTAGTTCATGTATTAAATTCCTTCTCATACAGAATCTCATCAAGATGGCGACTAGCTCAACAATACATACATATATGTCCTCCTTCTTTCACGGCTAATCGGCAAGATCCTTCATTCTTTTCATAAGAGAAAAAATAGATAGCAGAGAAGCTATTCCATGGAGTAAATGGACGCTCCAAGGAATAACAGGGCTTGAAACTACTTTGCATTGATAATCATCGTATATTAAAGTTTAGGAATCGGTAAGATAAGAAGAGATATTTCGAGATATATACTGAGTTATATAATTTATAAAATTTCTGAAAATATCGCTGAGAGACCGCTGCAAGAGACATTACAAGCTTCTGTGAGGTTTGGAAGGTAGGAGGCGAGTTACTGGCGGAATTAAAGTTGTGAGGACGGGGCGTGAGTCGTACTTGGGTAGCTCAGTGGTAGAGCACTTGCCCGCGAAAGGCAAAGGTCCCGAGTTCGAGTCTCGATCCGGCACACAGTTTTAATCTGCCAGGAAGTTTGAACTCACGATGTTTTTAGATTACTTGTGTCATGGTGAAGATATAGTCCGAACATGATCTGCCTTTTCGAAAACCACCTTGGGCATTAAATAACAAAGTTTCAGTGATTGGCGATAGTCGTTTTGTTAAAATTCTAGCATATAGTTTATAACACATGAATTCAGAACGCTAATACGTCTGCAGCTCTGACTTTTATGTCTGTTTTCTTTTTTTTAAATTGGGCATATCTGGTCTACATTCCACTCTTCAGATATATAACCACTTCGCCAGGATATATTCATAAAATCGAGTATTCTTATTTTTGGCGTATTTGGTGCAGTCTACATTCCTATCTGTTTCAGACAGAACCAACTGTGTATCTTGCGCATCTGTCCAGTGTGTTTTATAGTACTGTGACCAGTTAGATTCAGATATTGCGTTTATTTGCAGCTTGTCCTTACATTCTTTGTTTAAATGTTTCTTTATTTTGGGGAAGATGGGGAGATGGGGAAGACCGGAGATCTGCTGGTAAGACCGTGTTAGCCTATTTATTTGAAGTAACTGGATATCTTGAGCATACAAAACGGCAGGTTCGTCCAGTGTAAATCAGACGTTCCCCACTGATCCCGTGCTACACAGCGTAGTAAACAGACACTGTCAATAATAATCAGGTAAATAATACGCGAACACACTTGCTTTAGTTTGGTTCATGTATTAAATTCCTTCTCATGCAGAATCTACTGCAGAATGGGACGACTGGTACAAGCAGACACGAGGGAAGATCATTTTAGGCTTCGAGCCAATGTGAAAGACACAAGGAAATAAGTGGGTTGAGGAAGGAAAAACCCTCATTTGTAGATTAAAAGGAAGCTCAAATGGTTCAAATGGCTCTGAGCACTATGGGACTTAACATCTTAGGTCATCAGTCCCCTAGAACTTAGAACAACTTAAACTTAACATCTTAGGTCATCAGTCCCCTAGAACTTAGAACAACTTAAACCTAACTAACCTAGGGACATCACACACATCCATGCCCGAGGCAGGATTCGAACCTGCGGCCGTAGAAAAGGAAGCATTTGATTCTATTGACTCGAACACACTGTTTGAAATCCTGAAATTACCAGGGATAAAATAGAAGGTCCAGTCAAATTAATGTGACCATTGCCTGAGTTCGGCGTCAAAGTGTGATAATCACTTACAGACGGCAGGTGGCAACACTAGCAGTGGAGAGTACACTACTGGCATTAAAATTGCAACACCAAGAAGAAATGCAGATGATAACGGGTAATGGACAAATATATTGTAGTAGAACTGACATGTGGTTACATTTTCACGCAATTTGGGTGCATAGATCCTGAGAAATCAGTACCCAGAACAACCACCTCTGGCCATAATAACGGCCTTGATACGCCTGGGCATTGAGTCAAACAGAGCTGGGATGGCGTGTACAGGTACAGCTGCCCATGCAGCTTCAACACAATACCACAGTTCAAGAGTAGTGACTGGCGTATTGTGACGAGCCAGTTGCTAGGCCACCATTGACCAGACGATTTCAATTGGTGAGAGATGTGGAGAATGTGCTGGCCAGGGCAGCAGTCGAACATTGTCTGTATCCAGAAAGGCCCGTACAGGACCTGCAACATGCAGTCGTGCATTATCCTGCTGAAATGTAGGGTTTAGCAGGGATCGAATGAAGGGTAGAGCCACAGGTCGTAACACATCTGAAATGGTACGTCCACTGTTCAAAGTGCCGTCAATGTGAACAAGAGGTGACCGAGACGTGTAACCAATGGTACCCCATACCATCAAGCCAGGTGATACGCCAGTATGGCGATGACGAATACACGCTTCCAATATGCGTTCACCGCGATGTCGCCAAACACAGATGCGACCATCATGATGCTGTAAACAGAACCTGGATTCATCCGAAAAATAGTCGTTTTGCCATTCGTGCACCCAGGTTCGTCGTTGAGTATACCACAGCCATAGTCTCTGTACTGCCATAGTCTCAGAGTTTATAGTCCATGCTGCTGCAAACGTCGCCGAACTGTTCGTGCAGATGGTTGTTGTCTTGCAAACGTCCCCATCTGTTGACTCAGGGATCGAGACGTGGCTGCACGATGCGTTACAGCCATGCGGATAAGATGCCTGTCATCTCGACTGCTAGTGATACGAGGCCGATGGGATCCAGCACGGCGTTCCGTATTACCCTCCTGAACCCACCGATTCCATATTCTGCTAACAGTCATTGGATCTCGACCAACACGAGCAGCAATGTCACTATACGATAAATCACAATCGCGATAGGCTACAATCCGACCTTTATCAAAGTCGGAAACGTGATGGTACGCATTTCTCCTCCTTACAAGAGGCATCACAACAACGTTTAACTAGGCAACACCGGTCAACTGCTGTCTGTGTATGAGAAATCGGTTGGAAACTTTCCTCATGTCAGCACGTTGTAGGTGTCGCCACTGGCGCCAACTTTGTGTGAATACTCTGAGAAGCTAATCATTCGCATATCACAGCATCTTCTTCCTGTCGGTTAAATTTCGCGTCTGTAGCACGTGATCTTCGTGTTGTAGCAATTTTAATGGCCTGTAGTGTATATAAAGTGTGTCGGGGGCACGTGCAAACAGTGCCGTCGTTGTCGTAAAGCGGAAACCGAGCAAGTTACCTGACGTCCAGAAGCGCGTGATCGCTGGCTTTCGGGCCAAAGCTGGCAACATTTCCAAAATGGCTAAGTCTGTAAGCTGTTCGCATGCCACCGTGGTTAAAGTATACCGAGCACGGAAAAACGGCTATATCCAAAACCGACGCCGCTGCATCTGTGGTGTACCACGGACCATCGATCACAAGGGGGAACGAGGGCTGCGAGGTGTGTATGAGCAAATAGACGGGCAACTGTTGAGCAACTGACCACCCAGAGGAACCGAGGGGCTATCAACAGTGTCCCCGCAGTGATCGTTTAGCGAACGTTGCTGTCTCTGGACCTCCGTAGCAGGCGTCTGATTCATGCACCCCTGCTGACTACTGTTCATCGGCAAACAAGGTCGGATTTTCCACACCAATACCGGAACTGGACGTCCAGTGATCGGCGACAGGCGACCTTTTCAGATGAATTACGTGAGCTGTGCGCGGCTCGTGTTCGTGCCATATCTCATTTGACATCCTGTTTTAACTGTACTACCACCCCATTATGTTAATTTCAATTACTGGTGTCGCTGAGTTGCCGCCTTCCCTACCCGTGAGCGGCAGCAGTAGCGCTTATCGATATAAGGCCTGACGTATTATCTTTGCTGACTGCTATTACTTCGCGGTTGTCGTGTGTTCGGAGCTAGTTCGTGTCTGCCAGTGTGTTGGGAGGCGCTAGCAGTGCAGTTCGGACTCGGCAGTGTGTGACCTACGACGCTTATCGATATAAGCCCTGGCGTATTATCTTTGCTGACTGCTATTACTTCGCGGTTGTCGTGTGTTCGGAGCTAGTTCGTGTCTGCCAGTGTGTTGGGAGGCGCTAGCAGTGCAGTTCGGACTCGGCAGTGTGTGACCTGCGACGCTTATCGATATAAGGCCTGACGTATTATCTTTGCTGACTGCTATTACTTCGCGGTTGTCGTGTGTTCGGAGCTAGTTCGTGTCTGCCAGTGTGCTGAGAGGCGCTAGCAGTGCAGTTCGGACTCGGCAGTGTGTGACCTACGACGCTTATCGATATAAGGCCTGACGTATTATCTTTGCTGACTGCTATTACTTCGCGGTTGTCGTGTGTTCGGAGTTAGTTCGTGTCTGCCAGTGTGTTGAGAGGCGCTAGCAGTGCAGTTCGGACTCGCCAGTGTGTGACCTACGACGCGGCAGAAGTTCAGTCGGGGCGCGGCTGCAGTGAGGTGCGGACAGCCATGACTCGCTCGACGAATGCCGATACATATCACTGGAGTGCGGACCACCTTGGTTGGTCGTCGGTCGGTCGTCTTGTTGGACGACGTGTATGTTGGCCGGCGATCGCTTATGGGTTGCCTGCGTGTGCCGACTCGTGATTCGTCCTTGTTATTGCACAGTGTCTGCCGTTAGTATTGTCTAGTCCTTCGTGCAAGTGTTCGTGAAACTGTGTGTAGCTTGTAATGTCGACTGCTCAGTTATTTTAGTGCTGTCTCCGTGATGATGTGAGGAGTCGGTCGGTTGGCGTGGAGCAGCGAGGAAATCTCCGTTTGGCGTAGCTTGGCCGGGCCCGCTTCGAGGTCCGTGGCTCACCGACCCTGGACACGAAAGTTGTGTTTGAATTTAATTTACCAGCAAGTCAAGACTGTTCGCATTGTGCCGTTTGGTTCTCGTTGTTGGCTGTTGGACATTCCCGCGAGCAACAACGTGTCTGTTCGAGCTGGCGAAGGTTTAGCCACCTTGCAGTGGAGTCTAACTGTATTTGGTTATTTGCAATTGAAGTGCACCAGCGGAATTTTCTGCCTTGTGGCCATTAACGTTCCGGTTACGTGCCCTGGCCGTTGACGTAAATTTAGGCAGTGACCTTTCCTCACCGTGTTGTCACTGTCCAGCACGGTGTGCATTTCGACAGCTTAATGTATGCTTGGTTGTGGGCGTCCATGCCTTTTACGTTTGCATTGGACTCCCGGTTTTGTGCTGGTCGAGTGAAGCGCAAGTTACCTTGTCGTTGGTCCGTTGACTGTCTATTGGTTGAGTTGTCGTCGAATCTAGAATGGTTGGGGCGACTGGCTGTCTCACATAAGTGAACGTTAGTATTTCAAGTGCTGGCCGACCGCCGAAACTTCTGAACGCCGTTAGTTGCACTGCCTTTTCTTATTTTCTGTTGTATGTATTTGTATGGCTCATAATCGCTGGTTTTGGATTAAAGTAGAATTGTTTTTAGTGGTGTTTTAAGTCATGGGCCTTCAGCCGCTTGCTTTTCAAGTATTAGATTGTTTGGGCCTTCAGCCTGATTAAAGTATTGCTTAAAGTTAAAGCCTTGGGCCTTCTGCCTACTAAAAATTATTTTAGTTGTGTTTTGACTCATGGGCCTTCAGCCGTTTTAAAATAAAAAGTTTCTTGCTTGTCAGGTGTTAGATTGTTTGAGCCTTCACCATCATTAATATATTGTTTAAAGAAAAAGCCTTGGGCCTTTTGCTTACTAAAAATTATTTTAGTTGTGTTTTAAGTCATGAGCCTTCAGCCGTTTGAAAATTAAAATTCCTTGCTTGTCAAGTATTAGATTGTTTGGGGCCTTGAGCCTAATTTAAGATAAGGCTTTTTTGTTTAAATTTATTTTACCTTGAGTTTTAAGTCATGGGGCCTTCAGCCGTTTTTAAATTAAGGATCTTTGTCTTTCGAGCATCAGACTGTTTGGGGCCTTCAGCCTAATTGAAGATAAGGCCTTCTGCCTTGTGTTTTTTTTAATCTAATTTTACCTTGAGTCTGAAATCATCGACCTTCAGCCGTCTTTAAATTAAGGTCTTTTCAAGTGTTAGGTTTTTGGGCCTTCAGTCAAATTATAGAACTTACTTAACGTGAGGCCTTCTGCCTTCTGAATATTCCTTTTGGCGTCTGAATTTTGAGTTAATGGCTTTTAGCCGACCGGTTAGTAGGACATGTTCTGAGGCACCAAGGGATCACAAATTTAGTATTGGAGGGCAGCATGGAGGGTAAAAATCGTAGAGGGAGACCAAGAGATGAATGCACTAAGCAGATTCAGAAGGATGTAGGTTGCAGTAAGTACTGGGAGATGAAGAAGATTGCACAGGATAGGGTAGCATGGAGAGCTGCACCAAACCAGTCTCGGGACTGAAGACCACAACAACAACAGCCGTTTTTTTTTTTTAAATTAAAGTGGTTGTGCCCTTAAGGCATAAGATGGTGTGGCGTATTGAGCCGATAACTAAGCTCAAGAATTTGTACTGTAATGTTTGGTCAAATAAATAAAGTTATATGTGTTCGAGTGTAACTGACAGCCGCGCATTTTGGCCCCTTTCCACAATTCAAACTACCTGTCCTGTGCTGCGGGTTTAGCAGGGCGTTTCATTACGTTTCATATTCCATCATCGGACCGAGCGACGAACTGGGAACCCGTGATTTTCACGCAGTATCAACTGCCCAGCTAAAACTGCAAACAACACAATGGATCTAGAAGCAGGTTCCATTTGATAGCTCTTCATCGATTATCTTGTCTGCCAGTGTTATCTTCAACATTTGTCTGCCTGTATGGGCGCATAGGGCGCGAAACATCTGGAAGCGAACACCCTGCAACAATCATCGGAAGGGTCCAGGCCGGAGGAAGGAGTGTTATATTTTCGTGGGACTCCCTGGGTGATCTCGTGATTCTGGAAGGCATAGTGAATCAACACATGTACGTATCTATCCTTGGGAACAATGCCCATGCCTACACGGCATCTAGCAGCAGGACAGTGCAAAGTGTCACACAATTCGCAGTGTACGTGCGTGGTTCGAAGAGCGGCAGGTTCAGGTTACCGAACTACCCTGGCTGCCAGAGGCCCCTGATCTAAACGTAGTCGAGAATCTGTGAGACCACCTCGATCAGTCTGTACGCGCCATTGATACTCAACAGAGAACTCCAACGCAGCGGGCCACAGCTCTGGAGTCGGCATCGCTCCAAATCCCTGTCGGTACCTTCCAGAACCTCACTGACTCCCCTCCTGCACGTATCGCCGAGGTCCGCGTTGCAAAAGGTGGTTCTTCAGGCTTTTGACAGGTGGTCACATTGGTGTGACTGGACAGTTTATATACAGTGAAACGTAATCCATAACTGATATGGTAACCCAGCTGGCAGATACAAGAATCGAGGAATGTGAAAGGGAGTCAGCAGCTAAGAAGGGACTGAGACGGGGTTGTATCAAATCACCAAAGTTATTCACTCTGCGAACAGAGTAAGCATTTAGCGAACCAGAGAACAAATTTGGAAAACAAATTGCCGCTCAGTAAAAAGAAATAAAAACTTCAAGGTTTGCAAGTGGCACTGTAAATTTGTGAAGCACATCAGAGAATTTGGAAATCATTTGAATGGAACGGATTGTGTTTTTAGAAGAGGTTATAAGATGAATGTCAACAACAGTAAAACAAGGATATGGATGTTTTGTCAAAATAAGTCAGGTGAGGTAAGAGAAACAGATTAGTAAAACACATACTGAAATCATTGGTTAAGTTTTGACGGGAGAAGTAGAGGATATAAAATATATATCGAAGTAAAATTAGGGCTTATTTCCGTGTAGGGATAGGAAGGAAGTTTAGGGTTTCTCGTCCAGTCGACGACGACGTTATTATAGATGAAGCACGGAGTCGCATGAGGAATGCATTCGGCCATGCCCTTTCGAAGGAATCATCCCTGCATCAGCTTCAAGCGATTTAGGGAAATCACGGGAAACCTAAAGTTGGATGCCCGGATAAGGACTTCAATGTCTTACCACTGTACCACTTAGCTCGGTTTATTTCCGTGTACAGCGTATGCCTGAAAGGAAGAGAGCACAGATTTGGAGTTTCCGTTTCTCTGGTGATAAAGATAGTTCGAGATGACATGTAGGCAAGTTAGCATGGGGAAACTACACCTGTCCCATTGGAAGTGACCGTTTCGCGATTCGCCTAGCTTAATTTACAAAAACTCGGAAAATCTAAATCACTACGACCGAACGGAGAATTAAGTTGCACTCTCCCGCAACGAAAGGAGTGCTCTAAACACTGCGCCAGATCAGCCGGTGGCCCCTTCTGAAATAATATTTAAGTACAGGTTATTCATATTAGTCTACAAAAATAGTTTATATCGAGCGTATAAAAAAGACATAATCAAGAAAAAATTCCCCGAAAAAGAGAAATATGCTGATATTAGACATAAATCTAAATATTCTAACGTCTTTTTTGGCTGTATTTGTGTGGCTTTTAGCGATATATGGAAGTGAAATACGGACATTAAACCAGACAGACAAGAAGACAAAAGCGGCCTTTGAAATGCGACAACACGGGCAGACAAATGCTGAAGATAACACTGGCAGACAGGATAATCGATGAAGAGGTCTCAAATCGAGCCTGTCTCTAGATTCATCGTGTTGTTTGCAGTTTTAGCCGGGGAGTTGCTACTACGTGAAAATCACAGGTTCCCAGTTCGTCGCTCGGTCCATTCCAAATCTGAGTTTAGACACGCTTTCATGCATTTTGACTTTGACTATTTTTCCGTTCTCTGCCACTACAACTATTAAAACCTTAATCTGACTGAGTTATTCGTTGAAAGCGCAGATCTTTCAGTGTCGATCACAATTATTCAGATTCCCCTTCTACATTCGTAATAAAGATTACTGAACTTCATATAAAACTGGGAGATACTACACCAGTACGTGGTTACCATGAAACGGAGCCAAAAAACTTCGGTGGCACGAGACTACACAGTCGTTCCAGGGCACAGGTAAAGCGTGGGTGGGTCGCGTGATAATGCTTAAAAACTATGGTTCTCAATTTGTTTGGATATATATGCACGAATGGATTTATTTGACACGGCGCACCATAGTTGTAATCCACCAGAAGTCGCAAACTGTTTAAATTTTAGTGAAGTGACTGGGGGTATTATGGAATTCACCTTTTTCTTGCGAAAGAGCTATTTTATCATAGTGCATCGTATGTGATTCTACCAACCTAGATAGGTGATTAGCCTTCATATTTTCTATGTCAGACAAATGAAGCACATAAATTCTGAGCAGAAAAATGTACTGGAGATAACGAAGTTGCGAAGGTGAATCTTTCTCAGTCTTCTGTTTCAGTGCAAAAGGTAATGGATCATGAATTGCATAGAGGGAAAATATTCTTCCTCCGCGAGATATTTTATCGTTAAATAAATACTGAGAAGTTCCCTGTAGTTGGTGAGTAATTCTTCTGGGCAAGGGAAAACTTCTTTGAAAAGAAACCAATAGGCTTCCGACGTCCATCCTATTTGTCTTGTAGGGGTGGTCCTGTGGTGAAATCTGATGCGTCACCAGCAATCCAGTTGCATACCCTACACTTGAGAAAGTTAGTAGTGCAGCTGGGGATCCATTTCCTGCATTTTTCAAACAGTTCCAATGCATCTGGAGTCCATTTCAATCATGACACAACTTGACTAGAAGAAGGGATAAACTGACAGGACACAGCATTAGTAATCAAAAGATCTGTTAATTTGTGTGTGGGAGGGTGCAAAATTGTAAGGGCGAACCAAGACTAGAATACAGTTAAAAGATTCAATTGAATGTACGTAGGTTGCACTCGTTACGCATAGATGAAAAGACTTTGGTGAGGATGGACTGCATTTACATCTTCATCTACATCTACGCTCCGTAAGCCCCCTTGCGTTGTGTGGCAGAGGGTACTTTGTGTACCACTCTCACTTTGCCCCTGTAGTTTCAAAGCCGCCAATAGTTCCCGGGAAGGAAGATTGCCAGTAAACCTCCACGCGGGATCGAATCTTTCTAATTTTCTCTTCGTGGTCTCTTCTCGAGATATACGTAGCAGGAAGCAGTATTTTGATAGACTCTTCTAGGAACGTAAGCTCTCGGAACTTTAATAGCAAACCACATCGTGATTAAGAGCGCCTATTTTGCAGCGTCTGCCATTGGAGTTGGTTACTCACCTTCGCGACGCCATAGTGTTTACTAAATCAATCTGTAACGAAACGTGAGCGAAAACCATGTTTCAAAATTTTACAATAGACCGACGTAAGAGATATCGTTTTGTACGTCTGTTCGACAACCCTTTTTGAAAACGAGAATGGCTTGCGCTATTTTCCAACGATCGGGAACATTTCGCTCCTCCAGAAATGTACGGTACATTGCTGCCAGAAGAGGGGCAAGTTCTTTCGCACATCTTACATCAACCATTTTGTCGTTCGTGTCGGACTATAGTCTGGAGATGTGGTTAAGTTCCGTACTGGTTATACTTTAGTCAAAAGGAGAATGTTGGAACCTTCTGCTTCGGCCGGATAATGGGTTCTGGCGATGGAGTGGGGGCTCACAACTCGCATGAGGACGAGGATCACGCGAACGCTGGACGCAGAGAATCCAGTCCTTTCTTAGAAATATTTATCAAGACGCCTTGCTACCTCTGGAGTTTCTGTTGATCCGTAGCGTCTACGGCAAAATGGTTCAAATGGCTCTGAGCACTATTGGACTTAACTTCTGAGGTCATCAGTCCCCTAGAACTTAGAACTACTTAAACCCAACGAACCTAAGGACATCACACACATACATGCCCGAGGCAGGATTCGAACCTGCGACCATAGCGGTCACACGGTTCCAGACTGTAGCGCCTAGAGCCGCTCGGCCATCCCGGCCGGCGGCTACGGGAACTCCGAGGCTAATTGGCAAACATAGAACGGAAGTCTCTTGGGAGCTGCGAAACGCCGGATACACCCAAGTTAAACCGTTCTCGGAAGTGTTTGCCACGGCGCCTTGACACAATTGGAGGTTTTCTAGAACCAAAGCGGCTCTGGGAACTCTGGGGCTATTTTGCAAACTCAGGATGGAGATGTGTCGACAGGTACCAAGTGTTAGTTTCCTTTTGATAATAATAGCTGGCCACGCGGGGTAGCCGTGCGGTCTAAGGGCGCCTTGCCACGGTTCGCGCGGCTCCCTCCGTCGGAGGTTAGAGCCCTCCCTTGGGCGTGGGTGTGTGTATTGTCCTTAGAGTACGTTAGTTTAAGTTAGATGAAGTAGTGTGTAGGCCTAGGGACCGTCGAGCTCAGCAGTTTGGTCCCACAGATCTTGCCACAAATTTCCATAAATAGATGTGCTTCCTAGGCGACAGTTATACCGGGAAATTCATCTGTGAGGAGACAGAAGGGTAGCAGAGAACTGAGTGACCAATGACTGCTCGTTGCTGTGATTATTTATGGGATAGTCAGTCAAACGAAGGCGGAGTGCAGGAGTGAAGGCAGTGAGTGTTGGTCCGGAGTCGGAGCCACCATTGTAATTGCGAAGTGGTAACAGCGGCGTGAGGAGTCGGAAGCCGTCCAGCGGACGAAAGGGCAGTTCGACAAGGATCGGTCGAGAACGGTGAGGTGCAACGCCCACTGTGAATGGTAAAACGCCGCTGTATACTTTCTATAGTTTCATATACAGGTGGGAACAAGTGATTCTGATCGGTCGAATACTGGAGAATGGGTAGTCAGTGGGTTTTATTTGTAGTCAGGAAGGGCTGGAAGTGTGAAAGGGTGTAACAGAAGCTAGATTAAACCTTATTTGTCATCGCTTATTAGACTATATAAAGACAAGGACTAGACGAAACTTTCTTGTCAAAGATTAAAAGGATGGAAACGGTTATTAAAGGATATGAATAAAACCCTTTCACTTTTGATTTATATTTCCAAATATCTTTAACAGTTATTCTCCACATGTAAGTGTTATATGTCCTATGTGGTGTCATTTCTTTTTCGTGTGCGCCGTAATCTTTGTGTGGCGTAAGGCTGCGTTCATGTATAGCGTCTCTATTTCTGAATTGGTTTACCTACGGATCAACGATCCTAATGAACGAACGCTGGGTCTTCGCAATTGTCACTTGAACCAATGATTTGCGTTTAGAATATTTCCTCTTGTCTCACGGGTGAACCTTTTCTAGTGAGGATAGCGACCAAAAATAATTAGCGTTTTCGCTGTTGGGAGAGTTGGTATTAAAGGCTGGCAATGGTAATTAATCTGACTGGAGTAGTACAGGTTTATTCAAAACAGATTTAAAACATTTATTGCTTCCAAATTACAAAAGATAGAAACACATTTCCAATGTACCTGGAAAGAGCAAAGTTCAAATTTTATTGCATTCAATGTGAGCGCCATGTGTTACACAACAAATATCAAAACGGTAGCTCATTTCCTGCCACACACGACGCGGCTGGTCTATCATTGTCGAATCCACAGCTTCAGCAATGCGATGTCGCAGATTTTCAAAAGTGCCAGTCATAGAGGGATAAAAACGAGGTCTGTTACGTAACCCCACAGATAAAGTCACAAGGTGTGAGGTCTGGAGACCTGGGTGCCCATCGGTGATGAAGTTCATCTGTTGCTCCCCCTCTTCCAATCCAACGTCCCAGACTCCACATCTTCTGACTTTTATCTGTGGGGTTACGTAACAACCGCGTTCTATCCCCCCTATGCCTGACAACCTTGAAAGTCTGCGACATCGTATTGCTGGACCTGTGAATTCGATAACGAGAGACCAGCTGCTTCGTGTGTGACAGAAAATGAGCCACCGTTTTGATGTTTGTCGTGTAACACATGGTGCTCATACTGAATGCAAGAAAATTCGAACTTTTCTCTTTCCAGTAACGTTGGAATTGGGTTTTCTATCTTTCGTAGTATGGAAGCAATAAATGCTTGAAATCTATTCCTTCTCTGTGAACAGTTCTGTACATTTAAGGGAGGAAGCATTACAGTACTATAGTGCGATCGTCTTTTGTAGTACAGTTTTGAAAAAGGTATTTAGTAATTCGGCCTTATTGTGTCGTACTCCGTTTCAGTGACATTATGGTCACTGAGTGTCTGGACAGGTGACTTCAGTCCGTTTACTGATTTAGCGCAAGACCAAAACTTTTTAGGATTTTCTGTCGAGTGGAGAGGTTCATCAAATCGGTCTTCGAACTGAAGACCACAACAGTAATGTAGTATGCAGTGTAATCTCAGTCCCAGACGGTGCGTTGCCTTTCGGTGAACGTAGACTGTCCCCAGTCTCACAGACGCCGTGGTCGTGCTCACGACTCGCTTCGCCGAGACTGTGGTCTGGAAGAAGCGCCGCCCGTGACCTTGATCACGTCGTCACTGACCCGCCTGCGTGTGGGGAGTTGGGGTGCTGTACGGCAACCTGTGGCGTACCTCTCGGCTACCCAAAGCACAACGCGAGACACCTTACCCTGGTCCACCGCCCTTCTTCAAGGTCTTGAATGTGCGGCTCGGCGCATCGTCGAATACTGCCTGCTTCCTCTTCTCGTGTTACGATAACACTTTCGACGATACCAGTATTCACGAATTCTGTCACTGGGATGAAATCAGGCAGGCGGCAAGTATGAACGATCGTACACTCTTTGAAGGAATTTTTTTATTATCCCTGCAGGAGACCTCTGGGTTAGTAAGAGTAATGATAACTTGTAAAACAGAGATCGAAGTACTTGGTAAAACAGGAGTCTAAGAACCTTGACGATGTATGAACTGCAAGACAGCAGGCGCTCGCAGGACAATTCCAGGAGCTCTATGATGCAGAACCAACCGTTGCCTCTGCAGCGGCGTGCGCGCTGTTCCGAAACTTTCTGGCAGCGTCAAACTGTCTGCCGGAGTGGGACTCGAACCCGGAATCTTGACTCACTTGGCCGACGCTCTTATTGGATGAGCTGTTCGGAACGACTTACGCCCCGAGGCTGCAGCACCAGATTTGCCAGTACCCAGACTTCACAGAAGCTCTCTTCCGTACTCTGGAGAACTACCACTCATGGAAAAAAGGACTTCGCTTAGAAATGTGTTTGACTCAGCCTAGGTCCTTTTTCTCAATTCTGCAGCTGTTTGTGCACTGTTTTGGAAGTTAAAAAAGGGCTCTGACCACTATGGGACTTAACTTCTAAGGTTATCAGTCCTCTAGAACTTATAATTACTTAAACCTAACTAATCTAAGGACATCACACACATCCATGACCGAAACAGGATTCGAAACAGCGACCGCAGCGGTAGCGCGGTTCCAGACTGTAGCGGCTAGAACCGCTCGACCACAACGTGAACTACGGCAGCATTATTACTAAATGCGTCCAAACAGGACCAACGAGCTGTTATTCTTTTCTTTGGCTGCCAAAGGAAAAACACCGGTAGACATCCATCGGAAAGTGGCTATGTATGAGGCAGCGTCTCTGCAGAAAACCACCGATGTGGAATGGTGTGCCAGAGGGTGGTGCTGCTTCATGATGAAGCACGTCCCCGTACCGCAAATCTCGTGAGGCAGAAGTTACCCCAACTTATGTGGGAAACACTCGAGCACCCGCCATACAATCCTGATCTCTCCTTATGCGATTAAGACACCTTCGGTCCCTGAAAAAAAGAGCTTGAATGGTCGACGATTCCGGCCGGATGAGGATGTACAGCAGGCAGTTATGGACTTCTCCACGCAGTAGGACACAGTGTTTCAACGTGGTGCGTCTATGGGACGATTGCCTCAATGCTCACGGCGATTTTGTCTGATTGGCATACAGATTCTGCACTGTACCGCCTTCGAACGGAAACTTTTTTTATCGCCCCTTATGTCATCATTTACATATGTATTCCATGTAATAAAGACAAAAATATGTTTCTCTTTAGTTAAGAAAGGCCTTCAACCCATATCAAATTCCTTCTCTAAAATGAACCAAAATTTTTAAATGCAACTACGAACCTGAGACATGGAAACGTGTATCGACTGCGGTAGCGGAATTCGGACACATAAAAACTCATTTCCAGAAACGTCACTGGAGAGGGGAAATGGAAATGAGCGTTTGACGTCATTGGCCGGAAGGACCCTTACGGGGCCGCCTTGGTTATTACATTCGACGCCACATTGGCCGACCTGCACGCCAGATGGGGATGAAATGGTGATGAAGACAACACAACACTCAGTCCCTGAGCGGAGAAAATCCCCGACCCAACCGGGAATCGAACCCGGGGCCCTTAGGACGGCAGTCCGTCCCGCTGACTATTTTTTTTTTTCGTTTTGTTCGTTTTTGATCGTTGTGGACGTCACATGACATCCGTTCAACTTCGTTTGTTGATCCTTCCACTCAGTTTTTTTATTACAGAGGCCAACCAGCTCTCTGACCGAACATGCTGAGCTAGCGTTTCGGCTGAAATTGATTTATGAAAACCAGATATGGGAGTCCATGAAAACATAGAATTCGCATGCCAGATGGTAGCTTATAGACCGTTGGTTACTTGCAAAGTTTAGAAATATTGGGAGAATATTTTGTTGCTGTCGCATATAACTAACTCCAGGAATAACTAAATGCAAATTAATGGCATTTCGATATGTATTAAGACATACATTAATAGTTAATGTGTTACGGGAAAAAAGATCAAATTGGGCAGTTGAAGATGTAAATGAAAATTTGAAGTTACAGCTTATGTTACTACGGAGAATGTTAATAGGCAGATATAAAAGGGTAGCATAAAACCGGAAGTAATAGGTAATGGTATCGATATAGTTGGAATACTGAACTACAAAAATAAAAATTGTGATGCACTAATTTTTTCAAAATTTCCTATTATTTGTTTCAATGTAGAATCAGACATAACTAGAAAATAATCTCGATCTTGATGGACATTGTCTGACATTTCCTCAGTTGGTGATAATATACGAGGGCTGTTCGGAAAATAAGGAACGATCGATCGTGAAATGGAAACCACTCTGAAAATCCATGAAGCTTTGCACCGGTGTGCTGGGCAGTGTCTGTAGTATGCCTATTGAGATCCTTTACACTGCAGGGGCAATGAGGACGATCCTGTAGCGTCTTCGTTGGCGAGCGTTTGATCACCCACCATACAGCCCCGGACTTTGCATCCTTTGACTTTCGTCTCTGCTCAAATTATCCGCTAGCTGTGAAGACAACATTTCGACACAGACGACGAGCTGCAATCCAGTCCAGAAAATTGTCGGAAAGGACTGGAGGCTGCGTCTATGACGAGAGTATTGCAAAGTTGGTACAACGCTACGTCAGATGTCTAAGTCGGAGTGGCGACTTTGTAGAAAAGTTGCTGGAAAGTGTAGCTAACTGTTGCAAATAAAACATTTTTGATTTTCACTGTGGTTTGCATTTCGCGACCGATCGTTCCTTACTTTCCGAACAGCCCTCGTAGTAATGTTGTTTCCTAGATCCATTTCATACGCAAGTGAGGATAATATTTATGTTGCGTGGGCCTGTATGTATTTAGCTTCTGCAGCTTCTAATCACCATCACTCATGTTGCCCCTACACCTCATATGCGATAAATTATGCCATTCTATAATTAGCGCTGACTACTTTGTGACTTCATGTAGTGACTCAGCATATCCCACAATCTTGTTGATGATGACGATGTTGCTTTGTGGGACGCTCAAGATCGCGGTCATCAGCGCCCGTACGAGTTCCCAATCTTTCCAGTTCCGGTCTCGCCATGTCGTGACGGATGATGATATGATGATGAGCAGATAAGGTCAACACAAACACCCAGTCCTGGGCGGAGAAAAATCCCGGACCCGGCCGCGAATCGAACTCGGGACCGCACAACCTTATTGCCTCCATAACTACACCATTCACGCCACCACTAACGACAGGGTAGCACATAATGTCATGATACTCTTTCAAGAGACGGAATTAGAACAAAATACTAACTGCATATTCTTGAATCACAATGAAGTCTTCAGTTTGACACGTTTCTTACCACTAAGACCTGCTGAAATCATGAACGTACTTCCACTGTGAATGGTCTAAGTTCTGCGAGGCGACAGCTTCGGGAGAGACCGTTGCGTCAATTTCTCTCGCGTACCGATATTTGATAATTTGATTAGTGCCTTGTACTTCTTCGGATGTAACAATCAAGTTCGGTCTCACTTTTACGGTTACTTATCGTATTTACTGAGCAAGGAAGGTAAAGTTTAAGACAACCGACTTGTGTTCGAAACGAAACGCTATAAATTCCCGTCAGACCAAAAACTTGTGGGCCATACTGAGAAGAAACAAGTAAGGAACTGAAAAATTTCAAAGGAGTCGTGCTTGGTTGGAGAAGTTTTTGTCTGAGTGGAACTGGAGTGCTGCGAAGGTAATACGAGAACAGCAGTTGGGGATACATGAATGTGGCGTCACTTCTAAACTGATTAGAGCGTAGCCAAGTATGAAAAGACGGTCGATTTCCCTGAGCACTGCTCACGGATGGAGCAGAGATAGGCACCACAACATCACCATGGCTGCTATGAACCGTATAGCGACTACTGGAATAAAATTTTTTGTGAAGATTACTGTAGCAGATACTGGGACTTTAATTTTGGATACGTTGCAGCTTATTGCAGATTTTCCCTCGAAGGAAGAAACAACGAAAAATGTAACGAAATGACTCTAAATTCACTGCTCTTTTCCGAGTTCTTTGTACCCTTTTCCCTCCTTAATTCGGCTAAAATACTATATTACTCTCTCTGCCATTGTCAGGTATAGTTTCACACGAGACATTACGCACTTACGGCCGCTACTCTCTCTAGAATTGTTCCTGTTGAGTCCAAAATTCCTGCAGTCCTGCTATTTACAGAATAGCAGACTATGTTATCCTCATGGGAAGAAAACCGTGAAGCTGATACTACTTTCTTGCCAATAATCAGCATGAAGATAGTGCAGTGATTAAACGTTACGTTATTTTATCCCTGCCTTTTCCAGCATACGCCTAAATAAACTACAGTACAATATTATTTGTTTCGTTCGTGAATGCAAAATGAAGGTTTCTAACACCAATGGCGACAAAAAATTAGCTAAGTGCGAGTAGAAGTCGCGCGCTGAGGGTCCCGTACAAACTTAATTATGTATATAGACAGTTCATCCATTCCGGGAATAGAGGATAATAGTAGTGGCAAGATATCTGTTCCAGGAATTCCAAGACTTTCGAGAATATTTTAATTTCAAATGGGAAGGCGCATAAAACAAATGACAAAAAGAAATTTTTTCGTGTGACGTAATTACTAACTAACAAATTCGAATTTTTCCCTTTACTTGTTCTGTGAAACTTTGCTTCTTAGTAAATTGCGTGACTGTAGGAGAACGGAAAGTGCCCTACAGTTTTTGATGAGTCGGGTTTCAAGTATCAAAATATGTGACATAAGTGGCTGTTTCTTTTGAATTCACTGAGTTAAGAGACTAAAATTTTTACGCTGCCAAGGGACCATAAGCTTTATTATGTGACATAAATCTGAACTTGATAAGTTTACTCCTACCTGAGAAAAAAGGTTCTCAACAGTCGCACAGACAGAGGGATGTACAACAAAGTGATTCTATAAGAGTTCCGTTTTTACAAACTCAGGCACAGAACTTAAAAAGTGAGGTGGTAGGCTTCAGTGAGTTGGTAAGATACCCGGGAAATGTAATGTCTGCAAAGGTCGCTACATACAAAACATTCGTGCGACCCATCCTGGAATGTTGGTCAATTGAATGGGGCACATACCATATAGAACTGGTATGGGATATTGAAAACATACAAATAAGCCCCCCCCCCCCCCCCAACGATGAACCATGGACATTGCCGTTGGTGGGGAGGCTTGCGTGCCTCAACGATACAGATAGCCGTACCGTAGGTGCAACCTCAACGAAGGGGTATCTGTTGAGAGGCCAGACAAACGTATGGTTCCTGAAGAGGGGCAGCAGCCTTTTCAGTAGTTGCAGGGGCAACAGTCTGGATGATTGACTGATCTGGCCTTGTAACACTAGCCAAAACGGCCTTGCTGTGCTGGTACTGCGAACGGCTGAAAGCAAGGGGAAACTACAGCCGTAACTTTTCCCGAGGGCATGCAGCTTTACTGTATGCATGGAGAGCTGCATCAAACCAGTCTCTGGACTGAAGACCACAACAACAACAACAACAGCAAATAAGGGCTCTCCGTATGGTCCTTAGTGTGCGTGTCTCAAGGAGGCCATTGCGAAAATTAGAAGTTTTAACTGCAAGATGTTTGAAGGATAAAACAAAGTATCTCGCGGAACCACTTACAAAATTTGAAGAATCATTATTAAATGAGGCACCTATGAACATACTATAATTGCTACATACCACACATAAAGATCAAGAAGACAAGGTTAGACTAAATCAGCGCTATAGCGGCATTATGCAGCCCTTCTCCCAGCGCTCCGTACGCGAATGATACGGAAGGAAACTCTAATATGAGGTAGAAGAGGCAGTACCCAGTGCCAAGTATATCAGTGGTTCGCAAGGACTTTGCAGAGAACGGATGTACATGTAGCAGAAAAGTGCCCACCAATACGAGCTTCAGAGGGATTTGTAGAGTATAGAGGCGACTTTTTGCCTCGGGAAGGAAGGTGGGACCTCGGCCCGTTCGCTAAGTGACACAGGCGGAGCAGCCCCGCCCAGTGTGAGAGAGCGCGCTAGCTGCGGCTGCTGCTTTAGAGTGGCCTTGGGCCGCGCTACTCACCCCGCTCTGCCGGAGACTCTCCATCGACTGCGCCCTGCCACCCGCAGCCGGCGCTCTGCTCATGCGCAGCTCGCGCTCGCATCCCCTGCGGTCCACCCTCCCCCTCCGCAACCCTCTGCGGCAATTTTACGACCTGTCCCAGACGGGGCGCCAGTTCTCCCTCTGCAGATACAGTCCGCCGCGCACTGCTGCACAAAACATTTGACACACTGTGGAGGAAAATCGTCTAGAAAGCAAGAAAAATACGTCGCAACGAGCAAATATTAATACCTCTTGTTTATAATAAAAGTGCAGCTACTCACAGAGGTCCAGTGCGGGCTATAATTATCGTGTGGCAGCGAAGTTTTGTAGGTGTTCTGATGCGTTAATGCAGCACTTATTCATGCTGGAGAAAAAAATACTTGGAACTTTGGCCACCTGGTGCAAATCTGGCGCAGTGAATGCAAGAAACACGTATAGACATTTTTCCGTGTGTAATTAATTAGCCACGGAAAGAGGGCACAAGAGGTCAAACAAGTGAGAATAGCATGATGTTGATTTTATTACTAACCGCTACTTACACAATTCGTTCAGTGTGAGCAACGAGACGTCGACAAGATGGTGTGCAGCGCCAGTTTTGCACCTGGTGGTCACAATTGTAACTAATGTTTTCCAGCGTAAACCTGTCACAAAAAAATGGTTCAAATGGCTCTGAACACTACGGGAGTCAACTTCTGAGGTCATCAGTCCCCTAGAACGTAGAACTACTTAAACCTAACTAACCTAAGGACACCACACACATCCATGCCCGAGGCAAGATTCGAACCTGCGACCGTAGCGGTTGCGCGGTTCCAGACTGTAGCGCCTAGAACCGTCGGCCACTCAGGCCGGCAAATCTGTCACATATTAACGCATTAGCATGTTTACCAAGTTTCGTTACCATACGGTAATTACAGCACACACTAGACCTCCCCGCGTAGCTGCACTTTAATTATAACCCCCCTGTACAAATATTAGCACAGAACTCTCTCTAAATTTACAACTACATCAACACTCTGTGAACTGCATAGCAGAGGGTACGTCCCACTGTACCAGTTATTAGGGCTTTCTCCTGTTCCATTTAGTATGAAGCGCAGGAAATATTGTTTAAATTCCTCTGTGCACGTCGTAATCAATCTAATCATTTCGCCGCAAGGGGTAGCCGCGCGGTTTAGGGCGGCTTGTCACGGATCGCGCGGCTCCCCCCGTCAGAGGTTCGAGTCCTCCCTCGGGCATGATTGTGTGTGTTGTCCTTAGCGTAAGTTAGTTTAAGTTAGATTACGTACTGTTTAAGCCTAGGGACTGATGATCTCAGTAGTTTCGTCCCATAGATCTTCCCACAAATCTTACCAATCTAATCATTTCACCACAATCTCTATGAGAGCTATATGTAGCGGGCTGTAGTATGTTCCTAGAATCAACATTTAAAGCCAGTTCTCGAAATTTTGCTAGTAGACTTACTCAGGATAGTTACCGTCAACAGTCAAGAGTTCCAGTTCAGTTCTTTCAACATATCATTGACACTCTCCCCGCAAGCCAAACTAACCTGTGCCCATTCGTGCTGCCCTTCTCTGTGTACGTTCAATATCCCCTGCTAGTATTATCTCGTAAGGGCCCCACACACTTGAGCAATATTCTAGAATGGGTCGCTCAAGTGATTTGTAACGAATCTCCTTTGTAGACTGATTGTATTTCCCTTGTATTCTACCATTAAACCGAAGTCTTTTATCTACTTTACTTACGACTGAGCCTGTGTGATCGTTCCTATCTACACTCCTGGAAATTGAAATAAGAACACCGTGAATTCATTGTCCCAGGAAGGGGAAACTTTATTGACACATTCCTGGGGTCAGATACATCACATGATCACACTGACAGAACCACAGGCACATAGACACAGGCAACAGAGCATGCACAATGTCGGCACTAGTACAGTGTATATCCACCTTTCGCAGCAATGCAGGCTGCTATTCTCCCATGGAGACGATCGTAGAGATGCTGGATGTAGTCCTGTGGAACGGCTTGCCATGCCATTTCCACCTGGCGCCTCAGTTGGACCAGCGTTCGTGCTGGACGTGCAGACCGCGTGAGACGACGCTTCATCCAGTCCCAAACATGCTCAATGGGGGACAGATCCGGAGATCTTGCTGGCCAGGGTAGTTGACTTACACCTTCTAGAGCACGTTGGGTGGCACGGGATACATGCGGACGTGCATTGTCCGGTTGGAACAGCAAGTTCCCTTGCCGGTCTAGGAATGGTAGAACGATGGGTTCGATGACGGTTTTGATGTACCGTGCACTATTCAGTGTCCCCTCGACGATCACCAGTGGTGTACGGCCAGTGTAGGAGATCGCTCCCCACACCATGATGCCGGGTGTTGGCCCTGTGTGCCTCGGTCGTATGCAGTCCTGATTGTGGCGCTCACCTGCACGGCGCCAAACACGCATACGACCATCACTGGCACCAAGGCAGAAGCGACTCTCATCGCTGAAGACGACACGTCTCCATTCGTCCCTCCATTCACGCCTGTCGCGACACCACTGGAGGCGGGCTGCACGATGTTGGGGCGTGAGCGGAAGACGGCCTAACGGTGTGCGGGACCGTAGTTCAGCTTCATGGAGACGGTTGCGAATGGTCCTCGCCGATACCCCAGGAGCAACAGTGTCCCTAATTTGCTGGGAAGTGGCGGTGCGGTCCCCTACGGCACTGCGTAGGATCCTACGGTCTTGTCGACGGGCACGTGCACCTTCCGCCGACCACTGGCGACAACATCGATGTACTGTGGAGACCTCACGCCCCACGTGTTGAGCAATTCGGCCGTACGTCCACCCGGCCTCCCGCATGCCCACTATACGCCCTCGCTCAAAGTCCGTCAACTGCACATACGGTTCACGTCCACGCTGTCGCGGCATGCTACCAGTGTTAAAGACTGCGATGGAGCTCCGTATGCCACGGCAAACTGGCTGACACTGACGGCGGCGGTGCACAAATGCTGCGCAGCTAGCGCCATTCGACGGCCAACACCGCGGTTCCTGGTGTGTCCGCTGTGCCGTGCGTGTGATCATTGCTTGTACAGCCCTCTCGCAGTGTCCGGAGCAAGTATGGTGGGTCTGACACACCGGTGTCAATGTGTTCTTTTTTCCATTTCCAGGAGTGTATGTCCCTACTAAGCGTTCGACCCAAATACTCGTACGAGTTTAAAGATTCCAACTGCGATTCGATGTTATTTTATTCATAGGATATTAGTTCTTTTCGTTCTGTGAAGTGCGCAGTTTGATATTTTTGAACATTTAAAGCAAGTTGCCAATCATTTCACCACTTTGAAATCTTATCGAGGTCTGACTGTTTGGACAGCTTCGTTCAGACCGTACTTCGTTATAGATAACTGTGAAATCCTGAGGTTACTATTGTGAGGCGTTTGCGTTGTCTTGGCCCGTTCCTCACATTTTTTTAACCAATGTAGAACCGCATCACAATAAATAATTCAATCTTCCATTCCAATTTTAATGAGAACGTGGAACATGTGAGGTTATGAGGTTCGCTAAGTGCTGTAGTTAGTTTTACCTCGATTACAACTTTCTTTATCATGTTTTCAGTACCACATTATTTTTTCTATCCAACATTTCTGCAAGTGGGAACAGTTTCTGGAGCTACGTGTGGGGGCCTCTGAACTTGCAGTTCTCATGGGTTCTGACACATGTTGACTTCCGCAACATCATTTCGGCAGGCGACCTCGTAGCGAAGCACGAAGAGCCTGGTGCTCACCAGACCATGGCTAAGCTGCTTGTAGCGGAAACAAAAGCGGATCTTCGGTTCCAGTTGCGGCGAAATGCAGTCCGCACTACAGTAGTTACTGACCAAGAGCGCAGGGTGAGGCGGGCCTAGTCGACGCGGAACCAGGCAGGCTCGGTTGGCTGCGTGAACAGCAGGTCGTGCAAGCCGGCCGATCTGCGGTCTTTCTCAAACGATTTTAAAAAGACTAAATTCTGTAATAAACCCTGATTCTCGTACATCTTATACACTCCTGGAAATTGAAATAAGAACACCGTGAATTCATTGTCCCAGAAAGGGGAGACTTTATTGACACATTCCTGGGGTCAGATACATCACATGATCACACTGACAGAACCACAGGCACATAGACACAGGCAACAGAGCATGCACAATGTCGGCACTAGTACAGTGTATATCCACCTTTCGCAGCAATGCAGGCTGCTATTCTCCCATGGAGACGATCGTAGAGATGCTGGATGTAGTCCTGTGGAACGGCTTGCCACGCCATTTCCACCTGGCGCCTCAGTTGGACCAGCGTTCGTGCTGGACGTGCAGACCGCGTGAGACGACGCTTCATCCAGTCCCAAACATGCTCAATGGGGGACAGATCCGGAGATCTTGCTGGCCAGGGTAGTTGACTTACACCTTCTAGAGCACGTTGGGCGGCACGGGATACATGCGGACGTGCATTGTCCTGTTGGAACAGCAAGTTCCCTTGCCGGTCTAGGAATGGTAGAACGATGGGTTCGATGACGGTTTGGATGTACCGTGCACTATTCAGTGTCCCCTCGACGATCACCAGTGGTGTACGGCCAGTGTAGGAGATCGCTCCCCACACCATGGTGCCGGGTGTTGGCCCTGTGTGCCTCGGTCGTATGCAGTCCTGATTGTGGCGCTCACCTGCACGGTGCCAAACACGCATACGACCATAATTGGCACCAAGGCAGAAGCGACTCTCATCGCTGAAGACGACACATCTCCATTCGTCCCTCCATTCACGCCTGTCGCGACACCACTGGAGGCGGGCTGCACGATGTTGGGGCGTGAGCGGAAGACGGCCTAACGGTGTGCGGGACCGTAGCCCAGCTTCATGGAGACGGTTGCGAATGGTCCTCGCCGATACCCCAGGAGCAACAGTGTCCCTAATTTGCTGGGAAGTGGCGGTGCGGTCCCCTACGGCACTGCGTAGGATCCTACGGTCTTGGCGTGCATCCGTGCGTCGCTGCGGTCCGGTCCCAGGTCGACGGGCACGTGCACCTTCCGCCGACCACTGGCGACAACATCGATGTACTGTGGAGACCTCACGCCCCACGTGTTGAGCAATTCGGCGGTACGTCCACCCGGCCTCCCGCATGCCCACTATACGCCCTCGCTCAAAGTCCGTCAACTGCACATACGGTTCACGTCCACGCTGTCGCGGCATGCTACCAGTGTTAAAGACTGCGATGGAGCTCCGTATGCCACGGCAAACTGGCTGACACTGACGGCGGCGGTGCACAAATGCTGCGCAGCTAGCGCCATTCGACGGCCAACACCGCGGTTCCTGGTGTGTCCGCTGTGCCGTGCGTGTGATCATTGCTTGTACAGCCCTCTCGCAGTGTCCGGAGCAAGTATGGTGGGTCTGACACACCGGTGTCAATGTGTTCTTTTTTCCATTTCCAGGAGTGTAGTTTAATTCGTCAACTTCGTGATGAACCCCCTACCATTTCGTTAATGGTCATAGTTATTGTGATATTTCGATAGTAGGTAAAATACTGCAAGAAGTCTTTAGTTTGCAGTTAAAAAAGGTGTCGCTATGAATTTGTGTTTTGTGCGTCTTGGGTTGCATGTTGCTGCGTATTAAGTGAAGAAAAAAAAAGTGTGAAATTTTATGGGATTTAACTGCTAAGGTTATCAGTCCATAAGCTTACACACTACTTAACCTAAACTATCCTAAGGACAAACACACACACCCATGCCCGAGGGAGGACTCGAATCTCCGCCGGGACCAGCCACACAGTCCATGACTGCAGCGCCTTAGTATTAAATGTAGACAATATATTAAATTATTCTTTAAACTTCGGAGTACTGCTGTCTGTGTCCAATCTCGAGAAAATGGAATGTATGTAAAGCGCTCCGTCACGATCTCGTGCGTCGGTGAAAAAACTAGAATGGAATATTCATAAATTCCTCGTATCTCATGTTATGGCAATGATAGCGTGCAAATACGAGAATGTTTTGCTGTATGATTAATGCGTGAGATCTCCATATAAACGGTAATATTAAAGTGATTACAGGATTTTTCAATGAAATAATGAATTTATTGAGGGCCATCTATTGCTGGTGAAACGAGAATTTCTGTGAGTTGGGCAGCGATATAAATGAAGAAGTTACACTTTTTATACTGAAAATAAGCTGCTTCATAAACTATTCACCTGGCACGCACTGAGTTGCTAATTTAATTATACACTATTTCTGGATTCTGTCGCAATTTCAACTGCATTAGAAAGTTAGTGAGATGAATATTTCTAGAATGGCATTTTCACTCTGCAGCGGAGTCTGCGCAGATATTAAACTTCCTGGCAGATCAAAACTGTGTGCTGGACCGAGACTCGAACTCGGGACCTTTGCCTTTCGCGGAAAAGTGCTCTACCATCTGAGCTACCCAAGCACGACTCACGCCCCGTCCTCACAGCCTTACTTCTGCCAGTACCTCGTCTCCGCCGGCCGGTGTGGCCGAGCGGTTCTAGGCGCTTCAGTCTGGAGCCGCGCAACCGCTACGGTCGCAGGTTCGAATCCTGCCTCGGACATGGATGTGTGTGATGTCCTTAGGTTAGTCCGGTTTAAGTAGTTCTAAGTTGTAGGGGACTGATGACCTCGTCTCCTACCTTCCAGACTTCACAGAAGGTCTTCTGCGAACCTAGCAGAACTAACACTCCTGGAAGAAAGGATATTGCAGAGACATGGCTTAGGCACAGCCTGGGGGATGTTTCCAGAGCACTTGCCCGCGAAAGGCATAGGTCCAGAGTTCGAGTCTCGGTCCGGCACACAGTTTTGATCTGCCAGGAAGTTTCATATTAGCGCACACTCCGCTGTAGAATGAAAATCTCACCCTGGAAACATCCCCCAGGCTGTGGCTAAGCCATGTCTCCGCAATATCCTTTCTTCCAGGAGTGCTAATTCTGCTACGTTCGCAGAAGAGCTTCTTTGAAGTTTGGAAGGTAGGAGACGAGGCACTGGCAGAAGTAAGGCTGTGAGGAGGGGGCGTGAGTCGTGCTTGGGTAGCTCAGATGGTAGAGCACTTGCCCGCGAAAGGCAAAGGTCCCGAGTTCGAGTCTCGGTCCGGCACACATTTTTGATCTGGCAGGAAGTTTCATGAATATTTCTAAACTATGGTGAGTTTTGACAAAAGGAGCAGATTTTAACAAGGCAACAAGAGTAGTTATGTATTCTTCAAAACTCATCGCAGTCCTTCATGAATCAATGTCTCCTCTACTACCTTCTTGGTATGAGTGAGTAACTCAAGACCAGTCCTGTCGTGTAGCATTTGCAGTGTCTTCTTTTGTCAGCTTTTCAGTCACAGCGAGAGTAACTTCTTGCTTTTTTCCACATTACTTTTCAATTAGGCCCATATACCCTGTCGGATTTAAATGAGCATGATGCAGAGGAATCCTCATTAAACTATGCCCTATACGTTTAGCCAGTTCATCGACCTGGAACCGTGAAATTTGGGCTTATACAGTACTGTAGGTTCCGTTAACTTCGCTTTACACGTACTAGGTTCAACTTTACCTCACGGAAAATTTCTTTG